>NC_057798.1:330584342-330940792 GCF_018294505.1 Triticum aestivum | reverse complement strand
ATTAGGCTTCATTGTTGCTCAAAATCTTTTGCCACAATCTAATTTTTTCTCTTATTTTTCTCCTATTTTGCTTTATTAGCTCTATTGGTATAATCTTTCAAAATGGAATCAGGAGACATAGGAAGCAAAGTAATATATATATCCTTATGAACAAGAGTATACTGATTGTGTCTACCATGGTGTACAGAATTTTTATCAAATTGCCATGGTCTACCAAGTAATAAGGAACATGCTTGCATGGGTACCACATCACAATTAACATAATCAGCATATGTAGAGATACTAAAATGCACATGAACAACATGCTTTACCTTAACCTTGCCACTATTATTGAACCATTGGATATAGTAAGGATGTGGATGTGGTCTTGTGGTGAGAGATAACTTCTCCACCATCTCCATGCTAGCCAATTGTTGCAGCTCCCTCCATCAATGATGACGCGAACAGAACGTTCCTCCACAACTCCCTTTGTACGGAACAAATTATGCCTATGATTTTGCTCAGCTTGTGTGACTTGCACACTCAAAACATGTTGAACAACTAAACATTCATACCTGTCAGCATCTTCAGGAGCCATGTATTGCGTCTCATGTTCAGAATCATCTCCACCATGTTCTTCACGTGTAATAAGGGCCAAAGTCCCCTCATCATAGTCACTAGTGGACTCATACCCACCATCCTCAGTAGCAATCATCACACGCCGAGATATGCAGTCTCTCGCATAATGACCTCTTCCCTTACAACGACGACAAATAATATCACTTGTGTGCCCTGTTGATGCCATGGAAGAAGAAGAGCTTTGTGCAGGCCCGGTAGGTGCGCTCTTGGAAGATAGTGGTTGTTGTGCCTGCTTTCTTGTATCACGGCTGGAGGTGGCACCTGATGGAGATGCTTGTGCAGTGGAAGTAGAAGATGCACGCGGTGTCCATGATGAAGGTTGACCTGCAGAAAAGTTAGTTCGCGCCAATGCTTGTCGATCCTGCACTTCACGTTCATCTTTACAAGCAAGATGGAATAAACGAGTGATATTAGTATACTCCATATACTCTAGATGATCTGAATCTCTCTATTTAATCCACCCATAAAACATGCAAGTATAGCTTCATTCTCCTCAACAATACCACATCTAATCATGCCAGTTTCTAATTCCTGATAATATTCTTCTACAAAAAATTTCCCTTGTCTCAAATGCTGCAGTTTTTGAAGTATTTCACGTTGATAATATGGTGTAACCCAATATGCATAGCAGTTTTCAAAGCAGCCCAAGTAGCTGGAATAGGATATAATCTACAATGTTCAGACCACCATACACATGCAAAACTAGTGAAAGCACAAACAACAGCAACAACCCGTCTCTCCTCGCGATATTGTAAACATGTAAAACGTTGTTCAGTTTCTAACTCCCAAGTAAGATATACATCAGGAATGTATCTACCTCAAACGATGGTGATAGAGGCAGGGTGTCCCGATCTTTCGATGAGATGATAACTATCGATTTGGTGGAGCTGACTTTGACGACCCGACTACAAACGTGCATGACGTTGCGCCTTAGCAATCGCTAAACCAACTTCGAGATGTTATTGACCACGTTGGAGCGCGATCAACCTAACCACAAATGTCTATTCCTCCAAGCAATCGAAGAAGAAACAAGAATATGATAAAGCAATCTGAATATTGCGAATATAGATGAAGTACACGAAACCGGTCTTGGTCTGGTTGTTGGACACAAACGAAGTACACGAAGTTGCAATGGCTAACTTTTAACTAAACAAATTCCAAAGTCTAAACGATGCCCTAAGGGCTGTATATATGGAGGAGGAGGGGGAATTTCGTGGCCCTTGGGGAAGGGGTCCGAAACCAACCCTATCTCTTGTTTCCCCACACATACGAACTCTAAAAACAGCCTATACTCAAGTATTTTGAAATTACATGGGCCTGTCCCAATAATAAGTTGACGCAATACCTAGAATAGCCTCTGGATGAAAGTTATGAAGTAGCATCTTGTATATTTTGTCCAAGGCTTCATGCACTCATTATGGTGGCTTCAACGTCCTGAAATCATCACTTGTAACTCCGTTCTTGTTCCCCTTGCACATGCCATCATCTCCATGCTTATTCTTGCTCCAATGTTCATCCTTCTCCAAGCTAGGTCCTTCATTTGTAAGCAAAACAAATGTATCCAATTTAGGCAGCATCATATTCTCATGAACATTAGAATCATTACCAAGAAACGAAAGTACCTGGTAATTTAATTGGCGTGCGCGAGCTCTAGTAATTGGTCTAGTATGCATACCTGCAGGGGCTGTGCATGTAACAATGGTATTGATTTCCTAATCATCCTCCCCTTCTGTAAATGAAGTCGTCCTCGACGGAAGCTCATCTTCCTCACCCAAATAAGACTTCAAATCTGCAATGTTAAAAGTGGGACTAACCCCAAATCTGCAGGCCGCTCAAGTTTATATGCATTTTCATTTATTTTCTCTAACACCTTAAAAGGACCATCAGTACATCGCATTAGCTTTGATTTGTGCAAATCAGGAAATCTATCCTTACGCAAATGAAACCAAACAAGATCTCCAGGTGCAAGCACAACATGTTTTCTACCCTTATCTCTAGCAAGTTTATATTTAGCATTCATACGCTCAATGTTTTCCTTAGTTAACTCATACATTTTTAAAATCAATTCAGCATGTTGTTTAGCATCAAAATTAACCGTCTCCGAAGATGGAAGAGGCAACAAATCAATCGGTGCACGAGGTAGGAAACCATACGCAATTTCATCTTAGTAGTAGAATGCAATTAACGATTATAAGCAAATTCAATATGAGGCAAGCATTCTTCCCACATTTTCTTATTATTCTTCAAAACAGCCCTAAGCATAGTAGACAATGTTCTGTTGACTACTTCAGTTTGTCCATCAGTTTGGGGGTGACAAGTAGTACTAACAAGCAGTTTAGTCCGCAACTTAGCCCATAAACATCTCCAAAAGTGGCCAAGAAATTTAGTATCCTGATATGAAACAATAGTATTTGGCACACCATGCAAGCGAATAATTTCATGAAAGAACAAATCAGCAACATTAACAGCATCATCGCTTTTATGACATGGTATAAAGTGTGCCATTTTCGAGAATCTATCCACGACAACAAATATGCTATCCCTCCCCTTCTTTGTTCGAGGTAAACCTAAAACAAAGTCCATAGATATATCCTCCTGAGGAACACTAGGTACAGGCAAAGGCATATATAAACCATGAGGATTGAGTTGTGACTTAGCTTTTTGACATGTAGTGCAGCGACCAACAAAGCACCCAACATCCTGTCTCATCTTTGGCCAAAAGAAATGTGTAGCAAGTACGTCCTCTGTCTTCTTCACACCAAAGTGTCCCGTTAATCCTCCTCCATGCGCCTCCTGCAACAACAAAAGACGAACGGAGCTAGCTTGAATACATAGCTTGTTAGCGCGGAACACAAATCCATCATTAACGATGAACTTGTTCCATGTTCTTCCTTCTTTACAATTCAGCAATACATCTTTAAAATCAGCATCATGCACATGTTGATCTTTGTTGGTCTCTAAACCAAATATTTTGAATTCAAGTTGTGAAATCATAGTATAGCGACGAGACGATGCATCAGCAATAACATTTTCTTTACCCTTCTTGTGTTTCATGACATAAGGGAAAGTCTCAATGAATTCAACCCATTTAGAATGTCTACGATTCAGTTTAGCTTGACTTTTAATATGTTTCGAAGCTTCATGATCAGAATGTATAACAAATTCTTTGGGCCATAAATAATGTTGCCATGTTTCTAAAGTCCGAACGAGAGCATATAATTCTTTATCATAAGTAGAATAATTCAGACTAGGCCCACTCAATTTTTCAGAAAAATATGCAACAGGTTTGCCATCTTGTAATAACACACCTCCTAATCCAATTCCACTAGCATCACATTCAAGCTCAAATGTCTTATTAAAATCAGGAAATTGGAGTAAAGGAGCATGTGTCAACTTATCTTTCAACACCGTGAAGGCTTCTTCCTGTGCGGTACCCCAAACAAAAGGCACATCCTTCTTTGTAAGCTCATTGAGAGGTGCAGCAATGGTGCTAAAATCTCTCACAAAACGCCTATAGAATCTAGCGAGGCCAAGAAAACTCCTCACTTGTGTGACCGTCTTGGGCTGCGACCAACTCTCAATAGCTTCAATCTTGGCTTTATCAACTTGAATTCCTTGTGGAGTAACAACATCGCCAAGAAAAGACACTCTGTCGGTGCAAAAGGTGCACTTCTCAAGGTTACCAAACAAACGTGCATCACGTAGAGCAATAAAAACAACACGTAAATGTTGTAAATGTTCCTCCAAAGATAACACTCTGTCTGCTATAAATCAATATGTCATCAAAGTAAACTACCACAAATCATCCAATGATAGCACGTATATAACCTTTGTCGAGAAGCTCCTGTACTTGACGCATAATCTCCTTTGTCTCCTCTAGATTGGTACGGTATGGCGCACGGTTTGGCAGCGAAGCACCAGGAATTAAGTCAATCTGATGCTCAATCCCTCGAATAGGCGGTAATCCCGGTGGCACGTCCTGTGGAAAGACGTCAGCGAACTCCTGCAAAATGTTAGTGACAGCAGGAGGCAAAGAGGAAGGGACGTCCTCGAATGAAAATAATGCCTCTTTGCAAACAAAATCATAGCAAATAAATTTGCTGAAATCTAGCTCATCAATATCAGATTTGGTGGCAAATAAACATGCACTTTTCAATTAAATTTCAGAAGCAACACTAGATGTTTTATTATTAGGCTTCATTTGGTGCTCAAATTCTTTTGCCACAGTCTGATTTTCACTCTTATTCTCCTGTTTGTCTTTATTAGCTCTATTAATATCATCTTTCAAAATGGAATCAGGATTCATAGGAAGCAAAGTAATATTTGTATCCTTATGAACAAGAGTATACTGATTGTTTCTACCATGGTGTACAGAATTTTTATCAAATTGCCATGGTCGACCAAGTAATAAGGAACATGCTTGCATAGGTACCACATCACAATTAACATAATCAGCATATGTAGAGATACTAAAATGCACACGAACAGTACGTGTTACCTTAACCTTGCCGTTGTTGTTGAACAATTGGATGAGTAAGGATGTGGATGTGGTTTTGTGGTGAGAGATAGCTTCTCCACCATCTCAATGCTAGCCAAGTTGTTGCAGCTCCCTCCATCTATGATTACGCACACAGAATGTTCCTTCACAACTCCCTTTGTATGGAACAAATTATGCCTCTCATTTTTCTCAGCTTCTGTGACCTGCACACTCAAAACACATTGAGCAACTCAACATTCATACCTGTCAGCGTCTTCAGGAGCCATGTATTGCGTCTCATGATCAGAATCATCTCCACCGTGTTCTTCACGTGTAATAAGAGCCAAAGTCTCCTCATCATAGTCACTAGCAGACTCATGCCCACCATCCTCAGTAGCAATCATCACATGATGAGATTTGCATTCTCTCGCATAATAAACTCTTCACTTACAATGACGACAAATAGTATCACTTGCGTGCCCAGTTGATGCCATAGAAGAAGAAGAGCTTTGTGCAGGCCCGGCAGGTGCGCTCTTGGCAGATAGTGGTGGTTGTGCCTGCTTTCTTGTATCATGGCTGGAGGTGGCACCTGATGGAGGTGCTGGTGCAGTGGAAGTAGAAGATGCACCTGGTGTCCATGATGAAGGTCGACCTGCAATAAATTTAGTTCGCGCCAATGCTTGTCGATCCTGCACTTCACGTTTAGCTTTACAAGCAAGATGGAATAAACGAGTGATATTAGTATACTCCTTATACTCTAGAATGGTCCGAATCTCTCTATTTAATCCACCCATAAAACATGCAAGGATAGCTTCATTCTCCTCAACAATACCACATCTAATCATGCCAGTTTGTAATTCCTGGTAATATTCTTTTACAAATTTTTCCCTTGTCTTAAACGTTGCAATTTTTGAAGCAATTCACATTGATAATATGGTGGAACCCAACGAGTATGCATAGCAGTTTTCAAAGCAGCCCAAGTAGCAGGAATAGGATATAATCTACAATGTTCAGACCACCATACACATGCAAAACTAGTGAAAGCACAAACGGCAGCAGCAACCCGTCTCTCCTCGGGATATTGTTAACATGTAAAACGTTGTTCAGTTTCTAACTCCCAAGTAAGATATACATCAGGAATGTATCTACCCTCAAACGATGGAATATTCAATTTCAGTTTAGGAACATGGTCATGTTCTCGTACCTGAGGTGGTGGTGCAGGCCTACCATTGCGAATATATACCTGAGGTCGACCTGCTGGTGGTGGTGCTGGTGGCTGCACGTAGTTCTGATTTTGATCAACCTCATCCTCGTAATAGTCCTCCACCTCTGCAGTAGCAGCAGGAGCTGCAAAAGCATCAACAGCAGTAGCAGCGGCACCAGAGAATTTTTACCTGGCTCAATAGGAATACGCTGTGCTCGCCCTACTATATCGCGCCGTGAAGCTGGTGGTGGAAGACGTTTGAGTAATTCATCGAACTTGGCGTCCAACTTGGTGTCAATTGTCTTCTGAATGTCATCCATCTTCTCCATTGCCTTTCCAAAGTTGGCCATCATGTCTTCCACCTGTTGACCGAACATTTGATGAAACTTATCATGAAACTCCTTGTTCGTCATGTTCTCCCAGTCAATCTCGTCGGCTTGTGGTCCTTGCATAGTTAGCAGCAATAGAAACAAACAAAAATATGATCCAACAGACTACTGGAAAATGGTGGTGGTGGGGTGTCACAAATCCATCAAGCGAATCGCAAATTCTTACCAGTTCTTACCCAGCAACAGGTGGTGATTGGCAACCGTTGTAGTCAAAACTCTCAAAGCTTGGATAGAGAGATTGCTAGGGAGAGTCAAATGCACGACGTAGATGTATGTGGAGCTCGGAAGCAATAATCAATTCAGAGATGCAAAGTTGAATAAATGCTCAACGACGGTGTTGTGCTGGTCCTAGGCTAGACCGTGCTAGAGACATGAGCCTAGAACACTAACAAAATCACGGCGTGGCACGTAATCAAGGGAGGAGCACACTCTGAATTATTTTTCTCTTTTTTTCACTTTTTTGCACTTTTTCCTCTCTTTTTTTAAACTGGAACTATTTTTCTTGTACGGGTGGCACTCATGTTGGGAAGTCCGACTTGGTCACGACTCAGAGTATGGCATGATCTGGAAATTGAAAACAAACCAACAAATACTGGACTCGGACAATGACTGGTGGCAGAGATGAATCTGGTGGAAACTCAGACTTGTGGCGGATATATGTAGGGCGGTGGAACACGGACTGGTGGCGAATCTCTGATGGAGGTGGACTCAGATTATCGTGATGGCGGTGAATATGTGGTACATGGCAGTGGTGATGACGATGGTGGTATATGCCAGTGGTGATGACGATGGTGGTATATGGCAGCGGTGATGATGATGGTGATATATGGCAGCGGTGACGATGATGGTGGTATATGGCAGTGGCGATGATGGTGATGCGGCGGCGGCGTGACAACTTGTGAACAGAACTCGAAACTCCAAAGGACTAGACACTAAGACTAGCAACTAGACACGACGATGCAACCGCAAACTCAACAATGCAAAACACTAAAAAGATTATGCAAAGGCTCAGATTGGTTCGGATATGAAGAACTAACCCTAATTTTTTTGGCTTTTTGGTGGACTGTAGGTATGAAGAACAGACTCGATCTAAACTATGAAAAACTGTAAAATCTCACCGAGCAACCTAAAAATCTGATACCACTTGATAGAGGTGGGGTGTCCAGATCTTTCAGTGAGATGATAACTATCGATTTGGTGGAGCTGACTTTGATGACCCGACTACAAACGTGCACGACGTTGCGCCTTAGCAATCGCTAAACCAACTTTGAGAGGTTATTGACCACGTTGGAGCATGATCAACCTGACCACGAAGGTCTATTCCTGCAAGCAATTGAAGAACAAACAAGAATATGGTAAAGCAATCTGAATATTGTGAATATAGATGAAGTATTGATTAAAGTGTTGATCCGAAAGCAGTCTTGGTCTGGTCGTTGGACACAAACGAAGTAAACAAAGTTGCAATGCCTAACTTTTAACTAAACAAATCCCAAAGTCTAAACGACGCCCTAAGGGCTGTATATATGGAGGAAGAGGGGGTAATTTCGTGGCCCTTGGGGAAGGGGTCCGAAACCAACCCTATCTCTTGTTTCCCCACACATACGAACTCTAAAAACAGCCTATACTCAAGTATTTCGAAATTACATGGGCCTGGCCCAATAATAAGGTGACGTAGCACCTAGAATAGCCTCTGGACGAAAGTTATGAAGTAGCATCTTGTATATTTCGTCCAAGGATTCATGCACTCATTATGGTGGCTTCAACGTCCTGAAATCATCACTTGTAACTCTTTTCTTGTCCCCCTTGTGCATGCTATCATCTCCATGCTTGTTCTTGCTCCAATGTTCATCCTTCTCCAAGCTAGGCCCTTCATTTGTAAGCAAACCAAATGTATCCAATTTAGGCAGCATCATATTCTCATGAACATTAGAATCATTACCAAGAAACGAAAGTACCTGGTAAATTAATTGGCGTGCCCAAGCTCTAGTAATTGGTCCAGTATGTATAGCTGCAGGGGTTGTGGGTGTAACAATGGTATTGATGTCCTCATCAGGTGGAATATTCAATTTCAGTTTAGGAATATGGTCATGATCTCGTACCTGAGGTGGTGGTGCAGGCCTACCATTGTGAATATATACCTGAGGTCGACCTGCTGGTGGTGGTGCTGGTGGCTACACGTAGTTCTGATTTTGATCAACCTCATCCTCGTAATAGTCCACCACCTCTGAAGTTGCAGCAGCAGCTACAGAAGCATCAACAGCAGTAGTAGCAGCACTGGAATTTTTTCCTGGCTCAATAGGAATATGCTGTGCACGCCCTACTGTATTGCAGCGTGAAGCTGGTGGTGGGAGACGTTTGAGTAATTCATCGAACTTGGCGTCCAACTTGGTGTGAATTGTCTTCTCAGTGTCATCCATCTTCTCCATTGCCTTTCCAAAGGTGGCCATCACGTCTTACACCTGTTGACCCAACATTTGATGAAACTTATCGTGAAGCTCCTTGTTCGTCATGATCTCCCAGTCAATCTCATCGGCTTGTGATCCTGCCATAGTTAGCAGCAATAGAAACAGACAAGAATATGATCCTACAGACTACTGGAAAATGGTGGTGGTGGGGTGTCACAAATCCGTCAAGCGAATCTCAAATTCTTACCACTTCTTACCCAGCAGCAGGTGGTGATTGGCAACCGTTATAATCAAAACTCTCAAAGCTTGGATTGAGCGATTACCAGGGAGAGTCAAACGCACGATGTAGATGTATGTGGAGTTGGGAAGGCTTATAATATGGTAGCGAAAAGGTCAGCAATAATCAATTCAGAGATGCAAAGTTGAATAAACGCTCAACGACGGTATTGTGCTGGTCCTAGGGTAGACCGTGCTAGAGACGTGAGCATAGAACACTAACAAAATCATGGCGCGACACGTAATCAAGGGAGGAGCACACTCTAAATTATTTTTCTCTTTTTTTCACTTTTTTGCACTTTTTTCCTCCTTTTTTTAAACTGGAACTATTTTTCTTGTACGGGTGGCACTAATGTTGGGAAATCCGACTTGGTCACGACTCAGAGTATGGCATGATCTGGAAATCAGAAACAAACCAACAAATACTGGACTCGAGCTAGGGCTGGTGGCAGAGATGAATCTGGTGGAAACTCGGACTTGTGGCGGATATATGTAGGGCGGTGGAACACGGACTGGTGGCGAATCGTTGATGGAGGTGGACTCGGATTATCATGATGGCGGTGAATATGTGGTACATGGCAGTGGTGATGACGATGGTGGTATATGGCAGCAGTGATGATGATGGTGGTATATGGCAGCGGTGATGATGATGGTGGTATATGGCAGCGGTGACGATGATGGTGGTATATGGCAGTGGCGATGACGGTGATGCGGTGGCGGCGCGACAACTTGTGAACAGAACTCGAAACTCTAAAGGACTAGACACTAAGACCAGCAACTAGACACGACGATGCAACCGCAAACTCAACAATGCAAAACACTAAAAAGATTATGCAAAGGCTCAGATTGGTTCAGATATGATGAACTAACCCTAATTTTTTGGCTTTTTGGTGGACTGTAGGTATGAAGAACAGACTCAATCTAAACTACAAAAAACTGTAAAATCTCACCGAGCAACCTGAAAATCTGATACCACTTGATGAGGCGGGGTGTCCCGATCTTTCGATGAGATGATAACTATCGATTTGGTGGAGTTGACTTTGACGACCCGACTACAAATGTGCACGACGTTGCACCTTAGCAATCGCTAAACCAACTTCGAGAGGTTATTGGCCATGTTAGAGCACGATCAACCTGACCACGAAGGTCTATTCCTGTAAGCAATCGAAGAACAAACAAGAATATGATAAAGCAATCTGAATATTGCGAATATAGATGAAGTATTGATTAAGGTGGCGATGCGAAAGCGGCCTTGGTCTGGTCGTTGGACACAAACGAAGTACACGAAGTTACGATGGCTAACTTTTAATTGAACAAATCCCAAAGTCTAAGCGACGCCCTAAGGGCTGTATATATGGAGGAAGAGGGGGGAATTTCATGGCCCTTGGGAAAGGGGTCCAAAACCAACCCTATCTCTTGTTTCCCCACACATACGGACTCTAAAAACAGCCTATACTAAATTATTTCGAAATTACATGGGCCTGGCCCAATAATAAGGTGACACAGCACCTAGAATAGCGTCTGGACGAAAGTTATGAAGTAGCATCTTGTATATTTAGTCCAAGGCTTCATGCAATTATTATGGTGGCTTCAACGTCATGAAATCATCACTTGTAACTCCGTTCTTATTCCCCTTGCGCATGCCATTATCTCCATGCTTGTTCTTGCTCCAATGTTCATCCTTCTCCAACCTAGGTCCTTCACTTGTAAGCAAAACAAATGTATCCAATTTAGGAAGCATCATATTCTCATGAACATTAGAGTCATTACCAAGAAACAAAAGTACCTGGTAATTTAATTGGCGTGCATGACCTCTAGTAATTGGTCCAGTATGTATAGCTGCAGGGGCTGTGGGTGTAACAATGGTATTGATGTCCTCATCAGGTGGAATATTCAATTTTAGTTTAGGAATATGGTCATGATCTCATACCTGAGGTGGTGGTGCAGGCCTACCATTGTGAATATATACCTGAGGTCGACCTGCTGGTGGTGGTGCTGGTGGCTGCACGTAGTTCTGATTTTGATCAACCTCATCCTCGTAATAGTCCTCCAACTATGAAGTAGCAACAGGAGCTACAAAAGCATCAACAGCAGTAGCAGCGGCACCAGAATTTTGTCCTCGCTCAAAAGGAACACACCGTGCTCGCCCTACTGTATCGCGGCGTTGGGCTGGTTGTGGGAGACGTTTTAGTAATTCATCGAACTTGGCATCCAACTTGGTGTCAATTGTCTTCTTAGTGTCATCCATTTTCTCCCTTGCCTTTCCAAAGCTGGCCATCACGTCTTCCACCTGTTGACCCAACATTTGATGAAACTTATCATGAAGCTCCTTGTTCGTCATGTTCTCCCAGTCAATATCGTCGGCTTGTGGTCCTGCCATAGTTAGCAGCAAAAGAAACATACAAGAATATGATCCTACAGACTATTGGAACTTGGTGGTGGTGGGGTGTCAAAAATCAGTGAAGCAAATCTCAAATTCTTACCAGTTCTTACCCAGCAGCAGGTGGTGATCGGCAATCATTGTAGTAAAACCTCTCAAAGCTTGGATAGAGCGATTACCAGGGTGAGTCAAACGCACGACATAGATGTATGTGGAGCTGGGAAGGCTTATAATATGGTACCAAAAAGGGTTAGCAACAATCAATTCAGAGATGCAAAGTTGAATAAACACTCAATGACGGTACTATGCTGGTCCTAGGCTAGACCGTACTAGAGACACGGGCCTAGAACACTAACAAAATCACGGAGTAGCACGTAAACATGGGAAAAGCACACTCTAAAAATATTCGCTTTTTTGCGCTCTTTTTTTGTGCTCCCCCTTTTTTTTGCAAAAATTCACTATAATGGCGAGTGTCTCAAAACTCTTCCCATGTCAAGGTAACAGGATAGGCATGGAATTTTTTGACTATTTTTTCGGAAATCAGGGCAGCGACGACGAAAAAATGCGACAAAAATCACTATGATGGTGAGTGTCTCAAAACTCTCCTTGGAACCTAAAAATAGGATAGGGAAAAATATTTTCGATCGCCAAAATTTTGGCCTAAAAAATTTTCTTTTCGAAACCTACTCAGGCAAGGAAACACAAATTGGAAAATAGATGGATCTTGAAAACAAACCTAATATGAAAAGAACTCAGATTGGTGGTGGATATATGGTGGTATATGGCAGCGGTGGTAAGATATGGCAGCGGTGGTGGTATATGGCAGCGGTGGTAGGATATGGCAACGGTGGTGGGATATGGCAACGGTGGTGGTATATGGCAGCGGTGGTTGGATATGGCAGCGGTGGTAGTATATGGCAGTAGTGATGAAGATGGTGCGACGACGGCATGACAAACTGTGACAGAACTCGAAACTCTAAAGGACTAGACGCTAAGATGTGGCATCCCGGCTCAGAGTGACCGGTTTACCTTGCATTGCCAGCCCAGAGACCTTGTCTTCTAGCAACACACAACAACATGGTACAGAAAACAACCGCTTTATTCATGCTAGCGAAGCATAGTTCATATTACAACAGTTAGCGAGGCCAAGCGGCACACACGGTGCGGCTGAACAATATGTACATTATTTAGTGAACATAAAGGGGCCTTGATAATAACAACTACTCGACAGCGGAACAACGTCGTAGTGGGTCTCCATAGCACAAGGACACCGACGTGGACACGGTCTAGACTCGGACAACACTCCTTTCCAACGGGACTTTCCTGAAATCTGGCATGACACGCTAGGTCAGTACATTGAATGTACCTGCAAGCTCACAATAAGCATAAACATGATGACAGACAATATTATGGTATTTATACAATTAGACAACAATGCAACCATATGTTCAACATGCTGTGACTATGCTCAACAGGAACTCATTCTGCCGACTTGCTTACCAGATGTGACCAATAAACATGATAATATCAAAACACACTCGTGATCCTTACGGCGATCACAACCCGACCATCTCATGGCCAACTCAACACGATGACCTCACTTCCATCCTTAGTGCGATTTAGTGTGCATATTTATTAAGTGTTGACCCATGGTATACCTTACTTCCGAGCGTGTCCATAACCGTGGACTCGGCTATCGATAGATTAAAAACACTCTGGAGAGGTTAGTACACTGTACCCACACTAAGGAACCCATGGCCTCGCATTCCCATCTGGGTGGACCAACAGCGTTCCGACGAAACCATTTCATTGTCATGACACTCTCACGGCCCTTCCGACTCAGACCCCACCGGGCTAGTCCTGGGTGGCCACGTATCTACCTCTAGACACCTCGACCACCATCGTGGCCACGATCCACTCTGGGACCCGGTACCAAAATTAACTTAACAACGGGCTCACAAGGTTATGCTTGCCTACCGGGCCAGGGTATAGCACGCCCATAACCTTCCCTAAATGGCGGCACCGACCAGAGGCACGACAATGAAATGCATTAAGGTCGTCCCATACCGGCAAATGTGGTTGCACTGGGAAAGACTCGTTTCAGCGGCACCACGACCCGGTCAACAACATGTTCAAGTTGAATTATTAATCAGGTTCAACTTAATGTGAAAAGAAAATAACCGGTGTCATACTGCCATACTATGCATCACATAACCGTGAAAAGACTGCACCTACCACGCTCCTACGGAGCCATCATAAAACCTCTGTTTACTTATACCAGAACCATTTCTAGCATTATCATCATTATACCTCATGCAAAAATAATATTTAAATTACTCATCAAACTCTATGACCATATTATTTATTTATCACTTGCAACTAAGTTCTCCTAATCTTGCCAACAATATTTACTTCAAACATACTGGAGTTCAAGCATTTTAACATAACAAGCATATATCAGACTATATTTAATATATAACTAATTTAAATGCATCAATATTCATAAGTTCAAGTATGAAAATCATAAATATTGAAGTGGCGCCATGAAAATGTTACTGTGGCTTGCCTTAACACTGATGAGGTTCACAAAGCTCCTGCTGATCCTCAAGACAAGCTGGCTCTTCTGAAAATATTCAAAACCACAAAAGACAAATATCAAGAAACATTCTGAAAATTGCCAGAAAATCTATACAGCAAGGAAAAATCCCATCTTTTGGGTGCTGTTAGATTTTTGGACACAGAAGACGATGCAAAAAGAATCACTGCATTTGGACTTGTAGAATAAAAGTTATGGCCATTTGAAGTCTCCTGGAATTTAAATGAATTTGAAAAATAAAAACAGAGGGGGGTGACGTCGAAGGCGTATTCTCCCGGGGCGCCACCACTCATACCGCTTCGCGTGCGTGATGAGTGGTTGACTAGCGGGCCCCGCTAGTCAGGCCGGAGGGAGGGGAGAGGGAAACAGAGGGGAACGGCGATTCGCCGGAGCTCACACCGGCGATGAGACTTCTTGGAGGCAAACGAGAGGGAGGGATCGACGGAGAAGGCTATTGCGCACCTGCCCGTACCCGTAGCGTGGCTAAAAATGGCCGGACGGTGTCGGATTTGTCCTCTCCAGCGGCGACAAAGGGCGGAGGTTGCAGGAGTTGAAGAAGATGGCGGCTTGGGCGGCTCCAGGGGCTCTAGCTAGGAGCGTTGGCTTCACGGAGGAGAAGCAGAGGCCCTGGCGGGGTCGCCTTGGCTTGGGAGAGGCCGGAGCTGCGGGAACGATCCAATGGGGATCGCCGGCGAGCTCGGCTCCGGGACGGCAGCCCGCGGCCTGCCCGGCCGGGCTGCGGCTTCTAGTGGCTCTAGGAGGGAGTGGGAGTGAGATGCGATGCTCCAAGAGGCTGCGGAGGGGGGTTTTTATAGGCGGGGCGGCAAGGAGGGCTCGGGCTCCGCCGGAGGACACCTGTCCCCGGCGCCCGTCGACGAACGGTGCCAAAGAGCGATGGAGAAGGAGACGGAGGTCACGCAGCAACTGTACGCGGGCACGGACGAGCACGGGAATGAGGGGGAAAGAGACGAACACAGTGCACGTGCAATGTGCCATTGGCCGGACCGTGCCCGTGCTCGCTTCGGCGAGCTCCGGCGTTGGTGAGCGGTAGGGTGGAGTTATGGGGGTGGAGACGAGGATGGTGGCGAGGGGTGGCATGCTCTGGCCAGCCGAGCAGCAAGCACGCGCTCAACAGAGGCGCTGGCGACGCACACAGCGCGCGTTTGGCATGCCAGCACGCTCGGACGAACACGGTCACCGTGTGGACCGTGCCATCAGGCCACCTACCCACTAACAAGGATGTCTGGCGTGTAGTCCTTGGTAATCTTAGGTGTTACCATGGCTCGGTTTGGTTCCAGGTGCAGTAGAAGTAAAATGGTGATGAGGTTAAGTTACTGGACAGAAACTTTGGGGAGTTATTGTGGTAAAACCACAGGGATCCAAGGGCTGAGCTTTGGGGTTTTACTGTCTCTTACTAAGGTAAATAAGCCCAGGGAAAACCAGCTACATTGGAGCTAGTAAAAAGGTAGTTGCTGCAGAAACTACCATTTCAGCCTAGAAGTGATTTTATTTTCTGTAGCCAAAATACTCCAAAGAGTGGTGAAATATTTTTGCTCAGAAATGTGCCCTAGGGTCCAAAGAATATTTGGGATTTTTCTCAGGATTTTGGGGGCAAAAGAAATTAGGGTTGCTTTGCAGCTCAAGGAGTTAGCTGGGGTTTTGGAGGCAAAAATGAATATTTTTCATTTAAGAAAAATATTCCAAGCAATATTGTATGGTTGGCCAGGGGTGAAATGGTGGCTTAGAGGAGGAGAGGGAACACTTGGGTGAAAATCAAGGGATACCCAAGTGGCTAAGTCCAAATGAAATGATTCAAAACTCCAAATTCAAAATCAACTCAGCTGAAAACCAGGCAAAGAAAAAGAGGGCAAAAACCAGGCTGTCACAAACCTCCCCCACTTAGAATGAATCTTGTCCTCGAGATTCAGTTTCTTGGGAAAACCATTTTGGATAACATGCCTTTAGAAATTCTTCTGATTCCTAGGTTGATTCTGACTCGATATGATGCATCCATTGAACCTTGTAAAACTTTCGTGACTTACTGCGGGTGACCCTTTCCATCTGATCCAAAATTTTCACTGGCCTCTCTTCGTAGGTCAAGTCCTTTTCCAGTTCTATCTCAGCCAAATCAGTCTTTTTCTCGGGTGGTGAGATGCACCGTCGCAGTTGTGAAACGTGGAACACGTTGTGCACATCAGATAGTTCAGGGGGCAGCTCCAACTGATATGTCACAGCACCTACTCGCGTCATGACGGGAAATGGACCAATAAACCTGGGTGCCAATTTCTCACTGGTTTGGAACCTTTTTATTCCCTTCATGGTTGTGACTCGAAGCTAGACATGTTCTCCGAGTTCAAAACTGATCTGCCGGTGCTTTGCATCGTAATAACTTTTCTATCGCGATTTGGCCAGTTGCAATCTGTCTCGGATCTCCTTGACTTGCTTTTCGGCTTCCAGCATGAGATATGTTCCGAAAATACGGCTATCTCCAGTTTGAGACCAATTTAATGGAGTGCGGCACTTACGGCCATACAAAGCTTCATATGGTGACATCTTTAAACTGGTCTGGAACCCATTGTTATACGAGAACTCAGCGTACGACAAGCAATCTTCCCATTGTGGTCCTTGGGCCAAAACACAGGCTCGGAGCATATCCTCGAGTATATGATTTACTCTTTCTGTTTGCCCATCCGTCTGAGGATGATAAGCGGTACTGTATTTCAATTCCGTTCTGAGGGTAGTTAGGCAAGCTCATCTGCTCAGTATGAGGTTTTGATTGGGAGGAAGTTGGCCACGTTGGTTAATGTATCCACTATGACCCAGATCGCATTATTGCCTCGTCGGGTCCTGGGTAATCCTGTGATGAAATCCATACAGACATCGTCCCATTTCCATTGTGACACGGGCAGTGGTTGGAGAAGTCCGGCTGGTTTCTGATGTTCTGCCTTAACCTTGTTGCATATGTCGCAACAGGCCACGAAATAAGCAATGTCTTTCTTCATTCCATCCTACCAGAATATTTGTCGAAGGTCTTCTTACATTTTTGTACCTCCAGGGTGGATGGAATATGAGGATTCGTGAGCTTCTGACAAAATTTTCTGCTTTAGGTCAGCTTGATTAGGCACACAAAGCCTACCCCTGAATTGGAGGGTACCGCACTGATCCTTCGAGAAATCGGATGACTTGATGCGTTTCTGCAGATTGGCATCGCCTGACTGGGCCTTACGGATTTCTTCCTCAAGAGTAGGGGTAACTGTCAGGATATTGGCAAGGCCAGCCTCAACTATGACCAGGTTGAGCTGAGCAATTTCTTCTTTAAGTTCAGAAGGCAGAGATTCCAACATAACATTTAAACTGACGGGCTTTCGACTGAGTGCATCGGCAACCACGTTGGCCTTACCCGGATGATAATTTATCCCAAGATCATAATCCTTGACCAACTCCAGCCATCTTCACTGACGGAGATTTAAATCCTGTTGAGTAAATATGTATTTGAGACTGTTGTGATCGGTAAAAATTTGGCACCTTTTTCCAATGAGGTAGTGTCTCCACATTTTTAAAGCATGTACTGCTGCGGCCAATTCCAAATCATGAGTGGGGTAATTTCCTTCATGGGGTCGTAGCTGCCGTGAGGCATAAGCTACTACCTTGCCATCTTGCATAAGCACGCACCCAAGCCTTGCCGGGAAGCGTCGCAATATACGTCAAAGCTGCGGTAGATGTCTGGAAGTGTTAATATTGGCGCAGTTGTTAAGCGTTTCTTTAACTCGGTGAAACTTTTCTCATAGTCTGACGTCCATTCAAACTTCTTATCCTTTTTAAGCAGCTCCGTCATGGGCTTAGCAATCTTGGAGAACCCTTCAATGAAAGGACAGTAGTATCCGGCTAATCCAAGAAAACTCCGGATCTGAGACACGGTGGCGGGTGGCAACTAGTCGAGCACGTCTTTTACTTTGCTTGGGTCCACAGCTATTCCTTCAGCGGATAGCACATGCCCGAGGAATCAAACTTGTTTGAGCCAGAACTCGCATTTACTAAATTTGGCGTATAACTGGTGCTCACGGAGTCGTTGAAACAATGCGCGGAGGTGTCCTTTATGCTCTTCTTCACTTCTTGAATAAATAAGTATATCATCGATGAAGACGACCATGAACTTATCAAGGAAATCCATGAATACTTTGTTCATGATGTGCATGAAGAAGGCGGGGGCGTTGGTGAGGCCGAAGGAAATGACGGTATATTCACAAAGACCGTAGCGAGTGGTGAACGCGGTCTTGGGAATATCCTCCTTTTTAAATTTGAGCTGGTAATATCCAGACCGCAAATCAATCTTTGAGAACACCTTCGCTCCACTGAGCTGATCAAACAAATCATCAATTCTTGGTAGAGGGTATTTGTTTTTGATCGTGACATCATTCAAATGTTGGTAGTCCACACACATACGAAGGCTGACATCTTTCTTGTCCACAAAAATAGCGGGTGATCCCCATGGCGAGGAATTGGGGCGGATATATCCTTTTTGGAGCATTTCATCAAGCTGTTTCTTTAGCTCCATCAATTCGGATGACGGCATTCGATAATATTTCTTGTGTATTGGTGTGGTTCCGGGCACAAGTTCTATTGCAAACTCAAGCTCTCGGTCGGGTGGCATTTCTGGCAGTTCTTCTGGGAATACATCGGGAAACTCACTGACCACCGAAATTAATTCCATTTCTGCTATTGCTATAAAAACCATTTCCTTGGAGGGTATGCTTCTACGAGCAACAAACTTGGTAGCTTGTCCATCTTGTCCGGTCAAGTTGACTTCTCGGGTCGCACAATTTATGCATACTTGGTACTGAGTCAGCCAATTCATACCCAAGATAACATCCAATTTATCAGACTCAGTAAGTATCAAAGACGTCGGGAAACGGATTCCATTGATACTGACTTCCAGATTGTGGCAGACAAGATTGCTTTGAATAATAGATCCCGGGGTTTGTACCATCATATTCTTGCCCAAAAGTGAACAAGAAAATTTGTTTTGGGCAACAAAACTCCGAGAAATAAAAGAGTGGGAAGCTCTAGAGTCAAATAAAATTACGGCAGGTATGTTATTAACAGGGAACATACCAATGGCAACTTCGCGATTTTGTTGGGCTTTGTCGGCTGAAATATGATGAACGTATCCCGTGACGTCGGGTTGACTTGGACCGGCTTCCAAATAATGGATTTGAGGCTTGAACATAGCATTGGTCCGGTTGTTCTTGGGACACTGTTTGGCATAATGTACGGTTTGTCCGCAACTATAACAGGAGTTGTTGCGCAGACGATTCTCCATAACTGGGTTAAGCACGTCATTCTTGACTTGGGTGGTGGTCTTGTTAACATTTTGTTGCCAACTAGGCTGGTACGCCACCGGAGTTGGCTGCCAGGTATGAACCTTCTACACCGGTTGCATTTCCTTCTTGGGCTGAAACTTGCGCTTGTGGTCGTTATGGGCAGACTTATTATCTGACGAGCTTGTGTTCCCTTTCAGCAATGAAAGCCTTGTTCACCAGGGTTTGGAAATCTGGAAAATCGAACACACTGAGAGCACAGCGAAGTTGTGGGTTTAATCCCCCAAGAAATCGGTCCATCTTCCTTTCTTCAGTGGCCACGTCATATTGAGAGTAACGTGACAGGTGATTGAATTTTTGCAAATATTCTCCCACTGACCGACTTCCTTGGAGGAGCACGAGAAATTCACGCTGCTTAGTCTTCATAATTCCCACAGGGATGTGATATTTCCGGAATTGCTCCTTGAATCTTGACCTGGTAATTGCTTCATTCTCAGTCCCTATGGCTTTCTCACTTTCCCACCATATGGTAGCAGCGCCTTCTGGATAATGTGTTACAAATGGAACTTTATCCACTTCATCAGTTCGAGCAACCTCAAGTTTCTTTTCCATAGTTCTTAACCAATCATTTGCATCCAAGGGATCAATGGCCTGACTGAAACTGGGAGGCTCAGTCCCTTGAAAATCAGATAGCTTGGAGTGAGGGGCGGGCTGATTTCCATTCTGTCCAACCATTGCTTGAATACTTCTGAATATTTCCATTAGATCATTGTTTCGTCGTTCCTCGAACATATGCATAATTTGCTCGGTGGAGGGTAGATTTGGCGGTGGAGGCGGTGGTGGAACGTACGGCTCGGGTGATTGTCCTGCCTGTCGTGCGGAACGCCAAACAGGAGAACCCTCACGAACGTTGCTACTGCAGCCTCCCCGCATCATCCTAATATGATTTTTCCCAAGTCAACGCAACCGAGATGAGAAGCATTCGACAAAAACTGGGGAGAAGCCAGCAACAAAAACCAAGCGGAACCAAAAAGACGAAGAAAATACGGCGAATAAAATAAAGTCCAACATAATTATACATAGACTTATATATGAAAGATAACAACATGCTAGGTCCAACTACCCTCATACATGAAACGAAACATCATGACTCGTACGACTACATCCATACTCCATCACGATGACTGAGAATACTCGAAAGCTCTACTGCTCGGCTGGCGCTCCAGGGTCCTCTCCTGAACCGGACTCGGATCCAGAACTGACGGGGTTAACGGAGACCTCTGGGTTAAAAGTGACACGACGACGCTGCCTCGAGGGCTCTCCCTCTGGGGCAGGTGGAGGGTGGATCATTGGGGCTGCAGGAGTGGCGAGGAGTGAAATCCACTCGGCAGGAGCACTAAGTGGACTCGCAGTCACGGTGCCCGAGCTACTCGGGAGAGTAACCGGAGAAACAGGGGATCTAGAACTGGCAGGAACGTAGGGAATAAATCCTACATATGGAGAAGTAGTGGCTGAGCAAGCAGAGACTAAAGTAGAGGCTAAAGTAGTACGGGCACGACTCAGCTCACGAGCCAGCTCGTAGATCAGAAGATAGCTAGCAGTGATGTAGCGAGAAAGGTGGCTAGCTACACTATCAGACTCCGGATCAATGATAGGGAAACAGACATGACCATTATATCAAAACACACTCGTGATCCTTACGGCGATCACAACCCGACCGTCTCATGGCCAACTCAACATGATGACCTCACTTCCATCCATAGTGCAATTTAGTGTGCATATTTATTAAGTGTTGACCCATGGTGTACCTTACTTTTGAGCGTGTCCATAACCGTGGGCTCGGCTATCGGTAGATTAAAAACACTCTTCAGAGGTTAGTACATTGTACCCACACTACGGAACCCATGGCCTCGCACTCCCATCCGGGTGGACCAACAGTGTTCCGACGAAACCATTTCATTGTCATGACACTCTCCCGGCCCTTCCGACTGAGACCCCACCGGGCTAGTCCTGGGTGGCCCCGTGTCTACCTCGAGACACCTCGACCACCATCATGGGCACGATCCACTCTGGGACCCGGTACCAAAATTAACTTAACAACGGGCTCACAAGGTTATGCTTGCCTACCGGGCCAAGGTACAGCACGCACATAACCTTCCCTAAATGGCGGCACTGACCAGAGGCACGACAATGAAATGCATTAAGGCCGTCCCATACCGGCAAATGTGGTTGCACTGGGAAAGACTCGTTTCAGCGGCACCACGACCTGGTCAACAACATGTTCAAGTTGAATTATTAATCAAGTTCAACTTAATGTGAAAAGAAAATAACCGGTGTCATACTACCATACTATGTATCACTTAACATATGCATCACATAACCGTGCAAAGACTGCAGCAACCACGCTCCTACGGAGCCATTATAAACTCATGCTACTATTCTGGTTAAAACCTCTCTTTACTTATACCAGAACCATTTCTAGCATTATCATTATTATACCTCATGCAAAAATAATATTTAAATTACTCATCAAACTCTATGACCATATTATTTATTTATCACTTGCAACTAAGTTCTGCTAATCTTGCCAACAATATTTACTTCAAACATTCTGAAGTTCAAGCATTTTAACATAACAAGCATATATCAGAATATATTTATTATATAACTAATTTAAATGCATCAATATTCATAAGTTCAAGTATGAAAATCATAAATATTGAAGTGGCACCATTAAAATGTTACTGTGGCTTGCCTTAGCACCGATGAGGTTCAGAAAGCTCCTAGTGATCCTCAAGACAAGCTGGCTCTTCTAAAAATATTCAAAACCACAAAAGAAAAATATCAAGAAACCTTCTGAAAATTGCCAGAAAATCTAGACAGCAAGGAAAAATCCCATCTTTTGGGTGATGTTAGATTTTTGGACACAGAACACGATGCAAAAAAGAATCACTGCATTTGGACTTGTAGAATAAAAGTTATGGCCATTTGAAGTCTCTTGGAATTTAAATGAATTTGAAAAATAAAAACAGAGGGGGTGACGTCGAAGGCGTATTCTCCCGGGGCGCCACCACTCATACCGCTTCGCGCGCGTGATGAGTGGCTGACTAGCGGGCTCCGCTAGTCAGGCCGGAGGGAGGGGAGAGGGAAACAGAGGGGAACGGCGATTCATCGGAGCTCACGCCGGTGATGAGACTTCTTGGAGGCAAAAGAGAGGGAGGGATCGACGGAGAAGGCTATTGCGCACCTGCAAGTACCCGTAGGGTGGCTAACAGTGCCCGGACGGCGTCGGATTTGTCCTCTCCAGCGGCGACAGAGGGCGGAGGTTGCCAGAGTTGAAGAAGACGGCGGCTTGTGGCGGCTCCAGGGGCTCTAGCTATGCGCGTTGGCTTCACGGAGGAGAAGCGGAGGCCCTGGCGGGGTCGCCTTGGCTTGGGAGAGGCCGGAGCTGCGGGAACGATCCAGAGGGGATCACCGGCGAGCTCAGCTCTGGGACAGCAGCCCGCGGCCTGCCTGGCCGGGCTGCGGCTTCTAGTGGCTCTAGGAGGGAGTGGGAGTGAGATGCGATTCTCTAGGAGGCTGCGGAGGGGGTTTTATAGGTGGGGCGGCGAGGAGGGCTCGGGCTCCGCCGGAGGACACCTGTCCCCGGCGCTCGGTGATGAACGGTGCCAGAGAGCGATGGAGAAGGCGACGGAGGTCACGCAGCAACTGTACGCAGGCGCGGACGAGCACATGAACGAGGGGGAAAGATACGAACACAGTGCGCGCGCACTGTGCCGTCGGCCAGACCGTGCCCATGCTCGCTACAGCGAGCTCCGGCATCGGCGAGTGGTAGGGTGGAGTTATGGGGGTAGAGACAAGGATGGTGTCGAGGGGTGGCACGCTCTGGCCAGCCGAGCAGCGAGCACACGCTCAACAGAGGCGCTGGCAACGTGCAGAGCGCACGTTTGGCATGCCAGCACGCTCGAACGAACGCGGTCACCGCGTGGACCGTGACATCAGGCCACCTACGCACTAACAAGGATGTCTGGCATGTAGTCCTAGGTAATCTTAGGTGTTACCATGGCTCGGTTTGGTTCCAGGTGCAGTAGAAGTAAAATGGTGATGAGGTTAAGTTACTGGACAGAAACTTTGGGGAGTTACTATGGTGAAACCACAGGGATCCAAGGGCTGAGCTTTGGGGTTTTACTGTCTCTTACTAAGGTAAATAAGCTCAGGGAAAACCAGCTGACATTGGAGCTAGTAAATAGGTAGTTGCTCTAGAAACTACCATTTCAGCCCAGAAGTGATTTTATTTCTGTAACCAAAATACTCCAAAGAGTGGTGAAATATTTTTGCTCAGAAATGTGCCCTAGGGTCCAAAGAATATTTGGTATTTTTCTCAGGATTTTTGGGGCAAAATAAATTAGGCTTGCTTTGGAGCTCAAGGAGTTAGCTACGGTTTTGGAGGCAAAAATGAATATTTTTCGTTTAAGAAAAATATTCCAAGCAATATTGTTGGGTTGGCCAGGGGAGAAATGGTGGCTTAGAGGAGGAGAGGGAACAATTGGGTGAAAATCAAGGGATACCCAAGTGGCTAAGTCCAAATGAAATGATTCAAAACTCCAAATTCAAAATCAAATCAGCTGAAAATCAAGCAAAGAAAAAGAGGGCAAAAACCAGGCTGTCACATAAGACCAGCAACTAGACACGACGACGCAACCAATAATTCAACAAAGCAAAAACTCGAAAAATATTATGCAAAGGCTCAGATTGGTTCGGATATGATGAACTAACCCTAATTTTTTTGTGGCTTTTTCATGGACTGTAGGTATGATAACAGACTCGATCTAAACTACGAAAAACTATAAAATCTCACCGAGCTACCTGGAAATCTGATACAACTTGATAGAGGCAAAGGTTTCCCGTTTTTCGATGAGATGTTGGCTATCGTTTTGGTGGAAATCGACTTTGACGATCCGACTACGAACATGCGAGGACGTCGCGCCTTAGCAATTGCTAAACCAACTCCGAGAGGTTATTGACCACGCCGGAGCGCGATCAACCTGACCACAAATATCTATATCCTGCAAGCAAACGAAGAACAAGCAAGAAACTAAGATTGCAATCTGGATATTGCGAATAACAGAGGAAAGCTTTATTAATAAAGGTGGGGTTCTGTGACGCCTTTGTCTGGTCGTTGAACTCAAACGAAGTGCGCGAAGTTGCAGCTATGGCAAACTTTTAATCTAAACAAAATCCAAAGTCTAAAGGATGCCCTAAGGGCTGTATATATGAAGGAAGAGGGGGGGGATTTCATGGCCCTTGGTGGAGGGGTCCGAAACCAACCCTATCTCTTGTTTCCCCACACATACAGACTCTAAAAATAGCCTATGCTTATGTATTTCGAAATTACATGGGCCTGGCCCAATAATAAGGTGACGCAGCACCTAGAATAGCCTCTGGACGAAATTTATGAAGTGGCATCTTTTATATTTCGTCCAAGTCTTCATGCATTCATTATGGTGGCTTCAAAGTCCTGAAATCATCACTTGTAACTCCGTTCTTGTTCCCCTTGCGCATGCCATCATCTCCATTCTTGGTCTTGCTCCAGTGTTCTTCCCTCTTATCCATGCCAGGCCCTTCATTTGTGAGCAAAAAAATGTATCCAATTTAGAATCATTACCAAGAAACGAAAGTACCTGATAATTTAATTGGCATGCACGAGCTCTAGTAATTGGTCCAGTATATGTAGAAGTAGGGGTTGTGGGTGTAACAATGGTATTGATTTCCTCATTAGTAACCTTCATAGTTCATAAAATTTAAAGCCAAAATATTATCACAAGAAGTAGAAGGCATGAAAATATTGCAACTCAGTTTGCACATATAAGTGAAGCTCTTATTCATTTCAAAAGGTTGACAATGTTCATTATTAAGCCATCCTAACATTGGTGAATAAGTCTTACTTGCATCAAATTTACATGCTACACCATGCTTAAATAAGCAAACATGCAATAAGTCATTGGTCAATGAGTCCTCACCAAGATTAGAGGTCATATCAAAGTGATTAAACCTTGGTTCTTTTGCACCAACAAGTAATTCAATGGGTGCACTCAAAATTGTTGGTATTTAATTTGTTTGATCACATGACGCATTCATGACAGTAACTCGATTCTCTAAAATAGGTGGTGTGTTCAAATCAATAGGTAACTCAACACATGATGTATGCAAGTTAACTAGGCATGCATCATTCTCATGTGAATGTGGAAAATATATACCTTTGTCATTTCCTCTTATGATCAACTCTAATGATGTAGGCACTCTTAGTGGTGATGTGTCACATGGTGTAGATGATGTAGTCCGCACAACAATGGATGATGTTGTCATAATATGCCTAGTAGTTGAAGAAACATCTGTATCAACACTTGGAATGTGCACCGTGTGCTTGTTCTCCTTGTGGGCAACACGTCGTTTTATTTCCTGGTCAGCTTTGCAAGCAAGAGAAAACAAACAGTCCATAGGGTAACACTCTTCATGAATTAGTATCTCTTGAATATCACGGTTTAATCCTCCCCAAAATCTATCCATAAAATCTTCTTCACTTTCTTCTAAAAATGAGTGCAACAATGTAGTTTGTAAATCATCATAATATTTTGTTACCGTGTCAGTGCCTTGTTTTAAATGTTGTAATTTTTTTAATCATGCCACGAGTATAAAAAACATCAATGAATCTATCTCTCATGACAAGTTTTAAATCATCCGAATTAGTATGTTTAAAATTAGGGTTTAACTGACAATATTCACTCCACCAAACTAAAGCAAAGCTACTGAAAGTACTAATCGCAGCTTGAAATTTTCCACGCTTATCAAAATTATGGGAAGCAAATATAACATTTATTTCGTACTCCCATTCAATATGTAAATCAGGCCTAAAACGACCAATAAATGGTGGCATGAAAACATTAACCTGATTATGTTCATTCTAATGTTGTATTTTCTTAGGTGGTGGCAAATCTCCCATGATCGATGAAGCCCAAGAACTAACAACTCCAGAACCTGCCATAGTTAGTACAAAACAAGCAACAAAATTCGAGAATAATGTTCCTATGAACTACTAGGATGTGCTGGTAAAATGCTCATAGGGGCAAATATATATATATATATATATATATATATATATATATATATATATATATATATATCTTACAAGTTCTTACCATGCAGTAGGTGGTGACAGGCAACCAGCGGTGTCAAATAACTCTGAAGATTTAGTAAAGCGATTGCCAGAGGAACGGACATACACACGGTGTAGAAATATGTGAAGTTTGCAAGGCTTAAATATTTCGTAGCAAAAGATTAGCAATTCAATTCAGAGATGCAATTTTGATTAAACGCTCAACGATGGTAATGTGCTGGTCCTAGGCTAGACCGGACTAGAGACGCGAGCCTAGAACACTTATGAGGTCACGGCGTAGCAAAACTAGCATCAATGAAGGATATGAAGTAGCTCCGGACAGCAAGATAAAAGTGAATATCACAATAGCAGTAAAGATAATGATGTGAAACAACTGCCAAGCACGATATACCAACAACTTCCTCTCCAACTTTCCTATGGAAATGTTTATGAAAATTTTCTGATAATGTTTCTCAATAATGGCACTAACTCAAGCTTTCAAAGACAAAAAGAATCACTCAATTCTGAGTTGATGTGGGGAGTCAAAAAATTCTAAAACTGGAACAAGCGGTGTTCACGAACTTCGGAGGGCAAAAAGACCTATTTAGAAGCTGATTTTGAGGTGTCAAATATTGAACAAGCTTCTGCAACTATAAAGATGCGGCTCATTGCTAGCTTTAATTTGAGTACTTACTAAGCCAAAACGGACTTCGTATGAGGAAGATACGCCTGTTTTATGAACATTGCGCAAAATAGATTTGAATCCTAATTCAGGTATGAGATGGATTCTAGATAGATCCGAATTTTCTATCGTTTTTCTTCTCTCCTTTTTCTCTCTCTCACTTTTCTCTCTTTTTCTGACTTTTTTTCTCTATCCTTTTTTTCTGTCTTTCTAAAACAAACTAGAGAAGACGTAGGTTGGATCAAGCAAAGATGCAAACAACCTCAACTATGATTATGACAATGAACGATGAGTGGCACATGGTGGAAATTGATGGATGGAGGTGGTGGACAGCAGAAGGGATAAAGATGCAATGGTGGCGTCACTAATGTGAACAGAACTCGAAACTCTAAAGGAACTAGACACTAAGACCAGCAACTCGAGACGACGATGCAACCGATAATTCAACTAAGCAGAACTCTAAAAAGATTATGCAAAGGCTCAGATTGGTTCGGATATGATGAACTAACCCAATTTTTTCGGCTTTTCGTGGACTATAGGTATGAAGAACCGTCGGTGTACAAAAGTAGGGGCTCTGCTTTTGACCCCTTTACTTGTGCACGGGCAGTCAGAGCCTCCCGCCACGGCCACGCACAGACACGGCAGAAAGGGAAGCCGGAGAGAAGCCGAAGCCACAAGACAAACGAAGCAACAACAAGGACCAAGGCCACAAAGATCAGATAGGTGTAGCAGGTTCCCTCGGCAAGGACCCTTGCCGGAGCAGCCTCAGCAGCCCCGGAAAGACCCTTGCTGGGGCAGCTCGCCCGCGCCAGCCAAAGTGAGCCACCCTTGAGCCCACCAATGCTTGACAAATGCGTTGGGACAAGGCTCGGGAGGCACCTCCGTGGTGGCATGCAAATCTTTGTGATGACAAAGAATAGATGAGATTAGATGAGGATAGGAAGGCAATCATCCTCACCGAAGAAACCCACGAGACCCCCGGCAAAATCCTTCTCGGGGAAATCAGCGCGCCATGGCAAGACCCTTGCCGGGCCACTCGGCAAGACCCTTGCCGGGCCACCCGACAAGGCCCTCGCCAAGCGCACTAGCAGGGCCGCCGCCAGGCCCGGGCCAACCAAGTCTTCACCACCGTTCGCATGCAACTGCTGACCCAACCAGTGGGCAGGCACCTGCGTGGCAGCATGCGATCCTTCACGGAGGCTCCACCACCGCGCCACCTCAGCTGCCTGCCTGCCTAAGTGCTCAGTGTCCTTGTCGGGGATGCCCCTTGGGGCGGTGTAGTCGACAGGGGAGGCACGATCGGAGAAGCCCCCTGTGGCTCCCCTTGGTGTTGCTCCTCTCCTGCATCCACGGCACGGTTAACACTGAAGCATCACGCACGACACATGTTGATCGAAGGTGGGTGGTGGACTCACGCTGGGGGCTGGGCCGGGGGCTGCACTGTGGGCTGCTCAACACCACCAGCGGTGTACTGGAGGTGCCCGCCGGGGACTGGCTGCTCGCCGAAACCCTGGCCCTCTTGATCCTCTGGGCCAGCATCTCCACATCCCTGCAAGACAAAGACAGGTAAGCAGCGCCATCAGGGGGGAGTGCAAGGAATGAGGGAGAAAAGCAGAGGATTACTCTTCGTTCTCTTCCTCCTCCTCCTCTGTTGCTTTCCTCTTCCGCTCTGGGCTGAGAGGCCCGAGCTCTCTCTCCGGGCCGAGAGGCCCGAAGTCAAACAAGTCACCCCCGATCCATGTACCAATGTTTGCCGGCGAGAGGGGAGGCGACGGCGTTCGGCCGCGCTTGGACGATGAAGAAGCAGGTGTCCTCTTCTTCGACGCCATGGCCTTCGCCGTTTTCTTCATCGTCACCGCCCTCATCTGGCGCACGGGCGCCTCCTAGGCCTGCCACAGCTGCACGGCCCGGTCGAGGCGGACCGGATCACCGGAGGTGGCCCACCGCAGGACCCGCCTCTTTCCGGTGATCGGAGGATCGGCGGTTGCGGTCCTCTCCTCCTCGCCCTCTTCCTCCGATGACCCGTCGGCGGCGTCCTCAACGAGGGGAGCCCCGGTGTCGGCGTCGCTGGCCTCCCCAGCGGCTACAGCCCACCGGGCGAGTTCCCTCTCCTCCGCCTCCGCCGCGGCCTTGTCCACCACTCCGCCGGTGCTGCCAGCCACCTTGACGAGCTTTGCCTCCTCCTCGGCAAGCCTTGCCTCCTCCACCCTGGCGGCAATATAATCCAGCTTTGCCGAGGAGGTATCCTGGATGAGCCGCGACTCGTCGATGATGTATACCTCATGTAGAGTGTCGAAGAACTCCTGCACCACGAGCTCGTCCGGCTCGACCCAATTCGGGTCGAGGCCGTGCGCGTTGAAGAGCGGCATCATGGCGACGATCTTGTTCCGGCGAGAGTTGTTGCTCAGCGGAACCATCCCCACCGGCAGCTTGAAGACGGGCTCCTTGTCGACCTTGCCGGCCTTCGTGGCAGCCCTGGCAAGCTTGCCGGACCGCTCGACCTCGACCACGTCGTCGACCTCGAGCTGGAAGATTCGCTGGCAAAGGTGGGCATGCCGCAGCACCGTCAGGTCGTTGTCGAGGCCGGGACGGAGCCTCATGATGTCAGTGGCATTCACGTAGAGCCAGGCCGGCCTCCCCTTGTCGTGAAGAGGGGCAATCCGGCGGCCGATGAAGTCCGCCCCAATCATCTCAAGGGTGATCCCGTCCTGGGTGAGCTGGAGAATCCTGGTGGTGGCAATTGTGAGCTTTGCGTCGTTGGCATCGACGTCGCCCCAATCGCTGCCACAGTCCGGCGGCTTCTGGCGAACCTTGCAGAATGCTGGCGGGTCCTTCTCCTCAATCCAGCACCACCGGCCCCGCCATTCCTCCCACCTCTCCTTCGTGGCGCCGTACGGGTACGCCCCCTTGGCCCTCGGGATCCAGGCGACACAGCCAGCAATGGCGCCCCCTTTCTGAATCCGAGGGGAGAAATAGTGGCGAAAGAGCGCCGTGCTGGGATGCACCCCGACGAACCCCTCGCAGAGATGGGCGAAGAGGGCCATGCACGCCATGGTATTCGGAGTAAAATCCAAGAGGCGAAAGCCATAGGTGTGCCTAATGTCCTTGAAGAAATCAGAGAAGGGGGACAGAGCCCATAGGAGAAATAATCGACGAAGAAGGGGTACCGATGCGGGGAGGGCCCGGCGCTGGCAGGGACGACGGTCGTGGCTGGATGCCCCGTATTCTCTCCCCCCGTCTTCACGCCCCACAAACACTTGATCATCTCCCAGAGCTCGGGCATGCCAGCCATTGATGGGAAGTAGGCGGACTGCGCCCGCCGCACCACCAGCTCGCTCTCCGGCTGCTCCGACACGCCGGCATCCTTCGCCGCTCCCTTGCTCTTGGTTGTCTTAGGCGCCATGGCGGCTGCGGGAAGAGAAGTGGCAGAGGATGGCGGAAGCACGGAGGCGCTGGGTGAAAGCGGAGATGCTGGAGAAGAAGGGGGCGGTGGTTTTGAGATTGGAGGAAGGCGCAGGGAAGGGGTAAAGTGTGCAGCGCCCGCGGTTATTCCTTTTTATGGGGAAGGCGCGGGCGCCCGGTGCTATCCCACGCATGCCTCCCATGTCATGTGCGCGCACGACCCCCACGTCGCGCGTACAACGCGGGCCGTGGGAAGCGCAGTGGACGGAACAGTGGCCGCGGTAAAAATCTGCCCCAACTGTCCGCGCACCGTTCTAGGCCTGGCCCAACAACGTGTTGCGCTTATGTGTGGCCCAGGCACGGGGGCTCCTGTCGGTGTACAAAAGTAGGGGCTCTGCTTTTAATGCATTTACTTGTGCAGGGGCAGTCAGAGCCTCCCGCCACGGCCACGCATAGACACGGCAGGAAAGGGAAGCCGGAGAGAAGCCGAAACCACAAGACAAACGAAGCAACAACAAGGACCAAGGCCACAAAGATGAGATAGGCGTAGCAGGTTCCCCCGGCAAGGACCCTTGCCTCAGCAGCCTCAGCAGCCCCGGCAAGACCCTTGCCGGGTTAGCTCGCCCGCGCCAGCCAAAGTGAGCCACCCTTGAGCCCACCAATGCTTGACAAATGCGTTGGGACAAGGCTCGGGAGGTACCTCCGTGGTGGCATGCAGATCTTTGTGAAGACAAAGAATAGATGAGATCAGATGAGGATAGGAAGGCAATCATCCTCACCGAAGAAACCCACGAGACCCCCGGCAAAATCCTTGCCGGGGAAATCAACACGCCACGGCAAGACCCTTGTCGGGCTACCCAGCAAGACCCTTGCCACGCCACCTGACAAGTCCCTCGCCAAGCGCACCGGCAGGGCCGCCGCCAGGCCCGCGCCAACCAAGTCTTCACCGCCGTTCGCATGCAGCTGCCGACCCAACCAGCTGGGCAGGCACCTGGGTGGTAGCATGCGATCCTTCGTGGAGGCTCCACCACCGCGCCACCTCAGTTGCATGCCTTCCTACATGGCACCGCATGCACCGCTGGCCAGGGCGTGTGTCAAAGCAAGGGGGAGCGGCGACGGACAGGACGGGCCTCGCCCCGTCCCCGATAAAGCGAAGGGACACCTAAGCCTCGCATTAAATGCGTCTTGTCCTGTAATACTAGCGATAAACTCACAATGCTATAGCACTTTTCACCTCCTGTGTGCCACTGTGGCAGCCCCTTTCGCCTATAAAAGGAGGCCGATGGCGCACGGAGAAGGGATTCGGCTCTTTTGAACCCCACAGCACCCAGAGCTAGTTCGAGAGCTCAAGAACACTAATACATCCACCAAAGCAGGATCGTAGGGTTTTACGCATCTTTGCGGCCCGAACCTAGGTAAATCCCTCTGTGTCGTCTGCTAGTCCTGCTCTCCTCACGATCCCCGCGCCCCACAACTGTAGAAGGGATTCCAGTGATCCCATAGGTGTCGTTTCCCACTGACAAGAACAGACTCGATCTAAACTACGAAAAAGTGGAAAATCTCACCGAGCAATGTGAAAATCTGATACAACTTGATAGAGGCAGAGGTGTCCCGATCTTTAGATGAGATGATAACTATCCATTTGGTGGAGTCGACTTTGACGATCCGACTACAAGCGTGCACGACGTTGCGCCTTTGCAATCTCTAAACCAACTTCAAGAGGTTATTAACCACACCGGAGCATGATCAACCTGACCACGAAGGTATATTCCTGCAAGAAATCAAAGAACAAACAAGAAGTATTGATAATTGTGGGGATCCGAAAGTGGTCTTGGTCTGGTCGTTGGACACAAACAAAGTACACAAAGTTGCGTTGGCTAACTTTTAAATGAACAAATCCCAAGGAAAAAGCTACTAGATGGAACTACTTATATAGGAGCAAGGGGTGGTGGCCAAGGAGGTGTGAGGATGTCCCAAGGCAGCCTACTAACCCTAGGTCATACAAGGCTCATGGGCCCAAGTGGAGGTAATGCAACACCTTTGGCCTTGTAGTTTGACTCGGATTCTGCAACAGCATAAGATTGTTTCGTCGATAACTCAACACTCCAGACGAATTTTAAGGTGAAACCAATTGGGTTGGAAAGAGCACAAAATCTACTTCCCAACAAAAAAAGAATCACCCAATTCAGAGTCTGTATGAAAGAGTTCTTGGCGTTTTGAGTCAGGTATGTCTATGCAATCCAAATCTAAATCCCGAACGTGAGAGACTTGGACTCTATCTTCTCTTGGCCTAAAAGTGACATGAGAGGACTTTTTGAATAGCACCTAAACATCCCTTTTCTCTTATCTTCATACGTGGATTGTACAAATGTCCCATACACATACAATTAGACCTGACACAAAAGTCTATGAAGTATTTTTGTCCTATATGACATAAATAAATTATCGCATAGTTTGCATTAGAAATCACCTCACAAATATACATGTATGCAATGTTTTTGGTCGTATCCAAGGTAGTCATGTCCTCATCACAAAGGTGTCCCGTCTTTTGATGGGATGGTGATTATCTGATGAGGACATTAATACCATTGTTACACCCACAACCCCTGCTACTATACATACTTGACCAATTACTAGAGCTCGCGCACGCCAATTGAATTACAGGTACTTTCGTTTCTTGGTAATGATTCTAATGTTCATGAGAATATGTTGCTGCCTAAATTGGATACATTTGTTTCACTTACAAATGAAGGGCCTAGCTTGGAGAAGGATGAACATTGGACCAAGAACAAGCTTGGAGATGATGGCATGCACAAGGGAAACAAGAACGGAGTTTCGAGTGATGATTTCAGGACTTAGAAACCACCGTAATGAGTGTATGAAGTCTTGGACGAAATATACAAGATGCCACTTCATAAATTTTGTCCAGAGGCTATTATAGGTGTTGTGTCACCTTATTATTGGGCCATGCCCATGTAATTTCGAAATACATAAGTATAGGATGTTTTTAGAGTCCGTATGTGTGGGGAAATAAGAGATAGGGTTAGTTTCGGACACCTTCCCCAAGAGCCAAGAAATTCCCCCTCTTCCTCCATATATACAGCCCTTAGGGCGTCGTTTAGACTTTGGGTTTTGTTTAGATTAAAGTTCGCCATAGCTGCAACTTCGCATACTTCATTTGTGTTCAACGACCAGACAAAGACGTCATAGAACCCCACGTTCATCAAAAAAGCTTCCCTCTTATATTCACAATATCCAGAATTGTAATCTCAGTTTCTTGCTTATTCTTCGTTTGGTCGTAGGAAATAGACCCTCGTGGTCAGGTTGATCATGCTCCAGCGTGGTCAATAACCTCTCGGAGTCGGTTTAGCGAATGCTAAGGCACGACGTCCTTGGACGTTTGTAGTCCGATCGTCGAAGTCTACTCCACCCAAAACAATAGCCACCATCTCATCGAAATACGAGACACCTTTGCCTCTATCAAGTGGTATCAGATTTCCAGGTTGCTCGGTGAGATTTTATAGTTTTTCTTAGTTTAGATCGAGTCGGTTCTTCATACCTACTGTCCACGAAAAAGCCAAAAAAACATTTTAGGGTTAGTTCATCATATCCGAACGAATCTGAGCCTTTGCATAATCTTTTCAGTGTTTTGCATTGTTGAATTTGCGGTTGCATCGTAGTGTCTAGTTGCTGGTCTTAGTGTCCAATCCTTTAGAGCTTCGAGTTCTGTTCACAAGTTGTCATGCCGTCACCGCATCATCATCATCACCGCTGCCATAATACCTCCATCATTGTCACCGCTGCCATATACCACCATCATCATCACCGCTACCATATACCACCATCGTCATTACCGCTGCCATATACCACATATCCACGACCATCACAATAACCCGAGTCCACCTCCATCACAGATTTGCCACCAGTCCGTGTGCCACCGCCCAATATATATCCGCCACAAGTCCGAGTTTCCAACTGATTCATCTCCGCCACCAGTCCTGGTCCAAGTCAAGTATTTGTTCCGTTGTTTTCGATTTCCAGATCACATGATACTAAGAGTCGTGAACAAGTCGGATTCCGCAACTTCCGTGTTACCCGCAGTAGAAAAATAGTTCCAGTTTCAAAAAAAAACTAAGTCTGGAAAATTCTGGCTAGGCAGTTTTTAGACCATTTGTAGACTTTTTCAAAAAAAATATTGTGGAGCAAAAAAAGAGAGGAAAAAAGTGGAAAAATTGTGAAAAAGGGAAAAAAATCAGAGTGTGCTCCTCCCTTGTTTACATCTAGCACCGTGATTTTGTTAGTGTTCTAGGCTCGCGTCTCTAGCACGGTCTAGCCTAGGACTAGCATAGTACCATCGTTGAGTTTATTCAACTTTAGATCTCTGAATTGATTATTGCTAACCCTTTTTGCTACCATATTATAAGCCTTCCCAGTTCCACATACATCTACGTTGTGCATTTGACACCACCTGGTAATCGCTCTGTCCAAGCTTTGAGAGTTTTGACTACAATGGTTGCCAATCACCACCGGTGGGTAAGAATTGGTAAGAATTTGAGATTCGCTTGACGGATTTGTGACACCCCGCCACTTTCTAGTAGTCTGTAGGATCATACTCTTGTGTGTTTCTATTGCTGCTAACCATGGCAGGACCACAAGCCGACAAGATTGACTGGGAGAACATGGTGAACAAGGAGTTGCATGATAAATTTCAGCAAATGATGATTGGCCAGGTGGGAGATGTGCTAAACAGATTTGAAGAGGCCATGGAAAAGATAGATGCCATGGAGATGTTGTTCGAGACAAAACTGGATAACAAGTCTAATGAATTGCTCAAGCGTCTTCCGCAACCACCATCCGCACCTATCGCACCTCTGCAACGACAACAACAACGCCCCCTTCCGAAGCAGTTTGGACGAGCGAAGTGTGTTCCTCTTGAGGATGGCCAAACTTCTGGTGCTGCTGTACCTACTGTTGATGCTTCTTTGGCTCCTGCTACTACTGTTGGTGCCGAGGAGGATGACGATTATGCGGGAGACTACGAGGATGTGGTTGGTCAAAATCAGAACTACGTGCAAACCACCAGCACCAGGTCATCCACAGGCATATAATCGCAATGGTAGGCCTGCACTACCACCTCAGGTACTAGATTATGACCATATTCCTAAACTAAAATTGAATATTCCATCGTTTGAGGGTAGATAAATTGCTGATGTATATCTTACTCGGGAGTTAGAAACTGAACAATGTTTCACATGCTTAACAAATCCTGAGAGACGTGTTGCTGCGGCTATTTGTGAATTCACTCATTTTGCTTCTGTTTGGTGGTTTGAACATTGTAGATTATATCCTATTCCAACTACTTTAGCTGCTTTGAAAACTGCTATGCATAGTCGTTGGATTCCACCATATCATCAACGTGAATTGCTTCAAAAATTGCAGCATTTAAGACAAGGAAAAAATTCTATAGAAGAATATTATCAGGAATTACAAACTGGCATGATTAGATGTGGTATTGTTGAGGATAATGAAGTTATGCTTGCATGTTTTATGGGTGGTTAAATAAAGAGATTCAAACCATTCTAGAGTATAAGGAGTATAATAATATCACTTGTTTATTCCATCTTGCTTGTAAAGCTGAACATGAAGTGCAGGATCGACAGGCATTGGCGCGAACTATTTTTTCTGCAGGTCGATCTTCATCATGAACACCACGTACATACTCTACTCTCACATGTCCTACTACAGCACCACTGACTTTAGCCGCCAATTCCAGCCGTACAAGAAAACAGGAACCACCACCACCATCTGCCAGGAGTACACCTTACGGTTCCGCATAGAACTCTTCTTCATCCATGGCATCAACAGGGCAAACACATGATCTTATTTGTCGTTGTTGCAAGGGTGGAGGTCTTTATGCGACAGAATGTAGCGACCAGACCTCAAACAGTCTGATCTCTGTGCATCAGTGTCATCCCTGGATCGGTAATGCTGACACGCACAGTACTTGAAGGATTATAAAAGAGTAGCAATCACACACTTATTACATCGAATGTCTCAAAAGAGAACTTATTACAATAAATATGGCTTAAGGCCATCTAAATACGATAACAGCGGAAAGCTTGGAAGATAAAGCGAGTGAAAGATCACGACCTAAGGCACCTTACTCGTCGTCTGAAAAGTCTACAACATGAACGTTGCGGCCCGAAAACGGGTCAGCACATGGAATATGCTGGCAATGTAACACATAGAGAGTAATGAACAAATAATGCAATCACTACATGCATATATGGTTGCTGGCAATGTAACACATAGAATTTTGCATAAAGCCAATTTTTTCCTACAACAAAGGAACAAATTTTATTTAACTATCATGGTGGTTGTTAAACATTGAGATGGTTCCTCCAACTCAATCCCAATTAAGCATCATCATTAACCCAATCAGATTATATTAAGTAACATGATGAGATTCACATGATAATCCAACAAACTAGATACTTAAAACGTCCATAACCGGGGACACAGCTAACCATGATTAGTTTGTACACTCTATGGAGGTTTGTGCACTTTTCCCCGCAAGACCCGATCTCCTCCGTTGGATTTCTCGCACTACAAGGTGTTTGAGAGACGGATGACCAAGACACAGTCTTTCAGAAGCATTAACTCTTTACTCTGGGTAGACAGTACCAACCTACATCCCCAACATCTGCTAGTCTACCACTGAAAGAGGTCACGCAACATACTCAACTATGCTAGAGCCCATAGTAGCTTGCGGCTGCACACGGAAGTTTCTAGCATGAATAATCTCATGATCCCTTTGAGCCTGGGTGGCGGTCCATAGGAGAATCACACGGTACCCCGGGATATCCAAAAATACAGGCAACACTGGGTTCCCCAGGAACCTCAATCCACCAAGATGTGTATGAAATTGTGTATTAAAGTAGCCACCTTAAGTTAACCATTAATTAACAATCTCACATCTGTCATGGATACACTCACCCAATCCACATCTACTAGCATATCATAGCAATATAAGCAAACGTAGAAGTAACTCCCAAGGTTTGATAATAAAACAAGACAATAGGTACTACCTCATCTACTTCCCAAAACCCACATATTAAATCACATACTAACCATGCAATTGTTTGGGGAATGATCTAATGCAATAAAACTAGGTAGTAAAGAGGTATGATCAAAGTGTTACTTGCCTTGCTGATGATCCGTGAAACCTAGAGACTCGTAGTGGCACGCTTCGCACTTCGGGTACTCTATTGCAAACAAACAAGCATACAATAAGCACTCAACTAGAAGCACGGGTAAAACTCAAATAAGAGATCTAATCGGAAAGTTCAACTTAAGAACTCCGGTTTGCAAAAAGAAACAAATCCAACGAAACAACAAAACTCAAACGGCGAAAGAAACAAGCTTCGTTTGCTAATCTGGACTTAAGTCAAATTTTACAGTAGCAAAAACTTGTTTGAGTTGGTTAAACAAAAAGAGGGTTTCGAGAAGAAACTCTAGGCGCTTGAATCGCCTGATTCTGATAAATGAGCGAAAAGATAAACTAAAACGAAAATCAGGGCAGAAATCACGATCGAAAATAATCGCGGAAAACCCTGGAAAAGAACGGGCGTTCGCTAAATAACTAAACCGGGAAATAAAATAAAAAAGATCTATAAAAAAATAAAAATAAACCGGGGTTCCTAAAAAACCAATGATTTTCTGTTGAAAACTGCGACGGCGGCGGCGGCTACCTCCGGCGGTCAACGGCGGTAGCGGCGGTTTTTTTAAAATAATTTCACGCAGAAAAACAAATAAAAGAAATACTAAACGGACTCCAAAAATCCTGAAATAAACTTTCCCGTCCTCTAAAAATATAGCGGACAAAGTGAACATTTATTTGGCGTATAATGCAATTTTTTGAAAAACGCACATTTTTCCTAATTCAAATAAAATATTGATACAACTCCGAAATAAAATCTTATTTGATTTTAATATTAAATCTCCAATATTTCTTTATTTTGGGAAAGTCATTTTATTCCCTCTCTTTTATTTTTATAAAAGAAATATATGAAGATAAAATAATTAAAATCAAAGATCCTCTTTTCAAAATTTGAGAAAGCTCAAATATGAAAATAACGAAATCCCCAACTCTCTCCGTGGGTCCTTGAGTTGCGTAGAATTTCTAGGATCAAGCCAAAATGCAATAAAATATGATATGCAAAGATGATCTAATGTATAACATTCCAAATTGAAAATTTGGGATGTTACAAACCTCCCCCCCCTTAAGATGAATCTCGCCCTCGAGATTCGGGTTGGCTAGAAAATAGGTGAGGTTGGTCCTTCCGTAGGTCTTCCTCTCGCTCCTAGGTGGCTTCATCCTTGGTATGGTGGATCCACTGAACTTTGCAGAACTTGATAACCTTGCTGCGCGTGACTCGGCTGGCGAACTCGAGAATCTTGACCGGTTTCTCCTCATAGGTCAAATCGCTATCCAACTGAATCGCTTCCAGTGGCACTGTATCTCTCAGAGGGATATCGGCCATCTCTGCGTGGCACTTCTTCAACTGGGAAACTTGGAACGCATCATGAACTACTGACAATCCTTCGGGCAATTCCAACTTGTAAGCAACTTCTCCAATACGTTCCAAAACTTTGTATGGTCCCACAAAACGTGGTGCTAACTTTCCCTTAACTCCAAAACGCTTAACTCCTCGAAGTGGGGACACACGAAGATAAACTCTGTCTCCGACTTCGTAAACTATCTCCTTGCGTTTAGAATCCGCATAGCTCTTCTGCCTGGACTGGGCTACCTTGAGTCTATCGCGAATCAGCTTAACCTTCTCTTCAGACTCTTTGATCAAATCTAGTCCAAACAACTGACGGTCTCCAACTTCATCCCACAACAACGGTGTCCTGCACCTCCTTCCGTACAAAGCTTCGAAAGGGGCCATCTTCAGACTGGATTGATAGTTGTTGTTGTAAGAGAACTCTGCATAAGGCAAATTGTCGTCCCAACTAGATCCATAATCTAGGGCACAAGCTCTCAACATGTCCTCCAGAATCTGATTGACTCTCTTAGTCTGTCCATTTGTCTGTGGATGAAAGGCTATACTGAACTCTAGCCTGGTACCCAAAGTTTCATTCAACTGATTCCAGAACTTTGAGGTAAACTAGGTTCCTCTATCTGATACAATGGTCCTTGGAACTCCATGCAGACATAAGATCCTGGTCATGTACATCTTTGCCAACTTAGCACTAGTGTAAGTGGTCTTCACTGGGATGAAATGAGCTACCTTCGTCAAAGGATTGACTACAACCCATATTGAGTCATAGCCTGAACGAGTCCTGGGCAATCCCGTGATAAAATCCATGCCTAGCTTATCCCACTTCCATTCGGGTATCGGAAATGGCTGTAGAAATCCTGCTGGCTTCTGATGCTCTGCCTTCACTCTCTGACATACATCACAAAGTGCTACATACTCCGCAATATCATTCTTCATTCCGGTCCACCAGAAACTGTCCTTCAAATCCAGATACATCTTGGTATTTCCTGGGTGAATCGAATACGGCGAATCATGGGACTCTTGCAGAATCAACTTCCTGATCTCCGGGTCATTAGGCACATATACGCGGTCCTCAAACCATAAGGTATTGTCCTCATCCTCACGAAATCCTTTAGCTTTTCCTTTGCTCATGTTCTCCTTTATCTTGGCAATCTCCTTGTCAGTCTTCTGGGCTTCTCTGACCTTATCCATCGAAGTAGACTGAATCTCCAATGCTGCTACATAGCCTCTCGGAACTATCTCCAAACATAGCTCGCGAGATCCTCGGCTAACTCCTTGGGTAACTCTCCGGTCAAGAGGGTGTTGACAGGACTCTTGCGGCTCAACGCATCGGCTACTACGTTAGCCTTTCCTGGATGATAATGCAACCTCATATCATAATCTTTAATGAGCTCCAACCATCTCCTTTGCCTGAGATTTAACTCCTTCTGTGTGAAGATGTACTTCAAACTCTTGTGATCCATGTACACCTCATAGTGGTTTCCGATGAGAAAATGTCTCCATGTCTTCAACGCCTGCACTACGGTTGCTAACTCCAAATCATGTGTAGCATAATTCAACTCATGGGGCTTAAGCTGTCATGAGGCATAAAAAACAACTCTTCCCTCCTACATAAGCACTGCTCCAAGTCCTCAACGAGAAGCGTCGCAATATACTTCATAATCCTTGCGTTGATCTCGCAGAATCAACACCGATGATGTAACCAAACGTTTCTTCAACTCCTGGAAACTGGCCTCAAATTCACAGTCCATTTGAATTTGGTGTCTTTCTTCAACAACTCTGTCATGAGCTTTGCAATCTTCGAGAAATTTTCAATGAACCTCCGGTAGTATCCTGCGAGTCCAAGAAAACTCCGGATCTCTCCAACTGACATGGGTGCTTCCCAATTTGTCAAAGTGACAACCTTGGTGGGGTCTACTACTATTCCTTCTCCGAATATAACATGTCCTAGGAATCCAGCTTCCTTCAACCAAAACTCACACTTACTGAACTTGGCATATAACTGATGTTCTATGAACTTCCCAAGTACCACACATAAATGCTCCTTATGCTCCTCTTCATTCTTCGAATAAACCAGAATATCATCAATGAACACCACAACAAACTTATCCAGAAACTCCATAAACACCTTGTTCATCATGTTCATAAAATAGGCAGGTGCGTTAGTCAGACCAAATGACATAACGGTATACTCATATAGCCTGTACCTTGTGGTAAAAGCTGTCTTAGGTATATCCTGCTCTCGAATCTTCAACTGGTGGTATCCTAATCGCAGATCGATCTTGGAAAATACTTTAGCTCCTTGCAACTGGTCAAACAAATCGTTGATCATCGACAGTGGGTACTTGTTCTTGATTGTCACTTCATTCAATCCACGATAATCAACAACCATCCTCAATGATCCATCCTTCTTCTCCACTAGAAGCACTGGTGACCCCCAAGGTGATGAACTTGGGCGAATATAACCTTTATCCAGTAACTCCTTAGTCTTCTTCTTAATTTCCTCCAAATCCTTTGCGGGCATCCTGTACGGTCTCTTAGATATTGGCCTTGTGCCTGGCAAAATCTCAATCAAAAACTCAATGTCTCTATCCGGTGGCATGCCTGGCAACTCTTCTGGAAATACATCAAGGAAATCCTTCACCACTGGTACTTCCTCCTGTACAACTCCTGATAAGGAATTCACTTGAGTCCTCTTCGGCACATGTCGGGATACATACTTGTTCCTTCTTCCTTCTGGGGTGGTGAGCAAAATCGACTTACTGGCGCATTCAATGTTCCCTCCATACTTTGATAACCAATCCATGCCTAATATCACATCCAGTCCTTGCGACTCGAATACTATTAGGTCTGAGGGGAATACGTAGTTACCAATCCTTAATGGTAACCGATCACACCATAGACTAGCCATATACTCTACTCCTGGCGAGGTTACTAACATGGGTGACCTAAGGGCTTGGGTTGGCAGTTTATACTTATCCACAAATCCCCTTGACATGTATGAATGCGATGCACCAGTATCAAAAAGAACGATTGCAGTAAATGACTTAACCAAAAACTTACCTATTACTGCATCTGGCTGGGCTTCAACCTCCTCCACCTTAACGTGGTTCACTTGTCCCCTGTTGAAAGGGTTAGGCTTCTTTCTAGAGCTTCCATTGCCATTTCCATTCTTCGCTTCAGGACATTCAGTGGCATAATGTCCAGTCTTCTGGCATTTGAAACAGGTAATGTGGCTTAGATCCCTCTTGGCTGGTGTTGATGGGTTGGTACGGTTCTGGCCGTTGCTTCCTCCATTCCCATTGCCATTCTTGGGGGCACTATGGTTGCGCGAACTCCCTCCATTATGATTGTGACCTCCATGGTTATGCTGAAAAGGACCTCCCGAGTTCGGGGTAAAACAAGGCTTCTACTGAGCTCCAGAATTGTACTTCCCTTGTCCATACTTCCTCTTGCGGCTGTCAATCTGCTGCTGCTCCCTTCAATCATGAGAGCTCTATCTACCAACTCCTGGTAGTTGTTTAAGGTTGCCACCATCAACTACATGCTCAGCTCATCATTCAGTCCTTCCAGAAACTTCTGCTGCTTAGCTGCATCCGTAGCAACGTCATCTAGGGCATAACGTGCTAGCTTACTAAAATCATCCACATACTGGCCAATTGTGCGTCCTCCTTGGCGTAAGTTGCGAAACTCAAGCATCTTCATGGCCATAGCTCCTGCTGAAACATGGGCAGTACGGAAAGCCTGTTGAAACTGGTCCCATGTAACAGTGTCGATGGGGTAACTAGCTGTGAAATTCTCCCACCATGATGTTGCGGTCCATCAAGCTGGTGCGCGGCAAACCGCACTCTCTCCACATCTATGCATCCTGCAGTGGTAAACTCCCTTCCAATCTTGTGGAGCCAATCATCTGCAACTATCGGCTCGGTGCTACTAGAGAACACCGGCGGATTGAGCCTCAAGAAACGGGCTAAGTGATCAACAAGTGGTGGTGGTGGTGGGTTGTTATTGTTGTTCCCCTGATTCTGATTCTGAACTAGTATCTGCATCAATGCATTCTGCTGCTGGATCAACTGAGTGAGCTCCGGTGGGAAAGCAAATCCATTGTCGCGTCTCGGAGGCATCTGAGGGTTTAGAAAAGATGAGAATATAGAACAGAATGAAGTCTAGAGGGAAAACACTACCCATATGCACATGATACAAACACAAACATATCACTTCAATCAAATTCACACAAGGGCATACAACGGTCTAACTATCGTTACAAAAGTGCTCGAACTATGCTATATACATGGGGAAATACTACTACGGTTATGGTGGTCGACTAGAAAAATTGATCGGTCCAAGACTCCATGATATCTGCTCCAGCTTCATCAACAAAGTCATCATCACTATCATCAGGGTCCGAGTCGGTGTCATCAATGATGATGTAGTTCTCCGGGCAAGTGGAATCGTCGTCATCTCCTCTAGGCGCGGGGTCTCCCATGAATACTCCGATCTTGTTTATTAGGTCGTCATTCTTCTCCAATAATGTTATGATTTCCTCCTCTTATCCATCACGTGTGGTCTTGAGTTCTTCTTCCAGCTCCATGATCCTGGTCATTGCCTTCTTCAGATCTATCATGCCAGCACACATCTGGTTCTCCTGGCGACGAATGTGTTGGTTTAACTCCTGGATGAAAGCTGCAATAGATCTATCCTTCCTGGTGCTGATCATCTCCCATTGCTCATCTCGGTGCCCACAAATATGGTAGATAGTACCCTTGAGATCCTTATGGTACACTTATCCAATGCGTCCCATGGTGATGTGGGTTGCCATGCTCTTTCCTAGACTCCAGGTTAGTGCTTCAAAGGAAAACTCTATGGGCTCAGTGACTGGCATGAACGTCCTTCCTGGAACTTGAACTCGAATCATCCAATGCTCCTCTTCTGGTAAAGTGGCGATGTAGGTCCCGGTGAAGCTTGGTACTCCGATGTTAAGGTATCTAGTGACTTCCTTCAAGTGGCGTCCGAAAGGTGTTTCTTCATCCGGTTGCGTGAACTTGTTCCTTGCATCCGTCATCCTAAAGAGTAGAAAAGGGAGAGGAGTTAGAAATCAGAAGAGAGTAGTGATCTAGGGCTTTAGCTTAGTGGTCGTGTCCTACAGTCAACGTGTGTTCTGATACCATCTGGTAGCTACCAGACCTCAAATAGTCTGATCTCTGTGCATCAGTGTCATCCCTGGATCGGTAATGCTGACACGCATAGTACTTGAAGGATTTATAACAGAGTAGCAATCACACACTTATTACATCGAATGTCTCAAAAGAGAACTTATTACAATAAATATGGCTTAAGGCTATCTAAATACGATAACAATGGTAAGCTTGGAAGACAAAGCGAGTCCATCAACTCCAACGGCATCACTGAGTGAAAGATCACGACCTAAGGCACCTTACTCATCATCTGAAAAGTCTGCAACATGAACGTTGCAGCCCAAAAATGGGTCAGCACATGGAATATGGTGGCAATGTAACACATAGAGAGTAATGAACAAATAATGCTATCACTACATGCATATATGGCTGGTGGAAAGCTCTATGGTTACAATTTTGCATAAAGCCAATTTTTCCCTACAACAAAGGAATAAATTTTATTTAACTATCATGGTGGTTGTTAAACATTGAGAAGGTTCCTCCAACTCAATCCCAATTAAGCATCATCATTAACCCAATCTGATTATATTAAGTAACATGATGAGATTCACATGATAATCCAAGAAACTAGATACTCAAAACATCCATAACCGGGGACACGGCTAACCATGATTAGTTTGTACACTATACAGAGGTTTGCGCACTTTTCCCCCAAGACTCGATCTCCTCTGTTGGATTTCTCGCACTACAAGGTGTTTGAGAGACGGATGACTAAGAAACAGTCTTTCAGAAGCATTAACTCTTTACTCTGGGTAGACAGTACCAACCTACATCCCCTACATCTGCTAGTCTACCACTGAAAGAGGTCACGCAACATACTCAACTATGCTAGAGCCCATAGTAGGTTGCGGCTGCACACGGAAGTTTCTAGCATGAATAATCTCATGATCCCTTTGAGCCCGGGTGGCGGTCCATAGGAGAATCACACGGTACCCCGGGATTTCCAAAAATACAGGCAACACTGGGTTCCCCAGGTGCCTCAATCCACCCAGATGTGTATTAAATTAGCCACCTTATGTTAACCATTATTTAACAATCTCACATCTGTCATGGATACACTCACCCAATCCACGTCTACTAGCATATCATAGCAATATAAGCAAACGTAGAAGTAACTCCCAAGGTTTGATAATAAACAAGACAATAGGTACTACCTCATCTACTTCCCAAAACCCACATATTAAATCACATCCTACCCATGCAATTGTTTGGGGATTGATCTAATGCAATAAAACTAGGTAGTAAAGAGGTATGATCAAATTGTTACTTGCCTTGCTGATGATCCGTGAAACCTAGAGACTCGTAGTAGCACGCTTCGCACTCCGGGTACTCTATCGCAAACAAACAAGCATACAATAAGCACTCAACTAGAAGCACGGGTAAAACTCAAATAAGAGATTTAATCAGAAAGTTAAGCTTAAGAACTCCGGTTTGCAAAAAGAAACAAATCCCACGAAACAACGAAACTCAAACGGCGAAAGAAACAAGCTTCATTTACTAATCTGGACTTAAGTCAAATTTTACAGTAGCAAAAACTTGTTTGAGTTGGTTAAACACAAAGAGGGTTGCGAGACGAAACTCTAGGCGCTTTAATCACCTGATTTCGATAAACGAGCGAAAAGATAAACTAAAACGAAAATCAGGGCGGAAATCGCGATCGAAAATAATTGCGGAAAACCCTGGAAAAGAAAAACTGACGAACAGGCTAACGAACGAATGTTCGCTGTCTGCGGCTAAATGGTGAAATCCATTCGTTAAAATGAACGAACGAACGGGCGTTCGCTAAATAACTAAACGGGGAAATAAAACAAAATTGATCTGTAAAAAAATCGGGGTTCCAAAAAAACCAACGGGTTTCCCTCGAAAACTGCGGCAGCGGCTGTGGGTCAACGGGCGGCGGCGGTGCGGCTCCCACTCGGCGGCGGCGGTCGGCTGTCGGCGGTAGCGGACGGTGCATCGGGCGGCGGGGCGAGGCGACAGCGGCATCGGCGGCAGCGGCACGGCTCCGGCGAGGCGGCGACGGCGGACGGCGCGTCAGGCGGCGGGGCGAGGCGTCGGCGGCGGCGGCTGGCGGTGGCTAGGGTTTGGGTGGCGCGGGCTGGTGGGCTGGGGCGGCTCGGGGGCGCTATATAAAGAGGCCAGCCGGGCGGAGTCCTGGCCGGTTACGGCCCGAAGTCGGTTTGATTTTTTTTCAATAATTTCGCGCAGAAAAAAGAAAAAAAGAAATACTAAACAGACTACAAAAATCCTGAAATACATTTTATGTGTCCTCTAAAAATATAATGTAATTTTTTAATGCAATTTTTTAAAAACGGACATTTTTCCTACTTCAAATAAAATAGCGATAAAACTCCGAAATAAAATCTTATTTGATTTTAATATTAAATCTCCAATATTTCTTTATTTTGGGAAAGTCATTTTAGTCCATCTCTTTTATTTTTATAAAATATATATACGAAGATAAAATAATTAAAATCAAACAAAGTTTTTTTCAAAATTTGAGAAAGCTCAAATATGAAAATAATGAAATCCCCAACTCTCTCCGTGGGTCTTTGAGTTGCGTAGAATTTCTAGGATCAAGCCAAAATGCAATAATATATGATATGCAAACATGATCTAATGTATAACATTCCAAATTGAAAATTTGGGATGTTACACAGAATGCCCATCTAAGCGTGTGATGATTGCTATTGAGGATGGTGGGTATGAGTCCGCTAACGCCGTCCACCATGGCCGTATGGGAGCTTCACTATGGGTTCGATTGTAGAACTTGGAATTGAGCACGGTGGTGCTTCGAGGCGGTTCCACCGACCAGACGGACGCTCTCCGACCAAGCCAACCGACTATAGCTACCTCCCTCGGCCACATTAACTCATCTGTGATCCGAACCCCTCCGGCCACCATCACACAACCTATAAAAAGGTCACCCAGATCCCAGCTCAGCACTCAGCTCACCTCCGCTCACTCCCAATCGCCCTCGAGAGGGATCAAAAGGCCTCGCGGAGGTCCTCTTCCCCAACTCCGGCTGGCCGATCTGATTTTGGTCCCGGGAGGAATCCAGCAATGTCAATCTAGCTCTACCTCCCAAACCTTGCCAGTAGCATCCTAGTGCTCACTCTCATCTAACCCGTGCATCAATTCGATGTTTTCAGGTCTCTCCTGCTAGATTGACTTCCTGGCAAAGCCACCGTCCCCCTGAGTTGATGCCACCGTCGCTATGGTGCTCGACAACGACCAACTCCACCATGCACCGATACGGAAGGACACCCTGAACACATCTGCACCTTTGCCAGCACCTGGATCGCCGTCGATCGCCCCGGTTGACCCCCTCCTTCCATGTGTTCTCACCCACGAATTAAAAACCTGATGATTGGGACCCATCCATTAGGGTTTTATTCTTTTCAGCCTATTTTGTTTGCGTCTTTTTCCACAGTGCGTTTTCCCTTTTGGAAAACGTAATCTTGTCGAGGTGCTTTCTATAAAGAATATTAGGGACCCTATAGCAGTGTACATTTTTGTAAAAATATCTTGGCGAGGCGCTTTCTGTAAGATATTCTGTAAAAAATATCAAATTTACAGAAAGATCCCTAGTTTTATAATTGTCACTACTTTTATCCACAAATCATTTTTAATTGATTCTTTTTTAAAAAAATCTTGTTTAGTCTAGTTTTTATAGTATTTATTTGAATATATTTTTAAACTACTTTTTTCACTGCAATCAAAATTTGTGGGTTTCTTCAATTCTTTTTTTTAGAAAACGAAGGGGAAAACTTTGCCTAGAATTTTGTGGGATCATCTTCTGACTATGTTGATCAAGGCAAGCATGTTTGAACTTAAGATATAGTGTTTGCATGCATGTTTGATTCAATTAAATCAAATGACATGTAGTGGATAGTGATGGCATAGTCAAACATAATCTTGCATGCACAAACCCCGTGATAAACTATGAAAAACCTTGCTATGTATGATACACACTTTGACAATCATATCACGTTGTGACGTGAGAAATTTGATATGCGCATGTTGGAGGATGCCAGTGTATGGAAAATATAAGAACCTCCAGAGTCGACTTAGATCGAGTCATGTTTCGTTAATTCCTAACTTTTGTGCTACCACATGTCTCCCAACAAGAGGGGTATGATTTAGTAAGGCGCTAACCCCTTCCCATGTACACACCACATAAAGACGCCATGATGTGGGTTTTCATGACCCTGGAGTGATGCTAGTCATCGGCTCAGGGGGCATGGGTGTATCTGTTTGAGACCGAGCAAGGAGCACCCCTTACTTTTGCGCACGTTAGAAATATGATTGTGGTCCCATCCTATTCGAGCTTGTAGCCTCCCTATCAGTGTCAAAACCGGCATACCTCAGGTAGGGGGTCCTGAGTTGTGGATCTTGGATCGACGGGTAACAAGGGACGATGAACATAGTGTTTACCCAGGTTCGAGCCCTCTTGAAGAGGTAAAACCCTACGTCCTGCTTGATTGTATTGATTGTATAACGTGCTTTACAAAGTAGATCTACCTCGAGATGAGCATGAGCTAAACCCTAGGCTATGGGGGGTGAAGATAGCTCCTTCTCTAATCACTACAACCCTTTGTTTATATAGACACCGATAGGGCTAGGGTTGCCGAAGATAGATTACAATAAGGAATAAAAGAGATCTTCTACCTTCCTGACTTGGAGGGCACAACACGGCTTCATAGATCTCTTGCCATAGTATGGCACCACCAGTCCGGCCCATGCACAATGGGCCGTCGCCCCGAGGACCCCTTACTCTATGACTCCCTCAGTAGCCCCCGAACTTGCCTCCAATGCCAAGACTTATATCCGATATTCGTCCATCCGCTCAGAATTCGGCTTGCGGGGCGAGTTCCCCAGTACGTCTCTCCCCAGTTCGGAGCCAAGTGATGTTCGAAATTTGAAATGGTGTACTTAACACCGAAGGTTGAAATACACATTGCTCGAGCGCATACAATGCCGTTATCTGACAACTTTTTCTCTTTCAATCAAGAGTCGCTTCAGGCCATAATGCCAAGCACTCACTATTTCTTGAAGCATGGATCAAGGCTGACGCCACGCTTGACACGTCCCCTGAAGGTGGAGATCATGTCCCGCCTTTCAGGGGATATGGTTAATGATTTTGATTCCCCTCCCTGCTCATAAGGTTGCGGAGATAACGGGAAGCGGAGGGGCCAACGACATGAAAAAAGGGATCACTGGCCTGCCCATAGTCTATAAAGGGGGCCGCTACTGTCTGCATCCCACGCCTTCTCCTTCCTACCACAATTCATAGTCCTTCAGAGCTCTAGCACCCTTTTCCCCTGCTTCCATAGCTAATCTGATGCGGAGCATCCGACGATCATCCCCATGGATGCGCCTACATCTCCCACGACACCACTTGGACCTATGACAAGCGCTCGAGCAAAGGCTATCGAAGATAAGGTGAACTCGCTCCTCTCCGAACTCCATCTCCCTACTTATGCGACAAGGCTACTACCTCATGCGGAAACTCTATGTGTGATCAGGTGTTTGGAGGAGAGTCACAGATCAGCTACACCCATCGGACAAGACGGCAAGGACACCAAGTTCACCGGACAAGAAGAAGGCCCGCTCGAAACTCCCAGTCATCGGACGACCGACGCCGACCGGACGTCCGATGCTTGGAGGCTCCAAACGACGAGCCAAGCCCCAGCCTTCACGCGCTACAGCGGCCGCAAGACCGACGCCGACCGGATGTCTGACACCTCCCAGCGCCTGATGACCGAGCCTCTCCGGACGATCGGCACCACCACACCCGAGCCAAAACATCGGAAGAACACCTCTTCCTCTACAAGAGCACACCAACCTCGACGCAAGCGCACGTGCAAGCTACCTAAAGAAGATGCATGAATATACAAGGGCAACCATCGAACGCCAAGTACAACGACCAGCGACCAAGCTCAACATCAACAAACAACCCATGATATTCAACATTGGAGATCTAGTGCGGCTACACCTATGCAAGGACCACTTCCCCAATGAACGCAAGTCCAAACTTCTACCTCGAGCCGATGGACCCTTCAAGGTGCTAGCACGCTACAACAACAACGCCTACAAGATCGACATCCCATGCGACAAGTACTCCATGAGCGATATCTTCAACATCAATGATCTCTCCCCGCACCATGGTGATGAGGATTTCGTCGAGGTCAGATCTTTCCCAAGGGAGGGGAGATGATGCGGAGCATCCTACGGTCATCCCCATGGACCTACCATCGTCTCACCAAGCACCAAGAGGAACCATGACAAGAGCATGAGCTAGAGCTCTCAATACCGAGGTGACTTCTCTCCTTAGTGATTTCTCATATGATCCTCTTGAGACATGGCTACTACCTAAGTCCAGAATGTTGTGCATGATTTGGTACCAAGAGGACCCTCCCGAGGATGCACATGAAGATGGTCAAGCCCCCAAATCCACGGAAGAAGAGAACCAACGGAAGAAGGCAAGGACAGCTTCCTGGCCCCGGACATCCGGCCATGGCCCCAGACATCCGGCCCCTGGATATCTACCCCACGGCCAGGGATCTGCAGCCGAAGCTACAGGGCCCGGACATCCGGCGTCCAGCCCGGACATCCGGCCCGTCGCCTCGGAAATCCGGCTCCCAGCTCGGACATCCGGACAAGCCATCCAGGGAGCACAAAAGTCTGCCCCGATATCCCGGACATCCAGCCATAACCCCGGACATCCGGCTCCTCCCGAAGCCCGGACATCCGGCTCCTCCCGAAGCCCGGATATCCGGCTCCTCCTGAAGCCCCGGACATCCGGCCCCTTCGCCCGGACATGTGGCCCCTCCTATCCAGAGAGCACCAAGGCCGACTAGCCCAGACATCCGGCCCCCTAGCCCGGACATCTGGTGTCTCGGGAAGGCCCGGATATCCGGCCCGACGCCTAGACATCCATCCCCCCTGCCTGGGTGCAGCGCATCCGTGTCGAGGCCCATGTACCCCTTCGCCCCTTAGACTATATATACTCCATCTCCACCTATGTTTTAGTGTAGCGTTGATTTAGCTCATTTGTGAGATAGAGCCTCACTCATCCATCCGGATCTCCTCCTCCTGAGAGACCGCGGCCTCTTCAAAGAAGATCCACCTGGATTCAAGACCCCTTTATGGGAAGATCCCTCGTTGATTCAAGACCTCCTCTTGGATATGAACTACCGCCACTTGTATCGTCCTTTGTTAGATTTGGATCTTGTACGTCTCTTGTGTTTCGATGATCTAGCACATGTGTGACTTTGTTCTTGTTGGTTGAGTGATTTCTCGTGTTTTTCTCTCGTTCCCCTCCTCGTGTTCTTCGTGTTCCTCATAGGGATCCGCTCCAAACGTGAAAGATCGGCCTCTAGGGTTCTACCCTACATCAAGAGGGCCAAGCCCATGTGGGAGTATGAGCCCAAGGATCCAGCCACTGTGCAGCACCTCTTTGGCACGACTCTTGACAAGATACGGGGCCAATTATTCCAGTCCCAGAAGTAGTGGCCGGCCAAGGGGAAAGACATCGGTCTTGATGCCGCAAATCCCCCAAAGGAGGCGAGTGGAATTTCTCTTCGAAGAGTGTTTTGATATTCACATTATGTGAATTTTGACCTAACCTTGTTATGTGGATTCTGCAGGGCTGGATCGCCAAGGTCAAGAAGATTAGCGGCCTGGCGCCGCTACCAAAGGGGCCCCGACCAGAGTAGCTGGAGAAGATGTAGGTCGTGGTGCCCTACAAGGCGCCCTCTAAGAAGGGTAAGAAGCAAGAAGCACCGGAGGCCAGGGAAGGCCTCCACCACAGGATCCAACTGGGCAACCGGTCCAGAGATGCTGCAGCCTCATCCGTACAGGATGGGGGCAAGGAGGAGGAGGACGAAGAGGAGAGTGCCTCTTCGCACTCCAAAAAGAGGTCGGCGTCCGAGGATGCTGAGGAGGTTCAACCTTCCCCAACCCTAAAGAGACGACACCAGGCTAAGCTGGTTATACCTGATAGCTCAGATGATGAGAAGTCCGAGGCGTCCGAGGAGCTCCTGAAGAAGGGATCCAGTGTTAAGCCCCCTTCTAGCAGCTAAGGTGTCTGTATTTTTAGCTAGTATGCTTTCAGTAGTTTGTTTTAGTTGAAGGTTAACCCTTTGAATTGCAGTCCCCCACATGACGCCCCTCCGAGCAGACCTCAGAGGGGACGTCTCCGCCCGCCGAGCTAGCAAACAATGGGCCTATGGAGCATTCTGCGCCTCCTTTGTTCCCTGAAGAGACTAAGGAGGTGCGGTCCCGAAGAACTCCTCCTCCTACGAACACAGATTGGGAGGTAGATGTCATAATGGCCGAGGTCAATACGTCGGTCATTGAAGACCAGGAGGGAGCGTCCCTCCTGGCCGACGAGGCAAAGGAGTCTAGGCCATCCGGACCCCCTCCGTCAACCGCTTCCGAGCCCTCGAGGCCCTCAACGGCACAGGCTCCTCCCAGCATGGAGGGGGCCCGGGAGCCAACGCCAGCACCGAACACCTCCGCACAAGCAGCGGTTGGCTGGCGGACACGCTGGAGGAGTTGGTGAGGAACTCCGTCATGAAGGGCATCACTGAAGGACGTGTGGTTATGCAGAGTGTTCGGTTCGTCCAATCCGAACTGAACGATGCTGTCCGAAGACTTCTAGAAGGCTTTGAGGTAAGTCAAGTAATGATCTTTCCTCGTAATGCGGTTATAGTTGTTAATTTAGGTAGGCCGCATACATAGGAGCCCCGAGACTCTGCCAGGATCTTCGAAGAGACATGCAGAAGATAAAATTCGGTAGTTTGGTTAACAATGTCGACATTTCTAGTGCTAACGTGGGAATCTTCCGTGGCCGCGACTGCTAATGTTGTGATCATGGAAACGCCAAGATGTGGAGGAAGGAATTCGGGGCCAGATCATGGAAATCCAGCCCGTAGTAGTACATGAGACCTCGGACGAAGGGGTGAAGGGAGATTATGAGGCCTCGGAGGAAGTGAGGGATAAAAACCACCCTTTCACTAGGCTCTGGGGTGGGGATGATCTGCCCTGGTGTTGGAAGCCTATGTTTGATTTCCGCCGCCAGGTACCTCGCCTCCCGCAGATCTTGTATGTTCTTCTCCGTTATGGAGGAAGGCATCCACTTGCCCTGAAAGCCAGATACGGCCATTGCTAGAAGAGATGGGGCGGAAATAAAGTTTCGGACTTGGGCGCTGGAGCTCGGGGGATGGAAAGGCGGAGGAAGGAGAAAGCATGAGGTGAACAGATGGGTCTTTTGTCCTCTTATAGAGGCAGCGAATATCAAGCGCCCCCTCCTAAGCCTTATAGCTCGCCTATTCCCAAGGGGACGTGTGAACGGCATGGTGATATTACCCAAAAACCGTATTGATGAGAATCCTGTAATAAGGGGACACAATCACTGCTTTGACAAGACGTGTCACTGGCCGTACCTCGAAATCCGAACGAGGCTGTAAAACAGTTCAGAGTAATAATAAGGCCAGAACATAACGTCTCGCCAAAAAAGTGGCTTGGGATGTACTTATTTTAAGTATTCTTGCTTTTTACAACTTAGGGTTGTACGTTTTAAACAAAGATGGATATAGGTCTTGTGTGCGGAAAACTATGTTGGAGTATTCGAAAAAGGAGAACCCGCCTTGCAATGCCGAAGATAATCCGTGCTCCGGATACGGCGTCATTGAAGCCTGGCTCAGGGGCTATTGAGGGAGTCCTAGACTAAGGGGTCCTCGGGCGTTCGGGCTATGTGATGTGGGCCGGACTGATGGGCCATGAAGATACAAGATAGAGGAACCTTCCTCGTGTCTGGATGGAACTCTCCTTTGCATGGATGGCAAGCTTGGCATTTGGATCATGTACTTTTCTTTAACCAACTCTGTACAACCCTAGATCCCTCCGGTGTCTATATAAACCGGGGGGGTTAGTCCGTAGGGCAAGATCACAATCATATAGGCTAGACATCTAGCATTTAGCCATTATGATCTCGAGGTAGATCAACTCTTGTAACCCCTATACTCATCAAAGTCAATCAAGCAGGAAGTAGGGTATTACCTCCATTAAGAGGGCCCAAACCTGGGTAAACATCGCGTCCCCTGCCCCCTTGTTACCTTCGATCCTTAGACGCACAGTTCAGGGCCCCCTACCCGAGATCTGCCGGTTTTGACACCTACATCGGGTCGTGAGGATGTAGAGCAACTTGGCAAGCGAGGAAACGGGATGAGCGTCGCAGGCCCCACCTAGTGATGCTACTGCAGAGGCACGAATGGACGCCATCCAGGGGAATCGCAACGGGTCTGCTAAAAGATAAGTCGATCACACGATGGCATGAATCTCACAACCTGTTCACTCAAGTCTCGCTGTCCCTCTCCGACAGTTTCACTCCCCTTTCCGTTTCTTGGGCAGCTGCTTGCACGCCAAGGGGGGCCTCGTGAGCATCATGCCTCATGAGCTCTCACCGGACCTCGGGCCGCTCACCTCCTAGCCTTGACCATGGCATCGCGACCTGGCATACTAGCGACGGCCGCAGCCTGCCTGGGGACTGGGTCCCGACAGGGTAGAGCAATACGATACCTAAGAGGAGGAAAGGGGGGAACCGTGCCAGATTGGGATACACGATTTCATCATGAAAGCAAAAGGAACAATGCTGGAATTAAAGCATTTCGATCCTTACATGCCCCCGCGGGGCTACTCCTAATTCTGTGTAGGGAAACAAAAGAAGGAAAGCTCCGACCAGGCCAGCGCGCATCACTGACGACGCCGAGTGGCAGCCGCTGCCATGCTCCGTCCGCGGCGAGAGCTAGGCGGCATGTAGCTATTGTCGCTAGACTTTGGATATTCGCTAGGCTCCGGAGAGTCGCTGGATTCCCAAGAGTCGTCACTGCTGCTGGAGGAGGCGCCAACGGGGACAGAAGCAGGTCCGGCGCCCACGGCCGCGTCCTGCGGGCTGCTTCCTCCAGGGCAGCTGATACGTCTCCAACGTATCTATAATTTATGAAGCATTCATGCTATTTTATTATCTGTTTTGAATGTTTATGGGCTTTATTATACACTTTTATATTATTTTTGGGACTAACCTATTAACCGGAGGCCCAGCCCATATTGTTGTTTTCTTGCATATTTCAGTGTTTCGAAGAAAAGGAATATCAAACGGAGTCCAAATGGAATTAAACCTTTGGGAGCGTGATTTTTGGAACGAACGAGATCCAGGAAACTTGGAGTTGAAGTCAAGGAAGCTTTGAGGTGTCCACGAGTGTGGAGGGCGCCCCCTCCCCCTACTAGGTACGCCCCCACTCTCATGGGCCCCTCGTGGCTCCCCCGACCGACTTCTTTCGCCTATATATTCCCATATACCCTAAAAACATCGAGGCGAACAATAGATCGGGAGTTCCGCCGCCGCAAGCCTCTGTAGCCACCCAAAACCTCTCGGGAGCCCGTTCCGGCACCCTGCCAGAGGGAGGATCCCTCACCGGTGGCCATCTTCATCATCCCGGCACTATCCATGGCGAGGAGGGAGTAGTTCACCCTCGGGGCTGAGGGTATGTACCAGTAGCTATGTGTTTGATATCTCTCTCTCTCTCTTGTATTCTTGAGGTGATACGATCTTGATGTATCACGAGCTTTGCTATTATAGTTGGATCTTATGATGTTTCTCCCCCTCTACTCTCGTGTAATGGATTGAGTTTTCCCTTTGAAGTTATCGGTTTCAGTCTTTAAGGATTTGAGAACACTTGATGTATGTCTTGTCGTGCATATCTGTGGTGACAATGGGATATCACGTGATCCACTTGATGTATGTTTTGGTGATCAACTTGTGGGCTCCGCCCATGAACCTATGCATAGGGGTTGGCACACGTTTTTCGTCTTGACTCTCCGGTAGAAACTTTGGGGCACTCTTTGAAGTACTTTGTGTTGGTTGAATAGATGAATCTGAGATTGCGTGATGCATATCGTATAATCATACCCACGGATACTTGAGGTGACAATGGAGTATCTAGGTGACATTAGGGTTTTGGTTGATTTGTGTCTGAAGGTGTTATTCTTGTACGAACTCTATGATAGATCGAACGGAAAGAATAGCTTCGTGTTACTTTACTACGGACTCTTGAATAGATTGAGCAGAAAGGATAACTTTGAGGTGGTTTCATACCCTACCATAATCTCGTCGTTTTTCTCCGCTATTAGTGGCTTTGGAGTGACTCTTTGTTGCATGTTGAGGTATAGTTATATGATCCAGTTATGTTATTATTGTTGAGAGAACTTGCACTAGTGAAAGTATGAACCTTAGGCCTTGTTTCCTAGCATTGCAATACCATTTATGCTCACTTTTATCATTAGTTACCTTGCTGGTTTTATAATTTCAGATTACAAATACCTTTATCTACTATCCATATTGCACTTGTATCACCATCTCTTCGCCGAACTAGTGCACCTATACAATTTACCATTGTATTGGGTGTGTTGGGGACACAAGAGACTTTTGTTATTTGGTTGCAGGTTTGTTTGAGAGAGACCATCTTCGTCCTACGCCTCCTACGGATTGATAAACCTTAGGTCATCCACTTGAGGGAAATTTGCTACTGTCCTACAAACCTCTGCACTTGGAGGCCCAACAACGTCTACAAGAAGAAGGTTGCATAGTAGACATAAGGCTCTTTTCTGGCACCGTTGCCGGGGAGGTGAGTGCTTGAAGGTATATCTTTAGATCTTGCAATCGAATCTTTTCGTTTCTTGTTTTATCACTAGTTTAGTCTATAAAAGAAAACTACAAAAAAATGTAATTCAGTTTGCCTATTATGCTTCATCTTTTTAATATCTTTCGTGAGAATGATGGAAAGAAAAATTGTGCTCAAGTGCTAGAAGAAGAAGTCTATAAAATGTTTGATACTAAATCTTTGAATGATGAGCATGATTGCAATGTTGTTAGTATGAACGCTTTGAATAACCATAGTACTAATGATGATTGCACTAGTTTTGATGAAAATGTCTCCTATAAGCATGTCAATTTTTGTGGACAGCATTGGGTTTGCATGAACACACCAAATAGAGAAGACAGATATTGCAAGAGGCATAAGCATTTAGAAACTAAATTGTTGCAAGAAAGGCTAGACCAGAATGCTAAAAATTTACATTTCCTTTGCCGTGCTTGTGAACTTTGCAATGAACGTGGTCATTTACATCTCCGATGAAAATTATTTCATGATTGAATCATGTCCAAAAATGTGATGATTTCATTTCCCTTGCACATTATAATGAACTTAGTTTGCTTTTGGGTTATGAAGAAATGAAACGTTTAACTAAGAATCTTCCAAAATTTGTCCTTGAGAAACTCTTTTATTTTGATCTAGAGAAGATTTATATGTATTGTGCGGTGAACTGCATTGAAAATCCTTATATTGCCAATTATCTAAAGAAAAGAAAGCAAGTGGAAGATGAAAATGATACTAATGAAAGGGAAGAGACTTCCCAATATCCTCCTATTATTTCTTATGATGAATCAGGTAACGAGGAGGAGCTTTCTATTCAACCAATCTCATCAATAAGGAGCTCGGAGAAGAAGGTTGAACCCACACATAATGTGAAGAAGAAAAAGAAAAGAAGGAGCAACAAAGGTAAAAAGGTATCCCTCCCAAATGATGTTGCTCCTACTACTCATTGTGATGATGATAATTGCTATACTATTGGTGCTATCCATACTATTAATGATGAGAGTGATTATGCTTATGATATGAAAAGGCCCAAGCTTGGGGAAGCTATGTTTGATGAGGATGAAATATTTGAGAATATATTTGCTGAAACTAATGTTTGTCCCAAGCTTGGGGATGCTACGTTTAATGAAGATGATATTTTTAGCATCCCAAGTTTTGATATGCAAAGTTGTTATGATGATAGCATGCCTCCTACTTATGATTATATTGATGAAAGTGGGTTTGGAAGAGTGTCAACTTTAGTAAGTAATTATCCCACTATTTTTGAGGATGTTGAATCTTATTGTGATGAAGATGAAAGTGGGTTCGGAAGAGTGTCGACTTTATTTAGTGATGATTCCACTATCTTGGAAGAGGTTTCAATCGATTATGATGAGAACGAAGTTGATACTTATGATGATTATTGTGATGAAACTTATGCTATAAAAAGTAGTGATGATTATATTTATAAAAATTGTCATGATTACGATTACCCTTTTTCTGAACATTACTCTTTTAATGTGGAAACAATTTTTAGTATTCGAGTCTCTTATGATACTCCCACTATTCCGAATGAGAAGAATTTTGCTTATGTGGAGAGTAGTCAATTTTCTATGCAAGTAGATCATGAAAAGAATGCTTTAGGTGCTGGTTATATTTTTTAATTCATTCATGATGCTACTGAACATTATTATGAGGGGGGAATATATGCTTGTAGGAATTGCAATAATATCAAGTTTCTTCTTTATGTGTTTAAAGTTTTGAGGTTATGCTTGTTTTGCCTTCCTATGCTAGTTGATTATTGTTCCCATAAATTGTTTGCTCACAAAATCCTTATGCATCAGAGTTGGGTCAGGCTTAAACGTGCTAGTCATATGCTTCATGATGCCCCCGTTATGTTTCAATTCTTATCTTTTATGTGAGCATCATTACCATCATAATGCCTAGCTAGAAAGGCATTAAAGAAAAGTGCTTGTTGGGAGACAACCCAAAATTTACCTTTACTGTTTTAGTGTGTCCACATGATTATCCTACTGTATTAATCATGTTTTATAGCTTTTGTTTCAATGAAGTGCCAAGTAAGACCTTTAGGATAGCTTACGGTGATAGTTGTGTTGATCCTGCTGAAAATTAGAAACTTTTGCACCCAGTATATTAGTTTTGATAATTCATGGAAACGTGATTTTGATCTTATTCTTTTTGATCTGGATTGGTATACAAATTTCTTAGGACTTCCTAATTTGGTAGAATTGTTGGAGTTCCATAAGTATACGTTCGATACAGATTACTACAGACTGTTCTATTTTTGACAGATTCTGTTTTCTATGTGTTGTTTGCTTATTTTGATGCATCTATGAGTAGTATCGGAGGGTATGAGCCATAGAGAAGTTGGAATACATTAGATGTTACATCAATATGAATTTATAATAAGTTCACAACAGTACTTAAGTGGTGATTTATTTTCTTATACTAAAAGAGCTTACGAGTTTTCTGTTGAGTTTTGTGTTGTGAAGTTTTCAAGTTTCGGGTAAAGACTTGATGGACTATGGAATAAGGAGTGGCAAGATCCTAAGCTTGGGGATGCCCATGGAACCCCAAGATATTCAAGGATAACCAAAATCCTAGGCTTGGGGATGCCCCGGATGGCATCCCCTCTTTCGTCTTCGTTCATCGGTAACTTTACTTGGATCTATATTTTTATTCACCACATGATATGTGTTCTGCTTGGAGCGTAATTTTCTATTGTTAGTATTTGCTTGCTGTTATTTAGATTAATGTTTTGCATCTATATTTTAAATAAAAATGTCAAGGATAGCCTTTAGCATGCTTACTTTGCTAGTATACATGTTGCTGTTTGAAAACAGAAAGCTTACTGCTGTTGCAAAAATTCCCTAGAAAAGTTAGAGAATTGCATAATGTTGAAAAATTTTCCATATTGAGATCTGACAAATCTTCTACAGCATAGTATCTTTCTCATAATTTTTGGAGTTAGGTAAGTATGATTAATCTTTCATTCTTTACAGACTATACTGTTTTGGCAGATTGCTGTTATGTTTGCATTGTTTGCATATGTTTGCTTGTTTAATGATTCTATTTGAGGATAGGAGTATTAAATATGCAGAGACATTTAGTATGCAATGTTGAATAATAATTTTAGTGATTTTTTACAGTAGAAAATGATAAGGTTTTTGCATTGGTTTATACTAACTTATCTCACGAGTTCTTGTTGAGTTTGGTGTGGATGAAGCTTTCGAGATTTAGGAAACTGAGATATAAAAGAAATTAAGGAGACACAAAAGCTCAAGCTTGGGGATGCCCAAGGCACCCCAAGATAATATTCCAAGAAGTCTCAAGCATCTAAGCTTGGGGATGCCCTGTAGGCATCCCACCTTTTTCTTCAACCACTATCGGTTAGTATCGGTTGAGCCTAAATTTTTGCTTCTTCACATGAGTTGTGCTATCCTTGCAATGTCATTTTGTTTTGCCTTGCTTGCTGTTTGAATACAATACCAAGATCTGAAATTCTTAAATGAGGGAGAGTCTTCACATAGTTATATAATTATTTAGATACTCATTGATTTTCACTTATATCTTTTTGGAGTAGTTTTTCAATTACTCGTGTGATTCACTTATATCCTATGAGTAAATGGTTGAATGAATTGATTGTCATAAATCTGAAATTATATATGTCTCATTTGCTTATCCCATGGAGAGTAATGACTTGACATCTAAGAAGTAGAGGTTGTAAATTTATTAAAGGTTACCAAGCATTGTATTGGTCATTTGATCAATTCATGAAAGAATATTGAAGGAAGAGAGATTCCACTTATAAATATACTATCTTGGACATCTTTTATAATTGTGAGCACTCAGTAAAGTATGACATGCTAAAGAGTTGATGTTGGACAAGGAAGACAATGCAATGGGTTATGTTTTCTCACATCTAATTTAAAGTATATTGTCATGGATCATTCAAACATGTTGAGCTTGCCTTTCCCCCTCATGCTAGCCAAATTCCTTGCACCAAGTAGACATACTATGTGTGCTTCCAAATATCCTTAAACCCAGTTTTGCCATGAGAGTCCACCATACCTACCTATGGATTGAGTAAGATCCTTCAAGTAAGTTGTCATGTTGCAAGAAATAAAAATTGCTCTCTAAATATGTATGACTTATTAGTGCGGAGAAAATAAGCTTTATACGATCGTGTGATATGGAAGTAATAAAAGCGACGGGGTGCATAATAAAGGTTCATATCACAAGTGGCAATATAAAGTGACGTTCTTTCGGGAAGATTTTGTGCATCCAACTCTAAAAGCACATGACAACCTCTGCTTCCCTCTACGAAGGGCCTATCTTTTACTTTATGTCTTTTACTTTATGCAAGAGTCAAGGTGATCTTCACCTTTCCCTTTTTTTCATTTTATCCTTTGGCAAGCACCTCGTGTTGGAAAGATCCTGATATATATATATATATATATATATATATATATATATATATATCCAATTGGATGTAAGTTAGCATGAACTATTATTTTTGACATCACCCAAAGGTGAATACGTTGGGAGGCGAAATTATAAGCCCCTATCTTTCTCAGTGTCCGATTAAAACTCCATAACCATAAGTATTGCGTGAGTGTTAGCAATTGTAGAAGACTATATGATAATTGAGTATGTGGAGTTTGCTAAATCAAAGCTCTAACATAGACCCTTCCTGAAAATAAGATGAATTGTAATTGTTTGATGACTGAGAATGAAGTTTGCTAGTTTTCAAGAAAGTTTATGGTCTATGCTTTAACATGTGAATAGCTTGTTACTTGATCTTGAGAAATTTTATGAGATGAACTACTGTTATGACATATAATCATGCTAGAAAAGGTGATTGAAATTATCATTGATCAAACTTGTGCACCTGCTAGCATTCACACTTCATAAATTCTTTCTTTTATTATTTACCTACTCGAGGACGAGCAGGAATTAAGCTTGGGGATGCTGATACGTCTCCAACGTATCTATAATTTATGAAGCATTCATGCTATTTTATTATCTGTTTTGAATGATTATGGGCTTTATTATACACTTTTATATTATTTTTGGGTCTAACCTATTAACCGGAGGCCCAGCCCATATTGTTGTTTTCTTGCCTATTTCAGTGTTTCAAAGAAAAGGAAATCAAACGGAGTCCAAACGGAATGAAACCTTCGGGAGCGTGATTTTTGGAACGAACGTGGTCGAGGAGACTTGGAGTTGAAGTCAAGGAAGCTTCGAGGTGGCCACAAGGGTGGAGGCTGCCCCCCCTACTGGGCGCGCCCCCCTGTCTCATGGGCCCCTCGTGGCTCCCCCGACCGAATTCTTTCACCTATATATTCCCACATATCCTAAAAACATCAAGGCGAACAATAGGTCGGGAGTTCCGCCGCCGCAAGCCTCTGCAGCCACCAAAAACCTCTCGGAGCCCGTTCCGGCACCCTGCCGGAGGGGGGATCCCTCACTGGTGGCCATCTTCATCATCCCAGCGCTCTCCATGGCGAGGAGGGAGTAGTTCACCCTCAGGCCTGAGGGTATGTACCAGTAGCTATGTGTTTGGTCTCTCTCTCTCTCGTGTTCTTGAGGTGATACGATCTTGATGTATCGCGAGCTTTGCTATTATAGTTGGATCTTATGATGTTTCTCCCCCTCTACTCTCTTGTAATGGATTGAGTTTTCCCTTTGAAGTTATCTTATCGAATTGAGTCTTTAAGGATTTGAGAACACTTGATGTATGTCTTGTCGTGCTTATCTATTGTGACAATGGGATATCACGTGATCCACTTGATGTATGTTTTGGTCATCAACTTGTGGGTTCCGCCCATGAACCTATGCATAGGGGTTGGCACACGTTTTCGTCTTGACTCTCCGGTAGAAACTTTGGGGTACTCTTTGAAGTGCTTTGTGTTGGTTGAATAGATGAATCTGAGATTGTGTGATGCATATCGTATAATCATACCCACGGATACTTGAGGTGACAATGGAGTATCTAGGTGACATTAGGGTTTTGGTTGATTTGTGTCTTAAGGTGTTATTCTAGTACGAACTCTATGATAGATCGAACAGAAAGAACAGCTTCATGTTATTTTACTACAGACTCTTGAATAGATTGAGCAGAAAGGATAGCTTTGAGGTGGTTGCGTACCCTACCATAATCTCTTCATTTGTTCTCCGCTATTAGTGGCTTTGGAGTGTCTCTTTGTTGCATGTTGAGGGATAGTTATATGATCCAGTTATGTTATTATTGTTGAGAGAACTTGCACTAGTGAAAGTATGAACCTTAGGCCTTGTTTCCTAGCATTGCAATACCGTTTAAGCTCACTTTTATCATTAGTTACCTTGCTGTTTTTATAATTTCAGATTACAAATACCTTTATCTACTATCCATATTGCACTTGTATCACCATCACTTCGTTGAACTAGTGCACCTATACAATTTACCATTGTATTGGGTGTGTTGGGGACACAAGAGACTCTTTGTTATTTGGTTGCAGGGTTGTTTGAGAGAGACCATCTTCATCCTATGCCTCCTACGGATTGATAACCTTAGGTCATCCACTTGAGGGAAACTTGCTACTGTCCTATAAACCTCTGCACTTGGAGGCCCAACAATGTCTACAAGAAGAATGTTGCATAGTAGACATCAGCAGCACTCTAGACGCCGGCCCTCCTCGTCGAAGACCTTGAAGAACAGGGTGGAGGCCCGTCGTACTTGAAGTGGATCACGAGGGCCCCCTCTACGCGGCAGGCTCGAGCAACCTCGCCCCATCTGTGGGTCATGAAGACATCACCGAGGGGCACCACCTCGACCTTAGCCCCCGGTGGCCAGGCTACAGCACCCGGCGTGCTGCAGCCACAACTTAAGTGGCCCCCTCGACGGCAGCTCGTCAGCAAAGAACCTCGGGAGCCGGATCCACAAGGCGGATGGCATCACTACCCACACCATAAACTCGCGTGAGCTACCCTTGGCGTGAGTCCATGGCTCGACAGGCAGGACGGCAGCGGCTCGTCCTTCGCCACCTGGGGTTGCTCGACGGCGCACGTCACCTTCCTGTGCACGGGCGTACAGAGGAAGGGGGAAACCGGGTGGAGGCCTTGATTGCAGGCCTGGTCACCTCCTGCCTCGCGCCAGCGTCGCGGGGACGGTAGAACCGCTTCTTCGGCGGGAGTAGATCAGGCCCCTCTTAAGGGGCCTTCCCCTTTTCTGCCACAGAAAACCTCCTGATTGCCGTCATGGATGCTACAGCAAGATGAAGAAGGAGAAGGGGCGAGTGGCGAGAAGACGGAGGAAGAGATGAGCAAGAGGGGTTCTGCCCCTCCCCTCATTTATAGCCGAAAGGAGGCCAACCTCCGACCTCCACGACTTCGTGTATGATGATCTTTTGCATGCAGCATCGACCCGTCAACTCGAACGATTGCCGAGGCAGCACGGGGAAGTGGAGACGCCCATGTCCCATCAATCATCACGTGTCATTCAAGGCCGCAAGTGGTTAGGGCCCGCGGCGCTCCACACTTGCCCCTTGGCTTCACCTAGAAGCCAAGTCCAAGCGTGCCTTGGGCCCGGGGGTTATTGTCGGCATTCTGGATACGGGGGTACCTAGACTTGCCTGCCTGCAGCCCACTGTGTGGCTCCATCGACGGCCTGGTATGGCCCAGCTTCGGTATCAAAAATTCAAGACCCTCACGAGGGGCCAAGCCTCGCAAGGCAGATGACGCCAAGGCCTTCAAGCGGATCGGCCTTCTCGGGTTGGCTCCCAAGGAGCGGAAACTTCTATGCAAGGTGCACCTCACGAGGCTCGGCTGATGTGAGCCATGACGACCAAGGTCAGGCGGGCGCCAGCGGGTGCAAAGTACCAGTTTCCTCTTCGGTGCAAAGGAGGCAAGCAGCAGGCGCAGAGTCCCGAGGAATCAGCCAAAGGTTTCCATTCTGGTGCAACAAGACCAAGATGGCCAGGACGGCAGGATGGAGGTCATTGCCAAGCCCACCGCAGTGTCACAACCACAAGCTTTTGCAGGCGAAGACCACTTTAGTCAGGATAGGGTGTACTTCTTGTCCCCCTTCAAATCTGGCCGTTGTGGGATCCCTTCCCGCCAACATTTGGGAAGACCGGAAAAGGACCAAGGCCACTATAAATAGGACTTAGCCACCACCATAGAGGGGGGGGGGGGATCGGGTCCATTCTCACTCGACCACTTCACCAACTCACCCGAGCTCAAGAAGACCTTGCCTCCTAAGGTTGTTCATCCACTATACTAGTTCATCCTCAGCTCCTCGAGGCAATCCACCACAAAGCTGGAGTAGGGTATTACACCGCAAGGTGGCCCGAACCAGGATAAACTATTGTGTATGTCTGTCCCTTTGAGCTCGACGCACTAGGCTGTGAGGATTGCGAGTAGGCAGGCCGGGTAGGTTGAGATCACCGCACGCACCCCAGAGTTCAAACCTATCAAGGGTTTGCGGAACCCGAAATCCAACAGCAGCCAAGGCTTCGGCATCCTAACAGTCAACGATCTAATTTTTCTTGGTCAGGAATCGGTTCCAAAACAGTCGGGCAGATTCTCCAGGTTGTTGTGTGATGCGATTTAGGTCATCTGCATCTGGAGGACGGACATAGGTGCCCTGCAAGTTTGCTCGAAAAGCATCCTCAAGCTCTTCCCAACAACCTATATAGTCATCCGGGAGGCTATTCAACCAGTGTCGAGCTGGGTCTTTGAGCTTTAGCGGCAAATATTTGATGGTATGGAGATCATCTCCTCGTGCCATGTGGATGTGGAGGAGGAAATCCTCTATCCATATGGCTAGATTTGTGGTTCTGTTGTATGATTCAATGTTCACAGGCTTGAATCCTTCCGGGACTTGATGTTGCATTAACCTTTTTGTGAGGCACAAGGGGTGTGTGGCACCCCGAGCTCAGGCTACATCACGTCGGAGGTCTTCGGCCCTCCTAGTCTTCTACTACTCCCGGATCCTATCGTTTCGGTTTAACCGATCGTAGTATCCTTCCCGGTACGCGGGCGGGTCTTCTCTGGGTCGGTAAATGGACCTGGTGTGGCCTCCACGGGTGTCTAGGTCATGGCGGAGGTCGTACTCATAATGGGGCCCCACCTGGTCCTTGCCATGACGGTGAGGTGGGGCGGCTGGGTGTTCGGCCTTCTTAGTTTGTCTGTCCCGCCCTCCAGGGGGCATTCCGGCTGTTCGGCGTTTGTGTATATTGGGCGTGTGGGCTCTATGGCCTTGTCTTCAAACTGCGACAATAGCCTTCGCTTGAGGTAGCTTTTGAGTGGCTTTTCGAGGCCGTATCCCTGTTCGGCAGCTAGGACCTTGGTCCATCGTTCATTGAGGATGTCTTGTCCAGCCTTGATTCTACGCTTCTATTTCTTTAGGCTATGGTCGGTGGCTAAATGCCTATGTTTGATCCGTTCCTGCTCCAGCGGGTCTTCGAGGATGATAAAATCGTCTTCCTCGAGACTGTACTCCTCCTCGGAGTTTGCGAGGTAGTTGCTATCTTCGGATTCATCAAAGTTTTCCAGGTTGAACGGATCTTCCTGCTCCGCGGGGTCATCTGGATGATGCTCTTCAGCCGCGGCTCCAGCGGGGTCTTCCGTATCATTCTCGATGCCGTTCTTGGCGGAATCTATGTTGCTCGCGTGGCTTCGACGTGGCTTTGACCGACGTCACTATTTTTGGTGATTGGGTGGCTTGTCTCTAGGCTTGCCTCTATCCTGCTCAGGAGTGCCATTGCTATCCTTTGGGGTGTCCACCATGTAAATGTCATAGGTGTATGTAGCCAACCAGCGGCCCATGACGAGGGGACCGACCTCGGCATTAGCCGTGGCCACTTCCTCTTCATCCATGTATTCGGCATTCTCCGAATTAAAGCCTAACATATCGGTTAAATCATCGATAGTTGCTACCATATGGGTGGCGGGTGGGGCACAAAATACCCTATTGAACGCCTCAAAGGGTTGGTGATTGAAGGTGGAGGGCAGGTTCTCCTGGATAGTCATTTTCTGGATTCGGTCTAGCCCCTCGTTCAACATATCAAGGGTTGTCAGACTTGAGGGCTCTAGGCTAGATTTTGTGGTGAGGAAGCATAGGTCGGTCTGTGACTCAACCGATCCTTGGTCCAAGACGAACCTACCTACAGGATTCAGGACCGAAACCTCAAGGGGCATCAAATTGTCCTTGGAAACTATGGGTGTTCTTGGACCCTCGCGTGCAGTTTCCACGCCAATGTTTGAGGTCAGGTCGTTTTGGGCCGGGGGTGACCCTTGGCCGCTATTCGCCGACTCAGGGTGCGGGCTCGAGGCTAGCAAAGTGTTGTGGGGAAGGAGCTCGGCTGAGATCGAATCTTGGCTTCGGACCTCTAGTTCTGCCTCGAGTGCTAGGGATAAATCCTCCGCAAATGCAAGTTCGGTTAACGGTGGGGTAAGGTCCCCTCTCTCAGGGAGCCCTTCCTGGCTCGAAGCCGATCGGTGGGCTGGGGCCGATTCGTAGATCAGATCGGAGGTGTATGTCGGAGCAGGAACGACAAGGCCTGCGGGGTGGTGAATCAGATAAAAACCAAATCACCCCGTGCGTTGGTGACGTACTCCAGATTACCAAATCGAATTCGGTGCTCGGGAGCGAAGTTCTCGATCTTGTCAAGACGGCCGATCGAATTAGCATGCAACACGATGCTACCAAAAGCGAAGAGTTGTCTTGGGATGAAGAGATCCATGGAATTGATGTCCTCTCCAAGGACTAAGTGAGCCATCAATCCTTTCGGTGATCCAACAGCGAACTCTCAATGAAAGCACCAATTTCGGTGTCAAAACCGGAAGACCTTGGGGTAGGGGGTCTCGAGCTGTGGATCTAGGATCGATGGGTAACAAGGGACGACAAACACAGTGTTTACCCAGGTTCGGGCCCTCTCGAAGATGTAAAACCCTATGTCCTGCTTGATTGTATTGATTGTATAACGTGGTTTACAGAATAGATCAACCTTGAGATCAACATGAGCTAAGCCCTAGGTTATGGGGGTTGAAGATAGCTCCTTCTCTAATGGCTACAACCCTCGGTTTATATAGACACCGATAAGGCTAGGGTTGCCAAAGATATATCACAATAATGAATAAAAGAGATCTTCCGCCTTCTTGACTTTGTACGGCACCACCAGTCTGGCCCATGTACAATGGGTGGTCGCCCTGAGGACCCCTTAGTCCATGGCTCCCTCACTCCCCGTGTTAGATTTTTTCTTGAACGATGCTTTGGGTGATTCCTGGCATCTGGAAGTTAAAAAACGGGTGTGTACTGGTTAGGTGCGTTTGCTTCCCAAAAACCGTAATCGGAACTCACCAATATTCTGATGTTGACTAAAGAAATCCTTTACATGTGGGTAATGAGTACAACCTCTGCGGATTCTAGCTATTAGAATAGCCATGTACACGGTCAAGGACATTGGGTTGAAAGGGTCAAGTGTCGGTCTCAGTGTCAATCCTTGGAGGTTAATGCGAAATGAAAGAACGAATAGTCTGAGATACCTTTATGAATATTATTGACGATGTTATAGAGCAACCTTTTCTCTTATATGAAATGTTGAGTATTTCCTAGAACGTTTACACGAATCGTTTGTGTTCTTTTGGCTCATCACGAAAGCCATGTATACTCATGCTATTACTCATGCTATTACTAAAAGCCCTGTATGAGGTGTCGCTTCACACACTCATGCTATGGTATTCCTTTTCAAGACCTTTCGAGGCATCACTACAGACACCTGATGGGCATTTGTTTTCAAGACATGTCGATGCATCACTACGGACACCCGATGGGCATTTCTCAAGACCTTTTGAGGTGTCGATACAGACATACGACTGACATTTGTACTATTTGGATCTTCGGGAGGTCTATCACCCGAAGCTTCCACTTACACATTTTCTAAGATTCTTCTAGGATGGCAATACACTACTGCGGGATGTTGCTAACGCAACACTATGTGCGATGCATTAATCGCAAACAGTGATGTAAAAAAACCGTCAAAACAGATACAAAACATTTGCGATGGCGGAGACATCAAACATGATTCAAATTATAGTTGCATGTGCGATGCGTGGCTTACGGTTAATCCACAAGAACTGTTTGTGATGAGCAAGAACAATAGAAACAGGCAGCCTGTCACTCCCAATATGCGATACTATCCCAAAAGAGACTCGAAGGTCCCACCAAGGATAGAACCGCATATTGAAACGCTTTTGCAAGGTGGATATCATTACATCAACATTACATAAAAGATGGGGATACATACAAAAGGCATACAATGCCACACGAATACAACATCATCATACATAAGATCAACATCCGACTATGGATGAAACACAAACAGAAAATCAAACGACATCCACCCTGCTAGCCCAGGCTGCCGGCCTGGAACCTATCCCCTGATCGAAGAAGAAGCAGAAGAAGAACTCCAAAACAAGCAAACGTCGCTCTCGCGTCATGATCATCGCAAAACCTGTACCTGCAACTGTTGTTGTAGTAATCTGTGAGCCACGAGAACTCAGCAATCCCATTACCATGGGTATCAAGACTAGCAAAGCTTAAAGGGGTAAGGAAGGGGTAAAGTGGTGAGGTTGCAGCAGCGACTAAGCATATATGGTGGCTAACATACGCAAATAAGAGCGAGAAGAGAGCAAGCGGAACAGTCGTGAAGCTAGCAATGATCAAGAAGTGATCCTGAACTCCTACTTACGTCAAACATAACCCAACACCGTGTTCACTTCTCGGACTCCGCCGAAAAGAGACCATCACGGCTACACACGCGGTTGATGCGTTTTAATTCGGATCTGGTGTCAAGTTATCTACAACCGGACATTAACAAATTCTCATCTGCCGCATAACCGTAGGCACGGCTTTCGAAAGTTTATACCCTGCAGGGGTGTCCCAACTTAGCCCATGATAAGCTCTTGCGATCAACGAAGGATATACCTTCTCCCAGGAAGACCCGGTCAGACTCGGAATCCCGGTTTACAAGACATTTCGACAATGGTAAAACAAGTCCAGCAAAGCCACCCGATGCGCCGACAATCCCGATAGGAGCTGCACATATCTCGTTCTTAGGGCAACACCGGATAGGTCAGCCTACGAGTAAAACCAGCCCTCGAGTTGCCCTGAGGTGGCCCCACAGTCTGCCCGGTTCGGACCAACACTTAGACAAGCACTGGCCCGGGGGGGCTAAAATAAAGATGACCCTTGGGTTAATTACTCCCAAGGGAAATGTAGGTGGTGGTGAGGCAAATGGTAAAACCAAGGTTGGGCCTTGCTGGAGGAGTTTTATTCAAAGCGAACTGTCAAGGGGGTCCCATAAATCACCCAACCGCGTAAGGAACACAAAATTCAGGAACATAACACCGGTATGACGGAAAACTAGGGCGGCAAGAGTGGAACAAAACACCAGGCATAAGGCCGAGCCTTCCACCCTTTACCAAGTATATAAATGCATTAGTTAAATAAGAGATATTGTGATATCCCAACATAAATCTGTCCACCATGGAGAAATCTTCAACTTCACCTGCAACTAACAATGCTACAAGAGGGGCTGAGCAAAAGCGGTAACATAGCCAAGCAATGGTTTGCTAGGAAGGGTGTCAAAGGTTAGAGGTTCATGGCAATTTGGGAGGCTTGAGGAGCAAAAGATAGGTAACACAGCATAGCGATAGAACGAAGCAACTAGCATAGCAATGATAGTACTGAGATCCAGGGTAGCGGTCATCTTGCCTAAAATCCCGCTAGGAAGAAGAACGAGTCCATGAAGAAGATGAATCCACGAAGACGAACCAAGCGTAGATGAGCGAATCCTCACGATCGCAACGAAACGGGAACTATCGAGAAGAAGCACACAACATGGTAAACACACCACACATATACAAGACATGATGCACAACAAGCATGATGCATGACAAAGCTAGATGAGGCTACTCATGGCAAGAGATGATGCATACAAGAGCAACACATCAAAGCAAGTTTAAATGAGGCCGGAAACAACATATAACAAATCCGGTAAGTCCTCATATGCATATTTCGAAATTGGTCCAGATCTGAAAAAACCTTATGTTCAAGTTGTTAAACAGCAAGTTAAGATGCACCAAGATGATCTACACGAGATTCTAGTCAAGTTAAATATAAAGTTCATTTAGTTCGGAGCTACGGCCTAGAAGATATGAGCAAAACAAGTTAAACATGGCATTGATGCAAAATGCATACAAACATCAAGAAAACACACCAAAACAAGGATGCAACATGATAATATGAAACTACATGATATTCTAAGCAAGTTTCATATAGAGCACACTCAAAACGGAGCAACGGTTCAACACATACACGCTATACAAATTATAGCAACAGTCTGTCCAAAACAGCAACTAGGCATATTGCAAGCATCAAAACAATATGCTACAGCATCTCAACATAATAACAAAAGGCATGGACATGATTTATAGGTAAAGCATAACAAAACATGAACACTGAGTTATCTCCAGAAATCACTAGAACATGCTCAAACACACATGGCAAGATTGCAAATAATAACAGTTTCAGCCTTTGCAGAAATAGCATCAGGTTGCAATGTTTAGAGCTATCAAACAACATGTTACAGGAACTTATCATGGCAAACAAAGGCATGGAATGAAACTACTAAATGCATAGAACAAAAGTCCTTTACTGACCATGAGCCAAAAAGGATCAGAAGATATGATGGCACCCATGTAAACATGGCAAGTTATATGACAAATTCAACAATGACAGGAACAAGGATAAGTAGGCATGTTGGTGAGCTTGTACCACTCACCACAGAGCAGTTCATGGCATGACAAGGCAACCAACAGCAATATGACATGTTTATGAAGCTAAGCATGGCAATAGAAAGTTCCTAGGGTGCATGGATCACTAGCAAATCAAGCAAAACTGAACTTAATGTTAACAGGCTGACATCAACATTATTTAGCAACTTTGGAGCATGATAACAACAATCTACAGCAAGCCATAAATGCAACCAGGGGCATGGATGGATAGAGCATGACATGTATAACAAAACATCCTTAGTGAACATCTCCAGATTATGCATAGAATGACTTGTAGCAGCAGGCTTACGTAGCATCACAAAATAACAGATTCAGCCTAGCAAAACAGTAACAGCAAGTACCCTACTTAACAAGCTCGATTCACTCACCACAAGTCATTGCATGACAAGATTAGCATAGAATCAGCAAGAAGACATGTTTATGAAACTAACCAAGGCAAGAACAAGTTCATGGTATGCAAGGATCAACTACAACAACCTTGGCAAAATTGAATAACATGTAAACAATCTGCCAGGAAACATTTTATAGCAAAAGTAGAGCAAGAAAATGACATGCTAAACTACTCCATAATTACAAAAGGGGCATTAATTCATAGAGAATAACCATACTGAAGTATCTCAAAATATGCTTGGCTCTCTCTGTAGCATCAAGTTTACATGGCATAAAAATAACAGCAGAACAGGGACTGAAATCAGCAACATCACGAAGCCTAGTTTGCATTCTTGTTCTAGTCACCCCATTGATCACAAAAATACATGGCATACACCCCTATAAAGATGGCATGATGTAGAACAAAACACATGTAGACATCAACCTCATAGGATGCACACATCAAACATGGCAAAAATGACAAATGAACATGTTCTGTTAACAAACAGCAGACAACATTATATAGCACTCTTGCAACGATGATTCAGGCATCAAGATGGACCCAAATGAACATGATGCAATGGAATGAATTGAATAGCATATCTCAACGAACATTTTGATATATTACACGCACAAAACGGTGCTACATGCAACAAGTTATGGCATGATGAACAGGTGCATAAAATGTTATGATCTCTGGGGACTTAGGAGGAAAACGACCTTCGGGATCTAGCGTTCGTCCGGGCACGCGAACCGAGGTAATCTCCGGCGAGCTGGTGGCTTGCTCCGGCGAGGTAGGCAGGCGAGGGGGAGGGCGGATCCGGCTCTTCCCCCTCTGGATCCAGCGGCGGGGAGGCGGCTCCGGCCACCTCGGGCGGATCTGGAGGCGCGGGGGCGCGGGGGCTGGCCGGCGACGAGCTCCGGCCGGCGAGCGGGGAGCGGGGCGGCGGAGACGGCGCCCTGGGCGACAGAGGCGGCGATCGGGGTGCGAGGGGGCGAGTGACCCGGGCGGCGGCGGCTTCGGACCGGGAGGCGCGCGGGGCGGAGGGCGAGGCGCGCCGGCGACGAACAGCGGCGGAGGCGGGCACCGGCGAAGGTCGGCGCGGCGGCGGAAGGGCCAGGCGGTGGGGCACGGGGAGCCGGGCTCGTGGGCGCGGCGGCGCTCGGGCGCGGGCTGGGGAGGGCCGGCGATGGGCCTAGCGGGCTTCGGCGGCGCGCGGGACGGGCGGCGGTGACGTGGCGGCGCGGGAGTGGCTGAGCCAGCGGAGGAGGTGATGTGTCGCGTGTGGATTGGTTGCAGCGACGTGGCCGGCGGACATGTCCGGCGTGAATGGACATGTCCGGCGGCGCGAGGAGGAAGATGCATAGGGTTTCATCCGCGAATTTTGGGGGGAGGCACCTATTTGTAGATTCTGGGAGCTAGGAGAGTCCAAATGAGGAGCGGTTTTCGGCCACGCGATTGTGATCGAACGACCGAGAGCATGGAGGGGTTTGGATGGGTTTTGGGCCACTTTGGAGGGGTGTTGGGCTGCAAGACAAAAGAGGCTTTTGCGGTTACCCGGTTAACCGTTGGAGTATCAAACGACCTCTGAATGACACGAAACTTGACAGGCGGTCTACCGGTGGTATACCAAGGCCACTTGGCAAGCCACGGTCCATTCCGAGAATGTTTAACACCCGCACACAAAAAGAGGTAAGAAAGGGACGCCGGAGGACATAGGAGTGCCGGATAGCAAAACGGACAACGGGGAAAATGCTCGGATGCATGAGACGAACACGTATGCAATGCAATGCACATGATGACATGATAAAATGCAACACGCAAGCAAATGACATGGCAGCAACGTCAAATATCTGGCGGATACCTGGCGCATCGAATCCGGGGTGTTACACAGCCATATCAAGGTGTGTGCGATATACGGCATATAGTTCACTCGGATCAACTGTTTTTGATTAGGGAACGCAACAAAAATGGGCAGCCAGATCAAGGTGTGTGCGATATAGGGCATACAGTTCACTCGGGTGAACTTTTTTTGATTAGGCAACACAACAGAAATGGTTCAACTTAACAAGATGTGTGTGATACATGGCATACAGTTCACATAGATGAACTGTTCGTGATGAGCCAAAAGAACACAAACGATTCGTGTAAACAAGATGTGTGTGATATGTGTCAAACAGACCACTTGGATGAACTATTTGCGATGAGAAAATAGAGCACAAACAATTGCTACAGTTCATTCCTGGGTGATTATGTGTGTACAAAAACTTTGAAAAATACAAATGAGTTGCTTGGGATGGCTAGGAGTGTCGCACATGATGCGTGGTGCGAGTACTCGTGTGCGATGATTAGTAAGTTACACATACGTTTCCTTATGTTAACACATGTGTGATAACACGTGACACCACATACGGTTGTCGGGTTGTGTGCTCTACTTAAGACTACCCACGCTCTAGTGAAGGCTTCCCGCGCTCCATAGGGGTGAATTGTAAAATCCCCAATCCCCTAGCCAGTCTAGCTATAAATAACCATAACAATGGCCGGCAGCAGCGACTCACTACTAATCCACTTGCTAGCTAGTTACCCACACATATCGGCATACCCCCATCGGCATACGACGGGATGGAGTTGCCCGACGGGAACGGGCACTGGAGATGATAGTTTAGGTTAATTAATTATACCTCTAGAGCCTAATTAATATACCTAATCTATGACCTCCATCGTCCGTTCCCCGTGTCCGGCCGAGATCAAATAAGTAAAGCTTCCCCAACGTGATCGTGCGTCAGCCCCAACCGCTGGCAGAGTGCACACGGAGGGACGTGAGAGCAGAGCGCGCGCGGAGGGACGTGACCCAAGCACACCTCAGCGCATAAACGATGAGCTGAGCATGCAGAGGGATGCGACCCGAGCGCGCCTCGGCGCCTAAATAGCGAGTAGAGCGCGTGGAGGGATGCGAGCAGAGCACGCTGCGGCCGAGTAAACGGTGAGCAAGAACATGCATAATTATTGCATATAGCAATTGAACATAGTAGGGAATACCGTCCAACAATGTTATTTTCAATGATATGCATTAATATTTTCTTAGTTAAATCTAAGTTCAAAATTTGGTACAAAATATGGAGGGGACCAATAAACCACGAATGAGGTAGTACCTATACCAACACAGACGACCAGTGCAGGAATTCATGGCATTATAAACGTGTCCCGGAATCCACGCCAATGCTTCCCACCTCTTCCCTCATCGGTTTCCCGCCAGCAGCTAGTGGCTTGCTCCATATGACCCAAGCGGCAACACACCGTAGCGACACTGTGCACAAATGTAGTCCATACCCATCTACCATTAGTTGTTCCAAGCATGTCAGGCAACCAAGGCTTCGACGTCAACCCCTTCCTGCGTTACATCTTCGGCGAGGAGAACGAGCCAGAGCAGGTCGGAGAGCAAGAACTTCATCGGCTTGTGTAGGCACCATGGCCCATCGGCAGCGATATCGCCATGCCAGTCTTGGGCGCACAATGGACATATTGTAGAGAAAGTGTGATTAGCAGTTTGCCATCCACCGTGCAAAAGATCTAGAGCTGCTAGGCGGTATGATTAGCGACCCACCGAAGAGCCGCCATCACCAGTGCTCATCGAGAGCCTGGTAGCCTGCCAGAAATGGGCAGAGGGCCTCTGCAATTCAGTTATGAGACAGCCTAGCTGCAGCCTCGTCATTGCCGTCAGCGGCCATGTCAACCTCGATCCCAATGATGTGGTGGCCAGGCTCGAGCGCATCCTTGGCAGAGTTGACGTCTCCGATGAAGTAGAATATCGCCAATGTGATATCTTGAGGATGCAGGTGATGGAAGGAATTTGCTACCAGTGTAGAAACATGGAGATGCAGCGGTTCCGCGGGTGTGTATGCGCGCGATTACACCCTGTCAAGCTCTATTGGAACAGGCCCAGCAGCCTCAAGAGCCTCCCAGCACTAGCAGCTCCGCAGGCGGATATGGGTATCATGGCCGCGGGTTCGGAACAGTCGCAAGGGTGCTATGCTGATCACGGAATCTGAGAAGACCATCGTCGGAAGGCCACCAGCTTAGCCTTTTAGCCTATATTTTATTATAATTGTATGCAAATGTCGCATATCGACATTTTAAGTCACTAAGCATATGTAGGTCGTGTGTGTTTTGGGCATTGCCGCACGCAGCATTTTAAATTACCGGAATATGTAAGATAATTATTAACCGTAGCCATTATAAATTTTCCTCAACAGTGAGCAGAGCGCGCACGAACGCCAGAGTAGAGCGCGCCGTGGCCCCCTCATGGCGAGCAAAGTGCGTGGATAGACGTGAGCAGAGCGCACTGCGGCTGCCTCAAAGACGAGCAAAGCGCGTGGGGGGGAGTAGAGCGCACCGCGGCTGCCTCAATGATGAGCAACCACACCTGCATATTGCAATTATGGTAAACCTTCTGGAACCACGTGGGAGGCATGACGACCCATCCATAGGACATGATGTTGATATCTGGACCATGTGTGATAGTGGGCAGACATGAGCTTGTTTCTCGTCACATTCCAGATTACCACGCGATAACTAATTGCAAATCTGTTCACACCGATCAAATGTTCCCACTTAGCACTAGGCTAAAAAAACTACCCACTAAAAAAATTACTTCACAATTCCTATCCTCATCACCCAAAAAACAGATCTTTCCTGTCAAGTCATTCCGCCATGACCTGGAGGAGTTTCGAGTCGACATATAACTAGGGAGCAAAGACCAAGGCTGCAAAAGCACTAGAGAGGTCCCGCTGCTATGCGGCACCCGCAGCAGAGATGTCCTGGCGTGACGCGGAGCCGTCAAACAAGCTCTCACTAGTAGGGGAGGGTTCTCATAAGTGCACTTGCCGCATCAGCGAATGTGATGAGTTGGCTATGCTGAAGTCCTTGGCCAGCGACAACGGCAGTCTTGCTGGCCTAATTAAGTAGCAGGAGCTGGTCGACGGCTTGCTGAAGCTGCTCGAGATTAGCGATGCCTCGGTTGAGAAGGCGACCAGCCTCATTGTGCAACTCATGGGTGACAATGCAAAGCTCCTCAAGGAGCTCTCCAAGAAGGAGGAGGAGGCCACTGGCTGGAAGAAGGTGCATGAGCGGAGCAGTGCCTCGGGGATGACATTGAAAGAGACTGTCGAGGAGGGTGACTTGAGGAAGCTCCGCATCGAGCGGGAGCTGCAGGTGGAGGAATTCGTGGCTGATGTCAAGCAAAGTCGTGAGGATTTGAAGAAGGAGCTGGAGGAACTCCTTACCCAGCGATCCATCAAGGAGTAGAGACAGTAGTGAGCCAGATCGTTGTCTGTGATTTCCTTCTCTTGCCCCTGTGTCTTTCAGGCATAGCTGCATGTGGCATTTTAAATTATCTGAATATGTAACACAATTATCATCCATGCCATAGTAAATTTGTCGTCGTATTATCTATTGCCATTGTAATTTGTCGTCATATTATCCATTGCCGCATGTGGCATTTCAAATTATTCGGAATACGAGTTGAAAACAAGCCAAAATCACATTCTCACTGAGGCACGAACGAAGCAAATGCCAACGTTTAGCGGGGCCATGGGATCACAAGCAAACACACTCTGTCTAGGTGCTTTAACGCATGCTAAACAGTAGCTCGACCACCATTAATGAAGAAGTTGTGAACGAGGCGGGCGACTGGTGGATGGAGGTCAAAGAGCTCGCTTCCCGGTGAGCATGCATGGCGGACTCCTCGCACGTGTCTTGTCGAGCCTGCATGGTGGACAGGTCGCACGCGTCACGCCGAGCCTGCACGGCGGACTTCTCGCGTCATCCTGTCTAATCAAACAGCTACACACACGCCACCGACTATAGTTAAATTTTGGCACAAAATACCAAGAGGACCAATGAACCAGGATCGAGGTAGTACTCTCCAATAAAAGAGGGAAGCATGGCCACACTTAAATGGTTACAGGAACATACATGGTTCAAAAAACCGTCTGTGATAGTAACGTGTCAGCTATTTGTTCCAAAAGGACTATGTTGGCTATTAATATGTGTGCCTTGTCTCAAATTGGATGATTTTTTACCATGGGATATATGTTCCATGTCATGAACCATGCCAGGTTTCATGTTTTTTCGGTGAGTTTATGATTTACGGGGATTTAAAAACCAAGATTCTCAATGTTTTAGGCCGAGCCAGGACGCCGAGGCATTTGTAACTCATTCCCATTCCGTGAATGGGACCTAAACCTGCACCCAAGGACACATGTACGATTTTTTAACCCATTTTGGTGCACCGGAGCATGTGTTTGTAGTTCAAATTTGAATTATGGACTTATAAATGTGTAGAAAACTCAATTAATGTATAAAAACGCCAAACAAACCCTGAATAATTTCAAATTTCAGCACGAATCTCCTGTTATTATATGCCTGTAGAAAAATGCAAGGCGAGAAGAGGAGGCGATTATCATTTCGCCCACAAGGGGGGCACATTCCCTATAGGAACCACAAGGCTTCTTGCGAGAAGCTCCGGTTTTTAAGAGGCTTGTAATAAAGCTTGCCCCAAATTGGACGATTCTTTTACAATGGCATATATGTTCCATGTCATGAAACCATGACACATTTCATGATTTTCCGGGGAGTTTAGGATTTACGAGAATTTGAAAACCAAGATTCTCAATGTTTCAGGCCAAGCCAGGGCGCAGAGGCGTTTGTAATGCATTCCCATTCCTTGAATGAGACGTAAACATGCACCCAAGGACACATGTATGATTTTTAACCCATTTTGGTGCACTGGAGCATGTGCTTGTAGTTAAAATTTGAATTATGGACATTAAATTCCTAGAAAACTCAATTAATGTATGAAAAGGCCAAATGAACCCTAAATAATTTCAAATTTCAGCATGAATCTCTTGTTATTCTATGTTGCGTGTAGAAAAAAATACAAGGTGAGAAGAGGTAGCGATTATTATTTCGCCCACAAGAGGGACACGTCCCTACCGGAACCACGAGGCTTCTTGCGACAAGCTCATGTTTGTAAAAGGCTTGTAATAAAGCTTGCCCCAAATTGGAAATTTTTTTACCACGACATATATGTGCCCATGTCGTGACACCATGCGAGGTTTCATGATTTTTTGGTGAGTTTTGGATTGATCGGGATTTAAAAACCTAGGTTCCCAATGTTTGAGGTTGAGCCAGGATGCCGAGACTGTTATAATTCAGCCCCATTCCTTGCATGGGACCTAAACATGCACCCAAGGACACATGTATGATTTTTCTTGCCATATCGGTGCACCGGAGCATGTATTTGTAGTTCAGATTCGAATTATGGACATGAAATGCCTAGAAAACTCAATTAATGTATAAAAAGGCCAAACTAACCCTGAATAATTTCAAATTTCAGCATGATTCTTCTGTTGTTCCATGTTGCCTGTAGAAAAAAATACAAGGCGAGAAGAGGCAGCGATTGTCGTTTCACCCACAAGGGGGACACGTTTCTCTATTGGAACCACGAGGCTTCTTGAGAGAATCTTTGGTTGGTAGGAGGCTTGTAATAGAACTTGCCCCAAATTGGACAATTTTTAACCACGACGTATATGTGCCATGTTGTAACGCCCCGAGACCAACGTTTCAGTTGCCCTTCCATTTGTTTTAGTTATTGTCGTGTGTTCGTTATGTTTGTTGCATTATCATAATTGTTTTGCATATTTCAATCATATATGTTATGCCATGATCTTGTCGAGTGCCTTGTCATTTTTGCTTCTTGCATCATGTTCATCTTATATTATATTCCATTGCACCATCCTTGCTTTGTTCTATGCTTCATGATATTGCATATGTCATTTTTGTTGCATTTGCATCATGAGCATCATGCCTTGATTTTCATCTTGAAAACTTGTTGTGTGATCTTCTATGAACCCCCCCCCCTTTCTTCTTATCTCCACCTCACTCATGCAACATGCTCATACCAGCGACCGTTCGTCAAGTTCACCCAAGTTTCTATTCCATTCAAACTTCTCCTTTCTTCTTTATTACATTTATTTTCATGTGACATTTTCCCTGTCCAGAAAATGTTCCTTCTTTTCTTGCAAACCCTACACCTTGCCGTTAACCCCTCTATCAATTTTCAGCTTATTTGAAGATGTTTTGGTTGGGTCCAAAAATGGCTCAAGTTTGAATCTAATTCAAACTTGAATTATTTTTTCTACCTCTAAAAACGTCCAAACAAATTTTATCCAATAGAGCATAATTCCTGGAGCATGAGGATAATCTTATATCTGCCAAAATCATTTCCTACCTCCATGGCATTTTCCTTTTCTTCAGCTGCGAATTTCAAATTTACAGAATTAAGAAGGAAAGGAAAGCCCTCCTAGTGCAGCCACTTGGGCCTTTCCCCTCACCTGCAGCCCAACCAAGCCTAGTAGAAGCTCCAGCGCAGCCCACCTGGCCCAACTCTGTTCACGGCCACCTGCCCCGTTGTGTCGCTGTCTGTGTTCGAGAGACAGAGCGCTCGCGCTGTCTTCTCCCCCTCCTTTTAAGCCAGCAGCCTCGCCCTAGGGTTTCACCTTTTCCCTCTCGATCTCCTCCCCCGCCACCAGCCAGGAGGGCAGCTCCTCCCTGCTCCATCTCCTCCATGCAGCCACCATGGCCGGCCCAAGCAAGAGCTCATCATCGGAGTAGGAGCATCGCCGGCCTCCACTCCGTCGACCCCGAGCACCGCAGAGCCTCCCCGAGTCCGTTCTGACGCCAATCCGAGCCCGAGGGCGCCTTCCCCGACGTCCCCTTCGTCCTCTACTTCGTCTTCTTCATGGACAGCAAGTCCACCGGAGTTCCTCGCCTCGTCTCCGTCGATATTCTGCGTTCCTAGCCGCATCCTAATGTCACAGGTATACTAGGTATACCCAACTCCAACCCTGATCTTTTCCATCGCGATTAGACCACTGTAGTCGTCGCTAGATCCATGCCATCCTCGTGTTCTCAGTGCTCCGACGAGTTCTGAATTTCGTTTTGTAGTTACAGTAGTCGCCGCGGTCCCTTGCGCTTCACCCCCGCTCTGGATCCTCTCCCGCACACGCATCAACAACTCCGCAGGACACGCTTGCGAGCTAAAGCAAACCCCATGCCCCCTCCTTGCAATGTCTCTGTTCGAGCCAACAACCATGGCCGTGATCTCTGAACTCTTGCACACGGCCGCCCCTTACTGCACTAACAAATGCACTGCACGTACACCCACGCTGCTCCATCCAAGGGGTCTCGGGATCAAATCCTAGGCGCCCATGTTTCTTTTTCTTCTTGTTTCTACTATTTTTCTAGTCAGGTTCGCTCGCACTGCTGGTTCAGTTAGTGTTTGTCTGCAAATTATCTCAGGTGCACTTCTGTTGCTACTGGTTAGACTAGCAGGTTTGCACCCAGACAACCAGGGATCAAATCCCCACACCAACATCTTTTTGCACCAATTTTGGCTCACCCAGATCAAGCCCTTGTTCTTCTTCATGTCGCACCTAGCCCCTCTCTTATCACCATACCAATTTATCCCAGTGGTCTTCAGACTGTGCACCGATCCAGCAGGTCTGGGGTTCGAATCCCAAGGGACCCTTTTTCTGCACTGTCTCCTTTTAATTTTTGCTCACAAACACTCATCCATTTCAGGCCAGGTCCATCTTGGGCTTTGCACAATGCGCTGCATTCAGCCCGTAGACATTTTTTGTCCATTCTGTGATTTTTTTCACATATCCAGTGCATGCATATTTCCAGAAATGCCATTAAAATTGCATTGCTCATATCTAAATATCCATGCATCCAAATGAAACATGTCGTATATGTAAAATGCTTAGAATTTCATGTACTTTCACAATATCCAACTTTCATCCATGTTAAAATATTTAAAACAGCTTTTTGCATTAATTTGCATACATGACATGTTAAAATGGTTTAATTCATAACTTAATAACCGTAGCTCCGAATGAGATAAACTTTATATGTAAATGGGGCAGAAAAATGCATAGAATAACATGGTCCGCTTTATTTTATTGTTTAACAACCTTAAAATATGGTTTAGGGCAGAACAGTACCAATTTTTGAAATATGCATATCGGGATTTTCCGGTTTTGTTGTTCGTTCTTCCAGCCCCATTTAAAATTGCCTAGATAGGTAGTTTTATTATGCTTCACCTATTGCCATGTTAACAACATTTAACCTTGTCATGCATCATACTTGATTGTTCATCATGTCATGCTTATGCTTGTGTGTTTACACTATTGTTTGCTTCTTTCCGTTTGCTTCTTCTCGATAGTTCCTGTTTTGTTGCGATCGTGAGGATTCGTTCGACTATGCTTGGTTCTTCTACGCCCGTCCATCTTCTTCATGGACTCGTTCTTCTTCCCAGCGGGATTTCAGGCAAGATGACAGTTACCCTGGATCTCACTACTATCAATTCTATGCTAGTTGCTTCGTTCTATCGCTATGTTGCGCTACCTATCACTTGTTTATGAAGCCTCCCAAATTGCCATGTCAGCTTTTAACCTTTTCATCCTTCCTAGCAAACCGTTGTTTGGCTATGTTACCGCTCTTGCTCAACCCCTCTTATAGAGTTGCTAGTTGCAGGTGAAGTTGAAGATTGCTCCATGATGGACAGGATTATGTTGGGATATCACAATATCTCTTATTTAATTAATGCATCTATATACTTGGTAAAGGGTGGAAGGCTCGGCCTTATGCCTGGTGTTTTGTTCCACTCTTGTCGCCCTAGTTTCCGTCATACCGGTGTTATGTTCCTTGATTTTGCGTTCCTTACGCGGTTGGGTGATTTATGGGACTCCCTTGATAGTTCGCTTTGAATAAAACTCCTCCAGCAAGGCCCAACCTTGGTTTTACATTTGCCTCACCTAAGCCTTTTCTCTTGGGTTTCCGGAGCCCGAGGGTCATCTTTATTTACCCCCACGGGCCAGTGCTCGTCGTGAGTGTTGGTCCAACCTGTCAGCCGCCGGTGGCCACCAGGGGCAACTCTGGGCTGGCCTACCGAAAGTTTGGACAATCCGGTGTGCCCTGAGAACGAGATATGTGCAGCTCCTATCGGGATTTGTCAGCACATCCAGGTGGCTTTGCTGGTCTTGTTTTACCATTGTCGAAATGCCTTTTAACCGGGATTCCGAGACTGATCGGGTCTTCCTGGGAGAAGGAATATCCTTCGTTGACCATGAGAGCTTGTGATGGGCTAAGTTGGGACACCCCTGCTGGGTATAAACTTTCGAGAGCCGTGCCCGCGGTTATGTGGTAGATGGGAATTTGTTAATATCCGTTTGTAGAGAACTTGACACTTGACTCAATTAAAACACATCAACCGCGTGTGTAGCCGTGATGGTCTCTTTTCGGCGGAGTCCAGGAAGTGAACACGGTTTTGGGTTATGTTTGACGTAAGTAGGAGTTCAGGATCGCTTCTTGATCATTGCTAGCTTCACGATCATTTCGTTGTTTCTCTTCTCGCTCTTATTTGCGTATGTTAGCCACCATATATGCTTAGTCGCTGCTGCAACCTCACCACTTATCCTTTCCTTACCCATTAAGCTTTGTTAGTCTTGATACCCATGGTAATGGGATTGCTGAGTCCTCGTGGCTCACAGATTACTACAACAACAGTTGCAGGTATAGGTTATGCGATGATCATGACGTGAGAGCGATGCTTGCTTGTTTTGAGTTCTTCTTCTACTTCGTCGTTCAGGGGATAGGTTCCTGGTCGGTAGCCTGGGCTAGTAGGGTGGATGTCATGGAGTTTCTATTTGTGTTCATCCGTAGTCGGATGTTGCTCTTATGTATGATGTTGTTGTATTTGTGTGGCTTTGTGTGCCTCTTGTATGTATCCCCAACTATTATGTAATGGTACAATGTAATGATGTCCACCTTCCAAAAGTGTCTCCAATATGCGCTTCTATCCTTGGTGGGACTTTTGAGTTCCTTTAGGAGAGGATCGCATATTGGGCGTGACACATGTCGTGATACCATGCCAAATTTCATGATTTTCAAGTGAGTTTTGGATTTACGAGGATTTAAAAACCGTGATTCTCGATGTTTGAGGCCGAATCAGGACGCTGAGACGGTTGTAATTCATTCCCATTCTTTGCATGGGACCTAAACATGCATCCAAGGACACATGTATGATTTTTATAGGCATTTTGGTGCACTAGAGAATGTATTTGTAGTTCAAACTTGAACTATTCACATTAAATTAATGCTTAGAAAAATCAATTATAATGTATAAAAAAGGCCAAATGAACTCTAAATATTTAATGCAGTTCTGGTCAACCCTCTGGAACCCGTGGGTAATCACTGTGCGCACGCGTCGTGCTAGCTCGGGCTTCCTTCTTTACTAAGTTTTCCATATTAATGGTGTTATATATCCAAACACACTATTGTTTCCCGACAGGGGGGGGTGTGGTGGTGGGATGGGCCGCTATAGTGGGCCGTGCGAGGTAAGCTGGCCCAGGTGGCCTTTCTCTCTCTCTCTCTCTCTCTCTCTCTTATTTCCTCTATTTTATATTTTCTTTTATTTTTTTATTTAGTAAAATTACTGAAACCATTCAGAAAGCTCCTGAAAATATTTGTGGGTACCTTTTGAATTATGTCCAACAGCCCTCAATTAGTTTCAGAATTATTAGAGCATTTAAAGTATTTATAGGAATTAAATGCCCAAATTCAAGTACTTTATAATTTAATTCAAAAATCCAGAGATGGCCTAGAAAATGTGCACCATTTTTGGCACAGATTTTCACCCATTTCAAAAATAACTTTTCTGATAGGGCATTTTGGGTTCATTGAAACTATTTCCAGTTGACCCTTGTTTTCAGAGGGCTGCTAAGGTTTGCTGAATCCCCATTTCAAATTCATTTGGATTTAAACATGATGACATGATGATGCTCGCTAATGCAATTATTTACAATCAAATCTAGGGCTGTGACAACTCACCCCCACTAAACAAGAATCTCGTCTAAGATTCAAGACGTGGGGTAAGAGGAAAGGTGGTCACAAAACTATCACAATCTTCTCAATCCAACTTCCCTTCTCGTAGAAGTTGATTCATTGCATCATATTGATCTTGACGTCTTTGCTTTCGAGATCTTCATCCAACACGACGAAAAAACAAAGGAAAATTCTACAAGAATCGTTCTTCACAAAGATCGAGCAACTCTGGATCAACTCATGGGTTGAGAAGTAAAACCATCTCTCGAGCTGAGACACAAAACACACATAAGGGGTGATGGTAATGAGCAGATGATGAAGGTTCAATTTGGTAGGCAACAATTCCACGCTTAAGTAAGATGGTGAATAAGTGTCAGAGTAGCCAGGAGGCAACTTGCCATGATTCCATAACGGGGCACCTTAGGGAAGGTGACTCACAGAATTATTCCCTTAAGTGGCAAAAATAATTACTTTTGATACATAGATCATTGGAACTATTCATACCAGCTTGAGGCAAATCAAAATTGATTGTTTGAAGGAATTCGAAAGAATGCCATACTCAGCTTGGAATGGGGACTATGATTAAAGAACAATTGGAAAATGGAGGGCACATTCCAATTGATATCGTGGATATAACCTAGTGACTAAGCGTGCTTTCAAGAACTTGAGCATCTCCATATCCATCAGGATTTTACGAACATCTATGCCAAAATCCTGGTGACACCTCGTACTAACATGATGAATAACGATGGAGGATGCAGATGCAAAGGAGGACATCACTTTCTTAGATTTGTCCTTAGCAATGCCAAGAACAAAACCTGGATGATCGACCGAGAGATATTTAGCACTCCGCTTATAATGTTCTCCTTGATGTACTAGTTACCACAATCATGCTTAAAAGCATCATCGATATGGTCATCAAGTAAAGGTTGGACTTTGGGAACACATATGATCCATAAGGAACAACTTCTAGAGTAAGTCGCACAGAATCCGAATGGGGAAGACAATCAAATTTCTCAATCAAGATACTGCAATAATAGATCTTCCAACCAGATGCGTCCACTTTATCAGAACCTACATCATAAATCTTGGATAAAGTTCCAGCCATCATATCTTCCTGAGATTCAGATCTGGTTGGTGTCAGGATGTTCTAGACTCAACATGTCTGAAAAGAAGAAGCCATGCAACACAATTCGAGGAGATGATGTGGTGAGATCTCGGGAGATGAACGACATCAACAACTCCAAAACAGGAGTTGGGTTGCGAGACACATGTGAACATGATGTGCTAGACAAGCTTGACCACATAGAGATCTTACAAAAAAACACTACCGAGTTCTGGTTAGGAATCATCATCAAGGATATCGAAGCCCTTACATATTCTTTCTCTTAAGAAGGAACTTGCTTTCCTTGAACGAATAAATCAAAGGCTTGGTATGCTGGGGAATACATATGGAATGAACGTTGCAAATGTCCAAACCACAGAATACTTGACACATGCATGACTGACTTGGGATGATTCCAATGGAAGCAACATAAAGCTTTCTAGGATTCATGGCGACAACTTGCATCAAATGCACATGAACTTAGAGTAAGTCACGTCTTTCACCTGACATATACTTCATGAATGGTACATGAAGAAAATGCCTACACAAGTTTCCAACACTAGCTTAATGTTCACCATGAATCATGGATGAGATAAAATGCTACTGATAGGGTCAGCAACAAGTCATCGGGATTTGTATATGGATGGAATTCCATAATTTGTGAACAAGGTGATAGCATTGGTCAGACCAAAATATATAATGGTGTATGCTCAAGGGATCAACGATGAGTAAGACAACATTACAAACATTGATGGTTCTGATTTGATTTGACGATAGCCCACACTCAAATTAAAGTTTGGGCAAGATAATAGATCCAACAACTGATCAAGAAGATCAATCAATGAAGATATCATCTCTCTTCAACACTCACGCAAACACAAAGATATCCCTTTGGAATGAACTAAGTAAGATAAAGATTTTATCTTCCAACTCTCCAAGTTATTGTTAACTTATCCAACTAGTTCAGGGATATCAAACACAGATTCTTGGAGAAGGGCTGGTTATAGGAAAACTAACTTGATCATGAACTCAACATAACGGTCAAGGGATAACCTGGCAATACTTCCACAAAGATATTCAAAACATCACGAACCGCCGACATGTTATTAAGTTTGAGAACAATCTTGCTTTTCAGGACAAGACAATATGATCAGAAGAGCGAGGATTGACACAATCCTAACTCATGATCGAAGAGTGCACCAGAAATGAGGACAAGGTAGCACAGTCAATCTTAGAATGATAATTCGATAACCAGGATGCTAATTATGAAATTAGCGTCCATTAACCACCAAGCAATGAGGTTGCTAGGAGTATTGATTTCACACATCATGGTTCTCTTGTCGGCATTTCGGATATAATAACATGGAAACCGAGGAATGAACAATGATGGCGAGAATTATCACTGCATCAAGAATTCATAAGAGGTTGTGCAATTCCTATGACAATCCTAACATAAAGGGGTAATACTCCAAGGTAGAACAAAACAAAAGCTGGATTGGTATTTTGAACTATGGCATACAATCGCTTTGACCCAATCCAAGAAATGGATGAGGTGATGGCGTTTGTTTCTGCTAGTCATTCCAGCATAGAATGGCCTGACAAACCACAAGAGTAAAAGTCACTAATGAACAAGAATGCACAACTACTCCTGACTATCAACTGATAGATGAGGGTCGGAATACAACTACAAAGGGAACAACTCAGAGGAACACATAATTTTCTGAGTTCTGAATGCATAGATTAGCATGTCAAACAAGTTCAACATATTTCTTCCGAATAGCCCAAAGAGGAAGGACTAGCAGATTCACAATGTGGAACGGAGAGCTCATCCAGAGCACTCTGGTTGTAATTTTTCTGGTTCAAAACAACTTCTGCCATATTGGTTCATGGTATTGGAAGAACGGTATACCACAGACCTCAAAGACTATCACAAAGGTTACTATTATCCTAAAGGAACGAGCAAACACTATCAACATGAAGTAAGTAGAGTGAATCTTGGGTTCAAGAACCCAGAAATGGAATACCTATTAACTAAATAACATCACAAGATGCTTTCGAGAATGGTGGCTAGAATCATCATACTAAGAACATAACACAAGGTTGGGTTACCGGGCGGTTATCTAAGATACCCTAGTGTCCTAATAACTTCAACATCTATGTCATGGCAACAGAGTATCTCAACATACCAGTTAGTGTGGTTATTCTGGCCTGAAAGGACATCGAGAACAGGGAGGAAAGATTTGCAAATGCATCAGATTATTTAGAAACCTTGGTTAACTCGGACATCATAACGACTGTACATGCATGAAAAATGAAACAACCTGCAGGACTGATGGCAACATAGCAATTGAATTCCTCTAGGAACACCAATCCGAGAGGACAACACCTATCCTATAAGTCTCCAGCATAGTAACTCGTCATCCTAATAGATAGATGAGAAGTCTAGTTCTTAATCCCCATAGAAAAGAAGAGGGTGACACAGAATCAGAACGACACGAGGATAGGGAGTAGAAAGAGCCTTACATTCCCTTTGACAATCAATTCCCTTATATTACTAAAGCATTTCTAGACACGACTTTGACCAGTTTGGCTTGGTAATCCTACAGGCAGTCAGACTCTGATACCGAAGCTATTAGGACCCCGATACTAAGTCACACCGATCTAGTAGGTAACATGTTGTAGGGTGGAACCCTAGATGGAGATCTTTCACGAATTTGAGGGGAAATCCGCAAGAACATGAAGGACACAAGAGAGGGGAGACACTCAAATTGACTAGATCCAATCACACATATGCTAGATCCAAGAACACACAAGAGGTCACAATGATCCAAGAACAACAAAGGAAAGATACAAGGTACTGGTTCATCCCAATCCTATGAGGAGAGAGATCTTGATGATCCTACGATGGGGATCCTTCCCAAGATGGGGGCTTGATATCCACTAGGGATCTTCTCCTAGGAGATCTTGATCTCCTAGAGGAGTGGGTACAAGGAGCAAATCTCTCTAAATCATCTCATATACTTTGCTATCCCTCTAAATGAGCTAGGTGGGGGTACTTTTAGTGTAGGGGCAAACATGAGGGAGAGAGGGGTACAATGGTTAAAGACCACAAAATGCACGCAGGCATACGGAGGGGTCCGGGCACGCGGGGCAAGATCGGTCGGGCACCTGGACCGGTCAGGGCCTCTGCCCGAAAGGTGGTTGTAGGGGGCCGAGCACCCGGGTGTTGGCAGCCCGAGCACCTGGGGGGATGTTGGGTCAGCCCAGGAGCGAAGCCAGGCACTCGGGGGTCGCGGCCCGGGCGCCCGGAGGCAAGGGCCAGCGCCCAGCGGGGTGGCCGGGCACCCGGGGCCAGTTGGCCGGGCACCCAGGGCGGCGGGTAGCGCCCAGGCTGGGGCGGCCGGGCACCCGAAGCCTCCTGGCCGGGCACCCGGGGCGGCCAGGCCCAGCACAGCCGGCGGCCGGGCACCCGGAGATGCAGGGTCCGATCACTCGGGGTGTCCAGTGGCTCCACTCCTTCGTGCCCATCCTCTTCTCCTTCCTCCGTGTGTCTCCGGGTGAACTTGGGGTTTCCCTCCGTGCTTTCCCGTGACGATCTCCCAAGTTCCTAAGAATGCATAATGTCTCTGTTTGAGGTAGGACCCGATTCACAAGTGAATTCGAATGAAACTCGAAGAGGAAAGAGATAACCTCGGTTTTGATGGCACGTGTGTGTGCTCTTGTCATTGGTTGCCTCCGTGCTTGCGGTGGTGGTCTGACGTCCATGGTGATGGTTGAGGGGTGCTCCACATCATCTCCCCCTCCCCCTTGGAAGAGATCTGTCCACGGATCTTGATCTTCATCACCATGGGAAAGAGATGGCATCGCCGTGTAGAAGTGGACAACCACCAAGCACTCATCATGGTCAAGCTCGAAATGGTCACTCTCCGATGTTGCACTGTCTTGTGATTCCTTCAAAATTAGCAAGTACAACAAACACCTGGAAAAACAAATGTGGTTAGCTTTAGAGCAAAACCAAGCATTCGAGAGGTGATTCACCAAACAAGTGTCGTCATCAAGCATAGCATATGGTGTCACAAGGGGGTGTGGCATGGAATGTAAGCACATAAATTGAGCACATGGAGAAGCATCATGGAAACAACCATGCAAGGGTGAGGGAAAGGTGTTAATATGTGGGACAAGTGAACAAGCCTCTACCTCAATGTCATAGCAAGCATGCATAAAGTGCTCAACAAATGGTCTATGGTATGCATAAGAATCATCCACAACACCAAAGAAGATGATATGTCTAAACACATGCGTCAAGTGCAAGACAATCCAAGCATAATGTTCATATGGTGTAGTGAAGAAAGTGTGGTAGTCAACACAAATGATATAGCAATTGTTCATCATGTGTGAGGCAATCAAATCAATCATGTGACAAGCAATGGGACATGGCATATGTGAAGTAATGACATTGTTGCAACCAAACATATGATAAGATCAAGTAATCCAAGAATTGGATGCAACATGATTAAGTATAGAAATCAAGTCGTGCAAACTAGTGGAGCGAAGATGCAACACACTAGAGGAAATCATGGCAATCATTTCATGTGAGCAAATGATAGATATAGGAAATGCACATGACATGTCGCGAGCACGAGCACAAAGCAAGATCAATGTATCATCATAGTCATGGGGCACATAGAAAACATGGCAATAACAAGCAATATATCCACCAAGCTTGGAAATACACATACAAGTAGTAGAATCAATCATCATGTGTAAAGCAAAGCATGGGTCACAAATGCATGGCAAAGGCATAGGAATGAGCATATCATGCAAAGTGAGCATGGCAATGCGGGCATAAAGTGAGAAGTGGTAAATAACCCATAACCATATGAGGGCCATGTAGAAGAGATGCGCGAAGGGAACGGTGGTAAGGACAATCCACGGGATCCCAGATCATCATTGCTCTCTAGAGCTCATTTTGTCAACTCGTGGGATTGCGAGGTTGACAAGTATTCATAGGTACCTGCACAAAAGAGACACAAACCAAAGAAAGTGTGTGCGTGATAAATGTGCACATCATCCATCATGATGTGTATGTGCATGTGAGTGTTAGCACAAGATAAGCATCACTCAAATAAATTTGAGGCATGGTAGACAAATATGTCGTCCATCATGCAATGATAGTTATTGTGTTCAACATGATTGGGACGCAAATTATAGCAAGTGTGTGGCACAACAATATCATTTTCATTCATGGGGAGCATATGGTGCACACAAGTATTGGGATAATGCAATGGATAGGATGGATCAAAATCTCCTAAAATGTGTAAGGAAACTATGGGGGTGTCCTCATGAGCAATAGTGGAAACATCATATGGAGAAAATGGAGAACATCCAAAACAATGCATATCGAACCAAGGTGGTCATGGCATCGCATTTGAGATAAATGATGCAAAGGGAGCATATAAATATCATCACAAGAAAAACAAATGCCAATAACCGTGGGCATTTCATCTATGCCATATGTGCAAATCGGGTTTATTCTAATGGCATATGCATATTCACTATGAAGAGATTACAAATATGACATATGGTTGATCTCATGCATAGCATATGACAAGTCAAGCGGATTGTCAAACATGATGTGACCGAGAGAATTAGCACAACAAATTCTATGTAACATGGCATCACAACTAATAGACTCCACATGGAAATCATCAAACTCATCATAAATGGGTAAATCATTGCATGGGGAAGTCGCACTAGCATGAAGCATGACAATAGGTGGATCAACATCATGCAAGCAATCAATGTCAAGAATGTCCACTAGTGGGACTAGAGCATCACCTTCACCTATTTTACCTTGTTCATTCCACTCAAGTGGTGTAGGTGAGGTGGCAAAGACCAAATGGTGGTCATCATCTTCATCTTGATGGAACCATGTGCGGGGTGCATCATATTCCAACATGGCCATCGTCTTGCCCAAAGGAAGGACGAAGTCGTCGAGGATCGGTGCGTCATCATAAATGGGACCTAGCACCAAAGGAGAAGACACAATAGAGGTAGAGGGGAAGTCGTTAGAAATCATAGTGGTCTCACATGCCCTATCAACTACCTCAGTCTCTCTATGTGGTGGTGGCTCACTCACTCCCTCAAGGTAGGTGCACTCAATCTCACATATGGTGGAGTCACTCAAATCACTCAAGTGGTGGTGGTGGTGGCTCTCCTCACATGGGAATTGGGGCAACTCGTCATATATGGGGCTACTGGTGAAGTCACTCTCACTCTCAATATGGTGTCACAAGTCACTCAAGTCATCATGTGTCACCGTGGTCGATGGGAAAATCCCATGCTCAACCATCTTGTCATCATCGCCGTGGATGAAGGCCGAAGATGGCACATCATCGCTAGCCTCCATGATCGAAGGAAAAATCCCATGCTCGATCATATCGTCACCGTCGTCGTGGAAGAAGGCCGATGTAGGCGTACTCGTCGGAGGTAGGCGAAGATATCGTACGTCCAAAGGAGAAGATGCCTTGATAACACTTGGCAAAGATGTCGTAGTGGTGGTAGTAGCCGTAGCTTCCTCTCGGTGGTGATGGTGTTGTTGTAGTCGATAGTGCTCTTTGTCGCCATACACCTTGGGCTTGCGGTCGTCTTGAAGATGATAATGGTGCCGCGTGGTACTTGCATCTTGTGGATGCTCCGAAGACTTGTGACATGAGCGTCTCCGCCTTGAAGATGACGAAGAGGAAGAAAAGTTGTAGTTGGCCCACACGTGTCGGATGTCATCCAATTGTGCATCCAACTTGGTGTCGATGTAGTCCCTTGTCCGTGCTTCGCATTGGCGAATGTCGACGGTGAGTCGCTCAATGCCTCGCATTGCTCGTTGTAGTCCGAAGATGGACATTTTGGTGATGTAGTTGTTCTCGCCATCATTGTCATGGAAGACCGAAGATGAAATGCCTTGCCTATCCATCACAAGACTCGAGCAAATGTGAGTGGAATAAAGGAAAGAACTAGACCAATGTACCTTATCCAATGCTGAAGAAGGATCAATGATCACTCAAAATGTATCAAGGAAATAGCACAATTGGTACCAGATCTTGTCAATTCTCACACCTACACAAGTAAGGCTTATGGTGGAGCTCGGTGAGGATAGTGGCACAAAAATTTGATGCAAAATGTTAGCAAGAGTCAATAATGTTGGAAAAGATTCACAAATTCGCAAGTGAAACAAGTGGACCAATAGCAATACATGGCACACGGGAACACACATAAGGATAGATAAATGGGGGTCGTGCAACCAAGGAATGAGCACAAAATGTGGAATCCACAGAAAACGCTCGTGTTGCACAACTCAAGAGAGACGCTAGCACGATTTCTCAATAGGCGGATACGACACTTGTGCACAACCTATAAGATGCAAAATGTATGAGCCTTCAATCCCAAGTATGCTATGTGTATGATGTTCCCGGTGTTCTTCTCAAGGTGATCCAAGATGATTGGATATGACAATCTTATGTGCAATGCGGTATGATGCTATGGCTATTTCTTACAAGCTCTTTTCTCTCTTTTCCTTTTGCTTAAAAGTTTTTTTATATGGCCACTTATGCGAAATGCGCAAACCAAGATAGCAATTGTGTATATGCGGGAACAATCTTGTGACACAAGGGATGATATGATGATGCCAAGATGATACCAATATGATATGATATGTATGCAATGGAAGGTATGGATCACTAATGTGCAAAAGTAACGTTGCCGGCAATACTCAATGGCTAGTCTCGATAGGCAAGTGACGCAAAATGGGCTAAGGAGTTAACAATGTAAAGGCAAGAATGTACAATGAAGGGATACCACGATACCAAGGTGATATGGAGGTTACCTTTCTTGCTTACGGTTAGGTTGTCAAAATGATGAAGTGGTCGATGTCGAGTCCTTGTCGAAGGTGAGTAGCGGTGTTGTCGATGTCGAACAGTTCCTAGTTAGCCGAAACACCCTAGGAAACGGGAAAAAACCGCAAACTCAAAATCTCAAAGGAAAAATGTTAAATGGTGGTAGCGGAATGTGTTAGTGGTTCCGGAATTAGCAATGCGGAAGTGGTGGTGGTGGGTGATGGATAAGCAACCGTCCCTAAGTAGCCGAAACACCTTAGGAGACTCAAGTCACCTCTCAAGTAACCACAAATGATATAAGGGTCAAAAATGGGTTCGGTGGCGGAAAGTGATGGTGGTTTTGCGAATGATATGGTGGATGGCCTATGCAAAGATGCCAAAATTTTGATGGAGTCAAATGGTGTTGGAACCTATCTAGATGGATGGGGGATGTCAATAGCTACTCAACGATCTAAAGAACGTCAAAATTGGAATGTTATGGCCAAAATGGTGAATGTTGGTGGGCTGATTCGGGGGGGTGCGGGCACCCGGGAGTGAGAGGTGCGGGTGCCTGGGGTGGTCAAGGGAGTTGGGCGGAGGATATGGCCCGGGAGTCCGGGTGCCCGGGGGTAAGGGGTGCAGGCACCCGGGGTGGTCAGCGGGGTTGCACGGGGGGTCCAGGTGCCCGGGGGTCGCGGATTTGGGCGGAAAATCATGGAGAAAAGGAAGAAATTGGTGGATTTCGTGGAGGGAAAGATGGAAATGGATGGGGGGAAATCTAGATCCACTTGAAACCAAGAAAATCCATGGATCAAATCCAATAAAATCTCATCAAACCAACAAATCACAAAAAAAAATTGGGGCTATTTTTGGTGGGGAATTTTCGAAATTGGGGAAGAACACAACAAAATTAGGCTAGAGAACAAGATGGGGGGCTCCAATTTCGTGAGAAACCATGGCTCATGATACCAAGATGTTGTAGGGTGGAACCCTAGATATAGATCTTTCATGAATTGGAGGGGAAATCCCCAAGAACACAAAGAACACAAGAGAGGGGAAACACTCAAATTGACTAGATCCAATCACACATATGCTAGATCCAAGAACACACAAGAGTTCACAATGATCCAAGAACAACAAAGGAAAGATACAAGGTACTGGTTCATCCCAATCCTATGAGGAGAGAGGTCTTGATGATCCTACGATGGGGATCCTTCCCAAGATGGGGGCTTGATATCCACTAGGGATCTTCTCCTAGGAGGTCTTGATCTCCTAGAGGAGTGGGTACAAGGAGCAAATCTCTCTAAATCATCTCATATACTTTGCTATCCCTCTAAATGAGCTAGGTGGGGGGTACTTTTAGTCTAGGGGCAAACATGAGGGAGAGAGGGGTACAATGGTCAAAGACCACAAAATGCACGCAGGCATACGGAGGCGTCCGGGCACGCGGGGCAAGATCGGTCGGGCACCTAGACCGGTCAGGGCCTCTGCCCAAAAGGTGGCTGTAGGGGGTCGAGCACCTGGGTGTTGGCAGCCCGAGCACCTGGGGGGATGTTGGGTCAGCCCAGGAGCGAGGCCAGGCACTCGGGGGTCGCGGCCCGGGCGCTCGGAGGCAAGGGCCAGCGCCCAGCGGGGTGGCTGGGCACCCGAGGCCAGTTGGCCGGGCACCCAGGGCGGCGGGTAGCGCCCAGGCTGGGGCGGCCGGGCACCCGGGGCGGCCCGGTCCAGCACAGCCGGAGGCCGGGCACCCGGGGATGCAGGGGCCGGGCACCCGGGGTGTCCAGTGGCTCCACTTGTCCATCTTCCTTCTGCTTCCTCCGTGTGTCTTCGGGTGAACTTGGGGTTTCCCTCCTTGCTTCCTCGTGACGATCTCCCAAGTACCTAAGAATGCATAACGTCTCCGTTTGAGGTAGGACCCGATTCACAAGCGAATTCAAATGAAACTCGAAGAGGAAAGAGATAACCTCGGTTTCGATGGCACGTGCGTGTGCTCTTGTCATTGGTTGTATCCGTGCTTGCGGTGGTGGTGTGACGTCCATGGTGATGGTCGAGGGATGCTCCGCATCATAACACATCATATCACTTTGTGCCCTCACACACAGTATCCTAATGGCTACAGTCTTACCATGGTCGGGATTGTTTACGCCTTTTGTCTCACGTATATTATTGCGTCGCTAGCATCCATATGACCGAGAACCCGGGACAACATGACTAGTCATAAACCAAGGAGATACAAACTTACGGGGACATGCATACATGACCCAACAATGCACATGTCAGTCGGCAGCGAGTGAAACCGAGTCATAGCAAGGCTACAGAGGACTCCAATAAACACCATGTGACATTTCCTCGTAGGGACAGACACAGGAGCAAAGAAGGACACATGCCAGTCAATCCATGAGTTCTGGATGGAAGCACTAGGATGTATTTCCCCATAAGAAAGGCTACCAAGAATAAACAACTAGGTATTTCCACTAATACCAAAGCACTTCAATAACATACACACAATATGCTAGATATGTGTACATACAACATGGCATCACAACATAAGTCTACAACTCAATGTATTTATTTGAAAGGCTCCGAAGAGCCATACATAACATGATATTACAAACATGGGACTCTTGACCCAACATACAAAGTCATACAAGCAACAAGCACATGCTGAAGCTCATCCTGTCTAAGTACAGACAACTGAAAAGAAATAAGGCTAGAAAGCATGTCTATTTACAAGACCCTCCATAGGAGCCAGACCTTTGTCTGGGATTCCCAAGATAATCGGTCAACATCAAACTCATCACAGGAATCTAGAGTGAGACTGAAGTCTCCTCTTCAAAAACATAAATTAAGCAAACATAAGTACAAATGTACTCATCAAGACTTACATAAGAACTAGCTACATATGCATCAGTATCAACAAAGGGGTTGTGGAGTTTAACTACAGTAAGTCATTGACTCAGTGGCTATCCTATACTACATCTACCAGCATTTTTTGTTAGGTGAGAAAGCGCACACGATTCCACATATTCACGACATCAATACACCACTATGGATCCGCTCCCGTCTCCCTACGAGAAGGCCATCCATAGCACTCATGTTTATCTTGCGCATTTTAGAGTATCCACTTCTAGTTATCTATGAACCATATAAGCTTTCCAAGTAGTCCATATCTATAACCCTGCAGGGGTGTACTTCTTCACACATGTTTCCACCACTTAGCGCCTGCACACGACATGTGCTCGGCAGACTTCAAGCGAAATCCGGCGTGGGTGTAGACCACGACCTGACTAACCACACAAGTCTCTAGTCTAGGTTTATAGCCTATTTGTGTTCCATCCGCAAGGAAGTCCGGCCGAGGATTCCACTACGGCCCCAAACAATGTGTACAGGTTCCCAAGCCCACCAAACTAGTGCCTTGGTACACCGTGCCACTTTCCGACCACATCATAGCCCCACCCCTAGGGTCAGCGCTACGCACGGCCTCCAGCATACTAGAAACACTGGAAACTACATGCAACTCCTTGATAGAGTACATGGGGGTTAATAAGTCAAGCAGGGTCATATTTCAGGGCCCAATGTGTGGTAGTAGTTGTTCTTGGATCACAAATAGAGAACTCAGTTCCCGAGGATGGTTTCAAAGAGACAACCCACCATGTACTCCTACATGGCCGCTCATTGCTACCTTTACCAAATCATGTTCACACACTTAGCTCTGAACAGTTAGACATGTTCAACACCATCCCAATCCATCAAAGTTGAATCAGACCCAACACAACTCTAAGCATAGCAGGCATAGCCAGCAAGCATGAATGAGTAGGCACATCATGGCTCAAACAACTCCTGCACTTGCTATTAGGTTTCAACTATTTATTGTGGCAAAGACAAGCCATGCGGAGGAATGGGTTCAGCTACCAGAACACGTTACAATTGAATCAATGTTGTCCTAGTGCAATAAAAGAGAGCAAAAGCGAGAGAGTGGGATTGTATCGGAATGCTCAGCGGGGGTTTGCTTGCCTGGCACTTTTGAAGATAGCATTGTTTCTTTATTAGTGGCATTGATCTCAACGTCAGAACAAATGTCTACCGAGAGGGGACAACCACCGGCAAACAGAAAGGAAAAGATTCACTGCAATGCAACACCAAATGCATGATATGGTATGTTAAGGTACTGAATTAACCTAATGCAATATTTAGACAAGTTAATTGAAGTGGAATTCAAACAATATGAAATTCCAACATTCATGATCATGGCATAAACATATTCTTCATATTTCTATGATCATTTTTCATATATAAATTATTTCCATTGGAGTTATAGATTAATTTCTATGATTTTTAGAAGTTTTCAACATTTTCTAGAATTTCCTGGATTATTTTTAATCCAGAAAATGTTAACAGCGTTAGAATGATGACACCATGATGTCAGCATGTCAACAACGCCAGCCCAGGTCAAATCTAATGGCTGGGACCCACACGTCAGTGGCACAGGGTTAACTGTGGTTAGTTTAAACCTAAACTAGAATTAACCCGAGGTTAATTAGCATGTGGGGCTGGCCTGTCAGTGTGTTGGGGGGTGATTAGGCGTTAATCTAACCTCCCGACGAGCAAGGCCCACCGACAGGTGACCCGTACCGAAGAGGTCGTCGCCAGCGAACACGGGACACGGTGGTGTCCGCGCTACAGGCAACGAAGGCGGCGACTGAGGTCACTAGAGAGCAGCTTGTGCCCTCCCGCATCTAGAGGAGGCAACGGGAGGGCACGAGGGGGTCAGAGCTCATGGGAAGCAAGCTTGTGGTGGCAGCCGGAGCTAGGGTTGTGTGCAGCGTGGGGCTGCGTGGGGCTGCGTGGTGCTAGCGACCTGAAGGAGTGACTGGGCAGCACCAATAGGCCACCCAGAGCACGACGGGCGGTAGTGCAATGCGGGACGAGCCCACGGCAAGCAGAGCATCGTCCATGGCGGACGGAGAGCTTCGATCACAACAGGGAATGAAACTATGGCAAGGGATATCGATACAATCCTAAGTTCTCCATGGCGGATGGAGAGCCCACGGCAATCCTAAGTTTGATTGTGTTAAATCTTTTATGGATACCGATGCTTTTCTTGAATTTAGCATTAAATAAGGACTTGACTCTGCGATAGTAGCTTCTTTCTGCGAATCATTTTCTACTCATGTTGATCTCCCTAAGGAGAAGTTGTTTAAATATCATCCTCCCATTGAAGTGAAACTAGTAGAACCTATTAAAGTTGAAGAAGAAACTATTAACTTATAATGTTGATCCTATTGTTCCTACTACTTATATTGAGAAACCACCTTTCCCTGTTAGAATAAAGGATCATGCTAAAGCTTCAACTGTGATTCGTAAGAGTTATACTAGAACACCTACACCCCCTGAACAAATTAAAGTTGAACCTAGTATTGCTATGGTTAAAGATCTCTTTGTCGATAATATTGATGGGCATGTTATTTATTGATGAAGCTGCTAGAATTGCTAAACCTGATACTAATGGTAAACATAGGCATGCTGTTGGCATGCCTGTTGTTTCTGTTAAAATAGGAGATTCTTGTTATCATGGCTTATGTGATATGGGTGCTAGTGTGAGTGCAATACCTTATATCTTATATAAAGAAATTGTGAATGATATTGCACCTGCTGAGATAGAAGAGATTGATGTTACTATTAAGCTTGCCAATAGAGATACTATATCACTAGTGGGGATTGTTAGAGATGTTGAAGTCTTGTGTGGGAAATTAAAATACCCTAATGATTTTCTTGTTCTTTGTTCCCCACAAGACAAATTTTGTCCCATTATATTTGGTAGACCCTTCTTGAATAGTTTTAATGCTAAGATAGACTGCGAAAAGGATATTGTTACTATTGGTTTAGGGGATATGTCTCATGATTTTAATTTCTCTAAATTTCATAGACAACCCCATGATAAAGAATTGCCTAGTAAAGATGAAATTATTGGCCTTGCTTCTATTGCCGTTCCTCCTAATGATCCTTTAGAACAATATTTGCTAGACCATGAAAATGATATGTTTATGAATGAAAGAAGGGAAATAGATGAAGTATTCTTTAAGTAATGACCTATTCTGAAACACAATTTGCCTGTGGAAATTCTCGGAGATCCTCGTGCACCCAAGGATGATCCCGTGTTTGAGCTTAAACAATTACCTGATACTCTTAAATATGCTTATCTTGATGAAAACAAGATATATCCTATTATTATTAGTGCTAACCTTTCAGAGCATGAAGAAAATAAATTATTGAAAACTCTGAAGAAGCATTGTGCCGCTATTGGATATACTCTTAATGATCTTAAGGGCATTAGTCCCACTCTATGCCAGCACAAAATAAAATTGGAGAAAGATGCTAAACCAGTTGTTGATCATCAACGACGATTAAATTCCAAGATGAAAGAAGTGGTAAGAAATGAGATACTAAAGCTTCTGGAGGCAGGTATAATTTATCCTATTGCTGATAGTCAGTGGGTAAGTCCCGTTCAATGTGTCCCTAAGAAGGGAGGCATTACTATTGTTCCTAATGATAAGAATGAATTGATCCCACAAAGAATTGTTACAGATTATAGAATGGTAATTGAGTTCCGCAAATTAAATAAAGCTACTAGAAAAGATCATTACCCCCTACCTTTTATCGATCAAATGCTAGAAAGGCTATCCGAACATACACATTTTTGCTTCCTAGATGGTTATTCTGGCTTCTCTCAAATACCTGTGTCAAATAATGATCAGGAAAAGACCACTTTTACTTGTCCTTTTGGTTTATGCAATGCACCTGCTGATGGAGTCCTGGATTCGGGGGGTCCTCGGGTGTCCGGCCCAAGAGTATGGGCCGGGTTGGATGGGCCGCACAAGATCGAGCTAAAGACCATCCAACGTGTCTGGGTGGGACTTCTCCATACATGAACGGCAAGATTAGAGTCTGGGTGTATCGTTTCCTTCCTTGATGAACTGACCTTGTACAAACCTTAGGCCCCTCCGGTGTGTATATGAACTAGAGGGATTAGTTCATAGAGGCTATCCTCATTATCATCATCGGAATATTCATAGGCTAGACATCTAGGGTTTAGCCAACACGATCTCGAGGTAGATCAACTTTTGTAATCTCTATACTCTTCGAATATAATCAAGCAGGAGTAGGGTTTTACCTCCTTTAATAGGGCCCAAAACTGGGTAAACATTGTGTCTGCAGTCCCTTGTACCATCGATCCTTAAACACATAGCTTGGGCCCCCCTACCCGAGATCCGCAGGTTTTGACACCGACATTGGTGCTTTCATTGAGAGCTTCGCCGTGCTGTCTACAAAAGCGATCTATGGCTCGCCTAGTCATCAATGACAACATCACTTCTGCAAGGATCCTGACTTCTGGGGTTTGTACGACCGTCAAGCCCACAGCACGCCCTGTGACCGCCGAACACCATCTTCGCGTTGGCCTCGAGTACTCCGAAAAGATGGATATGGCATACTTCTCATCCTTGAACGCACTGCTAGATCACATCGCCGCACTAGGGGTCTCAACAGACTATGATCGGATCAGGCTCAAGCCTGACCAGAGGAAATTTATCGCTCGCCGATCACCCACCTCGCAGCGGTTGTTGAGGAACAGGCCAAAGACACTTCTCTCCCTATGTTGAGGACCAAGTATGTTCGGGTCTCTGAATCCACCGAGCCGGATACCCTCCCTTCGGACGGGACTTCGCTTCTCCCAGACTCTAGCTCAGATATAGGATCACAAGAGCCCTTGGATCTCCCCGGACCCGAACTGGTCGTCACGGAGAATCTTCAAGCTCCAGATACAGGTGTGGGCCGGATTCAAATTTTAAACCACCCACCCACCACAATCATTATTCTCCAAGTAACTCAGGTCCTCCAGACATATACGACCTGATGTATGTACTACAGCAGCCTCAGGAAACAGTCCACCACTTTTGGGCCAAATTCCTACTTGTTAACAAGATCAAAGATTGCCCAAACAACGACGTAGTTTCGGTCTTTCATCATAATTGCACCAACGAGGGAATATTAAATGCCCTCGACCGTCGTCACATACAAAGCTTCACGGAACTATCATAGGCAGTAAAAAGTACTGTGTGATGGAGAGCACATGGAGGGCCCGGAAAACTCAATTGGAGCCCGCTGCCTTTAAGCAGTGTGCGGACCCGACTAAACGGATACACCCAGGCAGGTCACCCAACCACCAGTTAATGGGAAGGAAAAATAAAACCTTCACAGGACATAGGTCCGTTTTGGACGAACTCCTTGACAAGCCCTGTCCGATACATGCCACTCCGCGCACAGACCCAACCCATAGCCTTTGAGCATGTTGTGTACTCCGACAAGTAGCAAAAAGTGGAGAGGCCATCCTCACCACTACTCCAGAGAAATACTCTCCAGAGAGGGACGACTTTAATTACCTCACAGTCTTTGAGACCTTTTCTTCCAATAATAGGCACAAACGGGCGCTCCGCGACCTCGCCGAAGTTCACCAAGTTACCGCACTGAGCCCATGGAACGACACGGTAATAACCTTTATGGCCAAAGACGAACCAAAGGCCCGGTCAGTCCGAGCACCTGCTGCCCTATTACTAAACCCCATCATGGAAGGTTTTCGGCTCACCAAAGTTCTCATGGACGGTGGCAATGGGCTTAACCTTATCTATGAAGACACGCTCGACAAACTGCAGATGGATAGATCATGCATCGAGCAAAGCAATACCACCTTTTGAGGCATTATCCCCAGTCGAGAAGCACGACGCTCTGGGAGAATTAAACTGGATGTGGTATTCGGCACGCCCAAAAAATACAGATCCGAAGAGTTGCTCTTTCATGTGGGCCCCTTCAACAGTGGGTACCACGCCATCCTGGGACGGGACGCCATCTCACGCTTCCAAGCCATACCCCATTATGGGTATACGAAGCTTAAAATGCCCGAACCCAATGGAATCATCACAATTTCGAGTGACCCGACAAAGCCCTTCATGCCAAAAACAAAACGGCATCCCTGTCTACCAAGGCGTTATCTGAAGCCCTAGCGGCGGAAGAATTAACCACCCTACGGTCCATGGTAGATAGGGATGATGTGATTCTCGATAAGAGATCTAAATCCACCTCTTTCAAGCCAACTGAGGAAATAGTTAAATTTCAAGTGCACCCGACGGACCCTAACAAGACAGCATCTATCGGAGCACAGCTGGATCCGGCAGTGGACACCGCTCTAGCACATTCTTGCAAGAGAATTGGGATATTTTTACCCGACACCCTTCAGACATGCCTGGCATCCCACGCAGACTGGCCGAACGGAGTCTCAATATAATCAAGGGATTTAAAGCCGTGAAGCAGACACTGTGGCGATTCTCCGAACCCAAGTGTCAAGCCATGGGAGAAGAGCTAGCCAAGTTGCTAGAGGCCGGGGTTTATTAGGGAAATCAAACATCCTGATTGGTTAGCCAACTTGGTCATGGTACCAAAGAAGGACAAATCCTGGCGCCTGTGCGTCGTTTTCAAAGACATCAACAAGGCTTTCCCTAAAGACCACTTCCCATTGCCTCGCATCGACCAAGTCATTGACGCGACTGCAGGACACAATTCTTTGTGTTTCCTCGACACCTATTCCGGATACCATCAGATTAAGATGAAGGAATCAGACCAGGCCGCAACTGCGTTCATCACCCCTTACAGTCCTTTCTGCTTCAACACTATGCCCTTCGGGCTCAAAAACGCTGGGGCTACCTGCCAGCGTATGATTCAAACTTGCTTGGAAAAACAAATCGGCAAAACAATCAAAGCATACATGGACGACGTGGTCATCAAGATGAAGCGCATCGAAACACTGGTGGATGATCTTCGCCTCACCTTCAAAAACCTCCGGACATACAACATACGGCTTAATCCGGAAAAATGTGTATTCGAAGTCCCAGCCAGAAAATTGATAGGGTTCATCATTTTCCATAGAGGAATTGAAGCAAACCCAGCTAGGATCCGAGCTCTGTCACAATTGGCTATACCAACAGACCTAAAGCAAGACCAAAACTAGTTGGGTGTGTCGCGGCCTTATATCGTTTTATCTCCAAATTGGGAGAAAAAGCATTACCACTCTACAATCTACTATGACGCACTGACAACTTCAAATGGACGGACGCTGCCACAGCCGTATTGGAAGAAATCAAGGCCCTTCTCGCAAGCAACCAAATCCTAGCTGCTCTAGGTGTTGGAGAGCCTATGTTATTATATATTTTGTCAACTAACCAAGTAGTTAGTGTTGTGCTCGTCATCAAACGAGGGGAAGAGGGACATAAATTCCCCACCCAAAAGCATGTTTATTATGTAGCGGAGGTCCTCACACCTTTCAAATCCCGATACTCCCACTACCAAAAGATAGCCTACACGGTCTTCATGGTGTCCCAAAAACTGCGACACTATTTTCAAGAGTGTTCGATCACAGTCGCATCCGAAGTACCACTTAACGACATTATCAATAACAGGGACGTCCACTGGCTGCATAGCTAAATGGGCCATCGAGCTTTTACCATTTGAAATTATATACAAGCCAAACCAGGTTATTAAATCCCAGGTGTTGGCCGACTTTGTCATTGAATGGACGGAAGCTGAACTCTCTAAAGAGTACAGTTCATACTCCAATTGGATTGTGTACTTCAACGGCTCTAAAATGCTGGCCGGACTGGGGGCTGGCGTCATCCTAACATCTCCTACTAGGGATACAGTCAGCTATGTATTACAAATTATGTATACGGACTCCAATAATGCAGTCGAATATGAGGCGCCGCTGCATGGTCTTCGCATGGCTGTCTCCATGGGTATGCAACGCTTGGAGGTGCATGGTGATTCAAACCTCGCAATATCCCAGGTCAATGGAGAATTCAACGCAAAGGACCCAAAAATGGCGGTATATCGAAACGCCGTATTAAAAATATCAGCTCGGTTCGAGGGACTTGAGTTTCATCATGTCGCTCGAGACAGTAATCAGGCAGCTGACGTCCTTGCTCGCATGGGCGCTAAGCGCGACCCTGTGCCACCTAACACTTTCATGGAATGGCTCTTCAAGCCATCCATAGTATGACAAGGTGAGAGCAGAGAAGATAGTGTAAACCTAGTCACACCCCAACTGCCAAACACAATGCCGATACCATCAGGGGTCCGAATATCGAGATAACACCGTCCGCTCATGAGATCATGGCTGTTATCACTCCTTGGACCGAACCATTCCTGGCCTACATCATAGGTAGGAGCTTCCTGACGATCAAAAATGAAGCTCGGTGCATTGTTCGGCGCTCTAAAGCCTTCAAAGTGCATGATGGTGAACTGTACAAAAAGAGCACTACCGGAGTCCTCCAAAGGTGTATCTTTGAAGAGGAGGTAAGGCAACTCTTGGCAGAAATACGCGCTAGCCTGGGCGGTCATCAAGCTGTAGCTCGAGCCCTCATAAGCAAGGTGTTTAGGATAGGGGTTTTCTGGCCCACGGCTCGAGTAGACGCTCAAGCCCTTGTCCAACATTGTGTGGGCTATCAGCTTTTCGCCAATCAAAGTCACATGCCTCCCACGGCATTAAGGACAATCCCCATTACTTGGCCCTTCGAGGTCTGGGGGCTCAATATGGTTGGTCCCCTTAAAGGGGGAAGCCACAAAAAAAATACTTGCTGGTAATGGTCGATAAATTCACTAAATATTAGAAGCCAAACCAGTAAAAACAGCTGAGGCAAGGCTAGTGATTGACTTTATATCTGGCGTAGTCCACCGTTATGGTATACCGCAGAGTATAATCACCGATAATGGCTGCAATTTTACAGCTGATGAGGTGAAAATCTGGTGCGTCAAGTTGGGCATTAAACTCGACTATGCATCCATATACCACCCTCAAACAAACGGCCAAGTCGAAAGGGCCAATGGTCTGATCATGAGTGGCATTAATCCCAGACTAGTGCGCTCTTTACGAGAATCTGACAAGCACTGGGTTAAGGAACTCGATTCCGTACTCTGGGGACTCCGGACCACGCCCAATCGAACAACCAGATACACGCCCTTCTTTATGGTGTACGGTGCAGAGGCCGTATTGCCCTGCGACATTATTCATGACTCACCTGGAGTGCGCATGTATGAAGAGCGAGAAGCCGAATTAGACCGGCAGGATGACCTAGACGGACTCGAAGAGGAGCGCGATCTTTCCAAGGCTCGTTCTACGTTCTATCAACAACAGGCCAAGCGTTACCAAAGTAGAGAAGTGCGGGCTAAGACATACAATGTCAGAGAACTTGTTTTATACCTCCGAAAAAGAAAAAGGACAAGCTCAAACCAAAATGGGAGGGGTCCTTCATCATAGATGAAGTCCTTATTGGAGGAGCCTATCGCCTTCATAATGCGGCGGATAATCGCCTTGAGCCGAACCCATGGAACACCGCCCGGCTCCAAAGATTCTACGCATAGTTCGGCCTCTTTAGGTTCCACTTTGACTAGGTTTTCTCCTTTTTTTCTCTCCTTTTTCGTTTTTATCTTTTCTTTCTCAATGTATGTTCGGATCAACCGCACTATTAGGGTACACATCTTTAAATGTATACACCCCACCATACATGGGGGCTTCTCTAACAAAGCATATTATTAAAATCTTATAGCTCTCATTGTCTATGTCCGTTGTTTTTGTACAAACTTTTGCCCTTATATGCACCTCTATGACTTAAGATTTTGCCAAGACGGGTTGCCTCGCTCCTGTACTTATACCCTACATTCCTGATTGTTCGGCTGGGTGTAAAGGGAGTACCTCTGTGATTGTTACAGCCGGGTTATCCGAATCTGTACCTCGGACGGGTGAAGCCGAAAGCTAGCGTTCTTAAGGGAATAATTGGTTGGCAAATAAATGACGGACTATTCTTTGACCAAATATGGATTCAGCTGTCTGTACTTTGGATACAAGCCTAGGCATGCATAATTTAGCATGTCAACCCAAGGAAAGGAACCCCTAACGGAACTATATTCCTTGGAAGATGTTTCTTACATTAAAAAGTAATATAACATAACTCCCCAAACATATTTTGTCTGTTCGAGCAATATGACCGGATTGCCTGGTTTCCGAAGATACTGAATGTTTTCCATTCAACATAGTATATGGAAACACTCCAACTTCTTGGTTTGGAGGTGGAAGCCGAAAGTCTGCGCTGACAAAAGTTTCTTTTACTAAGTTCGGCAAGAGATATGTTTGGTCATAAAGTACATTGATACATAGAACCGAACGCCTACTCTCTTTCTACGCCATCTAAAAGGCTATCTAGCTTACAATCTTGTTGCGAATATTTTGCCACTATCATTACTTGGTCATATACCAAGTTTATAGGAATTTCTTTCCCATCTGGCCCCTGAGGTCCAACTCAGGCCATATGATTTGGATCGAGTCCGATGTAGTGTGTCTTCACCATGGCCCATGTCTCTCGTGCACCTTCCCGACACACGTACGTCTTCCACAGCTCGAAGCGACGCAAAGCACCCTTGAATAGATTTGTCAATCCCTCCATACTTTCTGGCGGGACATCAGATGGCCATAAGGCTTTGGCCATGTTCTTCATGGCTTTCCGGATACGCTCGTGCAGCTTTGACAGTTATTTTAGAAAATCACTTTGAAGCCCGGACACTTCCTCTTCTTGGCGGTCGATTAACAAACATGTAAGAACCAAATTATAACATTCCGTATAATATGATTATATCAGTACTTCGGATGGTTCCAGAGTCATACTGAATATGCCACCCTTGAGCTTTTAGTTCTCCTGTTACGCATCCAAAAGTTGAGCCTTTAAGCTCTTTATCTCTTCGGCCTGTTTTTTCAGTTCCTCTTCAAGCTTTTTATCTTTTCCCCCCAGTCATTGGGGTACTCTTCATTTCTTCAAGCTCTGTGACAGTGGCTTTTAGTTATGTCCAGCTCGTCTCGAGCTCCTAGGACAATGCGTTGTTCTTCTCCTTGAGAACCCGTGGTCACACACGATCCTCAAATCAGTTAGTTCCTACCCCTTTAAGTCTCGGGGGCTACTGGTATCTATATATTAGATTTGCATAAATCTACACCTGGATATCCTTTGAGAACAGGCGCGTAACTCCCGTAAGTCCATCCCGGGCAGCTCAGATATACGCGTCCACAGTGCTGAGAGCAGTATACTCTTGGTCCGAAAAGGCTGGGGCACGCAGGGTCTCTTTTAAGCGACGGTGATTCATCGCGCTCTCCACCTCGGAGTTAGTGACAGACACTTCATCCGAATCTTCATGAGGTAGATGAGACGGCGCCACCCCTGTATGCACCCGCATCCTAGTTGACAAATTCGGCATCGCGTTGGCTGTGGCTCGACTTGCTGGGATCTTTGGCACGGTTCGCCGTATACCTCTCCTGAGATGATAGAGGGAGGATAAAAATGACAATTCGGCTTTACGCCCTGCTACGTCTTGAGCTTGCGTTGGTTTTCCTTGAAGAGGAAAGGGTGATGCAGCAATAGTAGCGTAAGTATTTCCCTCAGTTTTTGAGAACCAAGGTATCAATCCAGTAGGAGGCTCCTCAAAAGTCCCACGCACCTACACAAACAAACAAAGAACTCGCAACCAACGCAATAAAGGGGTTGTCAATCCCTTCACGGCCACTTGCGAAAGTGAGATCTGATAGAGATAGTATGATAATATAAATATATTTTTGGTATTTTATAATATAGATTGGAAAAGTAAAGATACAAATAAAAGTAGATTGAAAGCTTATATGATAAAAGATAGACCCGGGGGCCATAGGTTTCACTAGTGACTTCTCTCAACATAGCATAAGTATTACGGTGGGTGAACAAATTACTGTCGAGCAATTGATAGAAAAGTGAATAATTGTGAGATTATCTAGGCATGATCATGTATATAGGCATCACGTCCGTGACAAGTAGACCGACTCCTCCCTGCATCTACTACTATTACTCCACACATCGATCGCTATTCAGCATGCATCTAGAGTATTAAGTTCATAAGAAGAGAGTAACGCATTAAGAAAGATGACACGATGTAGAGGGATAAACTCATGCAATATGATATAAACCCCATCTTTTTATCCTCGATGGCAACAATACAATACGTGCCTTGCAACCCCTATTGTCACTGGGTAAGGACACCGCAAGATTGAACCCACAGCTAAGAACTTCTCCCATGGCAAGAAAGATCAATCTAGTAGGCCAAACCAAACTGATAATTCGAAGAGACTTGCAAAGATAACTCAATCATACATAAAAGAATTCAGAGGAGATTCAAATATTTCTCATAGATAAACTTGAGCATAAGCCCACAATTCATCGGATCTCGACAAACACACCGCAAAAAGAGTTACATCAAATAGATCTCCACAAGAGAGGGGGAGAACATGGTATTGAGATCCAAAAAGAGAGAAGAAGCCATCTAGCTAATAACTATGGACCCAAAGGTCTGTGGTAAACTACTCACAACTCATCGGAGGGGCTATGGTGTTGATGTAGAAGCCCTCCATGGTCGATTCCCCCTCCGACGGAGCGCCAGCGAAGGCTCCAAGATGGGATCTCGCAGATACAGCAAGTTACGACGGTGGAAATTGTTTTTCGTTGGCTCCCTAGATGTTTTCGGGGTACGTGGGTATATATAGGAGGAAGAAGTAGGTCGGTGGCCGCCCGAAGGGCCCACGAGACAGGGGGGCGCCCTGTAGGGGTGGGCGCGCCCTCCACCCTCGTGTCCGCCTCGACAGCTTCTTGGCTTGCACTCCAAGTCCTATGGATCACGTTCGTTCCAAAAATCACGCTCCTGAAGGTTTCATTCCGTTTGGACTCCATTTGATATTCCTTTTCTTCGAAATACTGAAATAGGCAAAAAACAGCAATACGGGTTGGGCCTCCGATTAGTAGGTTAGTCCCAAAAATGATATAAATGTGTAAAATAAAGCCCATAAACATCCAAAAGAGGTAATATAATAGCATGGAACAATCAAAAATTACAGATACATTGGAGACGTATCAAGCATCCCCAAGTTTAATTCCTGCTCGTCCTCGAGTAGGTAAATGATAAAAACAGAATTTTTGATGTGGAATGCTACCTAGCATAATTCTCAATGTAATTTTCTTTATTGTGGTATGAATGTTCAGATCCAAATGATTCAAAATAGAAGTTCATATTGACAAAAGAAATAGTAATACTTCAAGCATACTAATAAAAGCAATCGTGTCTTCTCAAAATAACATGGCTAAGGAAAGTTCATCCCTACAAAATCATATAGTTAGGCTATGCTTCATTTTCGTCACACAAAAATGTTCCCAAATTCTACACCCCCGATGACAAGCCAAGCAATTGTTTCGTACTTAAATAATCTCAAACTTTTTCAAATTTCACGCAATACATGAGCGTGAGCCATGGATATAACACTATGGGTGGAATAGAATATGATGATGGGGATTGTGTGGAGAAGACAAAAAAGGAGAAAGTCTCACATTGACGAGGATAATCAACGGGCTATGGAGATTCCCATCAATTGATGTCAACATGAGGAGTAGGGATTGCCATGCAACGGATGCATTAGAGATATAAATGAATAAAAGCTCAACAAAAGAAAACTAGTCGGTGTGCATCCAACTTGCTTGCTCATGAAGACCAAGGGCATTCTGAGGAAGCCCATCATAGGAATATACAAGCCAAGTTCTATAATGAAAAATTCCCACTAGTATATGAAAGTGACAACATATTAGACTCACTATATGAAGAACATGGTGCTACTTTGAAGCACAATATATGAGACTCGCTATACGAAGTACATGGTGCTACTTTGAAGCACAAGTGTGGAAAAAGAGATAGTAACATTGCCCCTTTTTATTTATTTTCTTTTTTTCCTTTTTTTCCTTTTTTTCTTTTTTCCTTTTTTTCCTTTTTTTCTTTGGCCTTTCCTTTTTTTCTTTTTGGACTTTCTTTTTTTCTTTTTTTTTGGGGACAATGCTCTAATAATGATGATCATCACACTTCTATTAATTTACAACACATGAATTACAACTCAAAACTAGAACAAGATATGACTCTATATGAATGCCTCCGGCGGTGTACCGGGATGGTGCAATGAATCAAGAGTGACATGTATGAAAAATTATGCATGGTGCCTTTGCCACAAATACGATGTCAACTACATGATCATGCTATATGACAAAAGTAATGCGTGTCATGATGATAAACGGAACGGTGGAAAGTTGCATGGAAATATATCTTGGAATGGCTATGGAAATGCCATAATAGGTAGGTATGGTGGCTGTTTTGAGGAAGATATAAGGAGGTTTATGTGTGATAGAGCGTATCATATCACGGGGTTTGGATGCACCGGCGAAATTTGCACCAACTCTCAAGGTGAGAAAGGGCAATGCACGGTACCGGAGAGGCTAGCAATGATGGGAAGGTAAAAGTGCTTATAATCCATGGACTCAACATTAGTCGAAAGAACTCATATACTTATTGCAAAAAAATTAGAAGTCATCAAAAACCAAGCACTACGCGCATGCTCCTAGAGGGATAGATTGGTAGGAAAAGGCCATCGCTCGTCCCCGACCGCCACTCATAAGGATGCACAATTCAAGGACACTTCATGTTTCAAATTTGTTACACAACTTTAACCATATGTGCATGCTACGGGACTTGATAACTTCAACACAAGCATTCTTTAAATTCATAATCACCCAACTAGCATGACTTTAATATCACTACATCCATATCTCAAAACAATTATCAAGTATCAAATTGATCATAGCATCCAATTCACTTCCTATGATAGTTTTTATTATACCCAACTTGGATGCCTACCATTCTAGGACCAATTTTATAACCATAGCAAATACCATGTTGTTCTAAGAGACTCTCAAAATAATATAAGTGAAGCATAAGAGACTAGCAATTTCTACAAAATTAAGCCACCGCCGTGCCATCAAGGCATCAACGATATGTTTTGTAAAAGCTTTATTTTGACTATAAGCATGAGGAGAATTAACAACGAATTGCAACAAGGAAATACAACCTTCTAAAGAACAATTATCATAATCAAATTCCTTGAAATCCGAGATAGTGGGTTCAATGCTATTTAAAGTCATGACCTCTCCAATCCCACTTTTACCAAATTTAACATCAAGATCTAAAAACTCCGAATTATTGGGACGCCTTCTAACTAAAGTTGACTCATCTCTAGTCCCATTATTATTAAGATTCATGTTGCAAAACAAAGATCTAATAGGAGACACATCAATGACTTTAAGATCTTCATCATTATTTTCATTGAAACTAGAAGAACACGCCTTTACAAAGCAATCTTTCTTAGCACGCAATCTAGCGTTTCTTTCCTTGCACTCATCAATGGAAATTCTCATTGCTTTGAGAGACTCATTGATATCATGCTTAGGAGGAGTAGATCTAAGTTTAAGAGAATCAACATCAAGCGAAAGTCTATCAATGTTCCTATCTAAATCATCAACTTTGAGTAATTTTTCTTCAAGCATGGCATTAAAATTATTTTGAGAGATCATAAATTCTTTCACACTATTCTCAAAATCAGAGGGCATCTTATTAAAATTACCATAAGAATTATTGTAGGAATTTCCATAATTATTAGAGGAATTACTAGGGAACGGTCTAGGATTAAAGTTTCCTCTATAAGCATTGTTTCCAAAACTATTCCTACCAACAAAATTCACATCCATAGACTCATTATTATTCTCAATCAAAGTAGACAAAGGCATATCATTGGAATCAAAAGGATCACTCTTAGTAGCAAATAATTTCATAAGTTCATCCATCTTTCCACTCAAAACATTTCTTTCTTATATAGCATGCACTTTTTTACTAGAAGATCTTTCGGTGTTCCATTGAGAATAATTAGCCATAATATTATCAAGGAGTTTTGTAGCATCTCCTAAAGTGATTTCCATAAATGTGCCTCCCGCGGCCGAATCTAAAAGATTTCTAGAAGTAAAGTTCAGACCGGCATAAAATTTTTGTATGATCATCCATAAATTCAAACCATGAGTAGGGCAATTGCGAATCATCAATTTCATTCTTTCCCAAGATTGGGCAACATGCTCATGATCAAGTTGTTTAAAATTCATAATATCGTTCCTATGAGTGATGATCTTAGCGGGAGGAAAATATTTAGAGATAAAAGCATCTTTGCACTTATTCCAAGAATCAATACTATTTTTAGGCAAAGACGAAAACCAAACTTTAGCAGGATCTCTAAGTGAAAACGGAAATGACTTCAATTTAACAATATCATTATCCGTATCTTTCTTCTTTTGTATATCACACAAATCAACAAAGTTGTTTAGATGGGTAGAGGCATCTTCACTAGGAAGACCGGCAAATTGATCTTTCATAACAAGATTCAGCAAAGCGGTATTGATTTCACAAGACTCAAAATCATTAAGAGGAGCAATCGGAGTACTAAGGAAATCATTATTATTGGTATTGGATAAATCACACAATTTGGAATTTTCTTGCGCCATGGCAACAAGTAATCCAACACACAAGCAAACAGAAAAAGGCAAGCGAAAAAGAGAGAAATTGGGAAAGAGAGGGCAAATAAAAACGGCAAGGGTGAAGTGGGGGAGACGAAAATGAGAGGCTAATGGCAAATAATGTAAATGCGAGGGAGACGAGTTTGTGATGGGTACTTGGTATGTCTTGACTTGAGCGAAGACCTCCCCAGCAACGGCGCCAGAAATCCTTCCTACTACGTCTTGAGCTTGCGTTGGTTTTCCTTGAAGAGGAAAGGGTGATGCAACAATAGTAGCGTAAGTATTTCCCTCGGTTTTTGAGAACCAAGGTATCAGTCCAGTACGAGACTCCTCAAAAGTCCCACGCACCTACACAAACAAACAAAGAACTCGCAACCAACGCAATAAAGGGGTTGTCAATCCCTTCACGATCACTTGCAAAAGTGAGATCTGATAGAGATAGTATGATAAGATAAATATATTTTTGGTATTTTATAATATAGATTGGAAAAGTAAAGATACAAATAAAAGTAGATTAAAAGCTTATATGATAAAAGATAGACCCGGGTGCCATAGGTTTCACTAGTGGCTTCTCTCAAGATAGCATAAGTATTACGGTGGGTGAACAAATTACTGTCGAGCAATTGATAGAAAAGCGAATAATTAAGAGATTATCTAGGCATAATCATGTATATAGGCATTACGTCTGTGACAAGTAGACTTGACTCCTGCCTGCATCTACAACTATTACTCCACACATCGACCGCTATCCATCATGCATCTAGAGAATTAAGTTCATAAGAACAGAGTAACATTAAGAAAGGTGACATGATGTAGAGGGATAAACTCATGCAATATGATATGAACCCCATCTTTTTATCCTAGATGGCAACAATACAATACGTGCCTTGCAACCCCTATTGTTACTGGGTAAGGACACCGCAAGATTGAACCCAAAGCTAAGCACTTCTCCCATGGCAAGAAAGATCAATCTAGTAGGCCAAACCAAACTGATAATTCAAAGAGACTTGCAAAGATAACTCAATCATACATAAAAGAATTCAGAGGAGATTCAAATATTTCTCATAGATAAACTTGATCATAAACCCACAATTCATTGGATCTCGACAAACACACCGCAAAAAGAGTTACATCAAATAGATCTCCACAAGAGAGGGGGAGAACATGGTATTGAGATCCAAAAAGAGAGAAGAAGCCATCTAGCTAATAACTATGGACCCGAAGGTCTGTGGTACAAACACACCGCAAAAAGAGTTACATCAAATAGATCTCCACAAGAGAGGGGGAGAACATGGTATTGAGATCCAAAAAGAGAGAAGAAGCCATCTAGCTAATAACTATGGACCCGAAGGTCTGTGGTAAACAACTCACAACTCATCAGAGGGGCTATGGTGTTGATGTAGAAGCCCTTCGTGGTCGATTCCCCCTCCGGCGGAGCACCGACAAGGCTCCAAGATGGGATCTCGCAGATACAACAGGTTATGACGGTGGAAATTGTTTTTTGTTGGCACCCTGGATGTTTTCGGGGTACGTGGGTATATATAGGAGGAAGAAGTAGGTCAGTGGCCACCCGAGGGGCCCACGTGACAGGGGGCGCGCCCTGTAGGGGTGGGCGCGCCCTCCACCCTCGTGGCCTCCTCGGCTGCTTCTTGGCTTGCACTCCAAGTCCTCTGGATCATGTTCGTTCCAAAAATCACGCTCCCGAAGGTTTCATTCCGTTTGGACTCCATTTGATATTCCTTTTCTTCGAAATACTGAAATAGCCAAAATAACAGCAATACGGGTTGGGCCTCCGTTAGTAGGTTAGTCCCAAAAATGATATAAATGTGTAAAATAAAGCCCATAAACATCCAAAAGAGGTAATATAATAGCATGGAACAATCAAAATTTATAGATACGTTGGAAACGTATCACACACAAGTATGAAATAAGGAATACACCTTTTTGGTGATGGAGCAGGCTCAGTGGCGCTCCCGGCTTCCTTTCGCTTCGCACGTCCACCCCGTGAGGGTGCCGTCCTTATTTTTGTTGCCCAACCTTCGGTACGGCTCACTGACCGCCGATCCTGCAAAGCACGGCCTAGTGAGGAGGGTAAGTTGTGAGCGGAAATCTCTCTTTTTTTAAATGATTTCCAAACAATTGCCTTAACGAAGGGGTAGAGATCGGGGTAATCGTACATAATGGCTACTTACGAGCCATCAAGGCTCATGTAACATCCCAAATTTTCAATTTGGAATGTTATACATTAGATCATCATGCATATCATATTTTCTTGCATTTTGTTGATCCTAGAAATTTCACGCAACTCAAGGACCCTCGGAGAGAGTTGGAGATTTCGAAATTTTCGTATTTGAGTTCTCTAAAAACTATGAAAAAGAGGATCATTGGATTTATTTATTTAATCTTCAAATATTTTTCCAATATCAAAAATAAGAGAGGGAATAATATGACTTTCCCAAAATTTAGGAAAAATGAAGATTTAATAAATAAATCAAATTTTGGATTTTTTTTCTCGGAGTTTATTGCCTAAGGGAAAATGCGTGTTTTCAAAAATTGCATTTTAGGCCCCGAGTAAAAGTTCATTTTGTTCGACTCATTTTTAGGAGTTGGGGAAAGTTTACTTTATTAATTTTGGAGTTCGTTTAGATTTTTTTTGTTCTGTTTTTTTTTCTGCGCGCGAAACCGATTTAAAAAAAAGAGAGAGAGACACAGCGCCTTGGGCCAAAGGCCCAAGCCGCCAAGCCAGCCGGCCAGCCAGGAGGCCAAGGCCATCGCTAGCGCGCGCGCCAGGCGCCAGGGAGCCGCTGCCGCTTCCTTTTGGAAATCCTAGTAGGACTTTTGTCCTACTTCCGTTTATTCCATTTTTGTTTCTAGATCTTTTCCCTCTTTGTTTCCTAATCCTAATTTATTTCTTGCCCCCTACCCCAAGCAAAACCCTCCCCTCCCCTATATAAATACCCAAGCACCCCCCCCCCTCTAACACATCAAACCAACACCTCTCCTCTCCTCTCCTCCGCAGCAGCAGCACAGCCGCCGCCCTACACCGCCGTCGCCGCCCTCACCAGCGCTGCCGCCCTCACCACCGCCGCCGCCGCTTGCCACTGCCGCCACCCAGTGCCGCCGCCGCCGGAGCCCCTCACCTCTTCGAGGTACTAGCCCCGCGCCACGTCACCTTTTCTTTTCCTCGGTTCGGTTTTTCGTAAATCGTTCCGGTTTCCGTTCCGGTTTTCTAGATCGGTTTTTCCTTTCGGTTTTCTTTCCGAAACCCTAGATCGGTTTTTCTCGCCGGTTTTTCTTTCCGGTTTTGTTTAGCAAGCGTTCGCTGGACCGTTCGTCCTAACGAACGTGATCACCGGTTTGCCTCGGTTAATGAACGTCCGTTCGTTCAACCGTTCGTCGTTTTCTTTCTCATCGGATTTATTCCGCTATTTTTCTGATAGCGATTTCAGATCCGATTTTCTTTCTAGTCTATCTTCTCGCTCGTTTATCGGAATCAGGTGATTCAAATGCCTAGAGTTTCATCTCAAAACCTCCGTTCTGACTAATCAACTTAAACAAAGTTTTGCTACTGCAAAATTTGACTTAGTTTCAACTTGCTAGAACCGAGTTGTTTTTCTTTCGTCGTCTCACTTTCGTTGCTTTATTTGATTCGATTCTTTTTGCAACCAGGGTTCTTAAGTTGAACTTTCTGGTTAGATCTTTTATTCGAGATTTACCTGTGCATTAGGTGAGTACTTATTGTATGCTTGTTGTTTGTCTGCGATAGATCACCCGGAGTGCGCCGCTTGTTACTTCGAGTCTCTAGGTTTCGCGGATCGTCAGCAAGGCAAGTAACACTTGATCATACCTTTTCTACTACCCAGTTTCTATGCATTAGATCAATCCTCAAACATTGCATGATTAGGATCTAATTAAATTGTGGGATGGGAAGTAGATGAGGTAGTACCTATTACCTGTATTACTTATGAAACCTTTGGGAGTTACTTCTGCGTTTGCTTAATATGCTATGCTATGCTAGTAGACGTGGATTGGGTGAGTGAATATCCATGACAGATGTGAGATTGTTATTAATGGTTTATCTAAGGTGGCAACTTAAATACACATCTGGGTGGATTGAGGCACCTGTTTTCTAGCAGGACTTGCCTGTATTTCTTCGGACCGCCACCCAGGCTCAAAGGGATCATAAGATAATTCATACTAGTAACTTACGTGTGCAGCCACAAGCCATTATGGGCTCTGGCATAGTTGACTAAGTCGTGCGAACTCTTATAGTGGTGGACTAGCAGATGTAGGGGATGTAGGTGTACCGGTCCACCCATCGTAAGGTGCTAGCGCTTCTGAAAGACTATGTCTCGGTCATCCGTTTCTTAAACACCATGTAGTGCGAGAAACCAAGCGGAGGCGATCGAGTCTTGTGGGGAAAAGTGCGCAAACCTCTGCAGAGTGTACAAACTAATCATGATTAGCCGTGTCCCCTGGTTATGGACGTCTTGAGTATCTAGTACTTGGATTATCCTGTTGAATCTCAACATGTTACTTCTAATTAATATTGTTGGGTTTTAAATGAGTACTTTTAATTGGGATTGAGGATGCTGTCAACCATTCTCAATGTTTAACAACCACCATGATAGTTAAATAAATTTATTCCTTTGTAGTAGGGAAAAACTGGCTTTATGCAAAAACTGTAACCATAGAGCTTTTCCACCAGCCGAATATGCATGTAGTATAGCCAATACTCATTATTTCTCTCTATGTGTTACATTGCCAGCATATTCCATGTGCTGACCCGTTTTTGGGCTGCAACTTTTCATGTTGCATACTTTTCAGACGACGAGTAAGGTGCTTTTAGGTCGTGGTTCTATACTCACTGATGCCGTTGGAGTTGATGGACTCACTTATCTTCCAAGTCTTCCGTTGTTATCGTTATTAGATGGCCTTAAGCCATGATTATTGTAATAAGTCCTCTTCTGGACAAACGATGTAATAAGTGTGTGATTGCTACTCTGCTATAAATCCTTCGAAGTACTGTGGGGTGTCAGCATTACTGATCCAGGGATGACATCGGAGCACAGAGACTTGATCCATTCGGGTCGGGTCGCTACAGAGATGGTATCAGAGCACACGCTGACTGTAGGACACGACCACTAAGTTAAAGCCATAGATCACCATTCTCTTCTCATTTTCTAACTCCTTATCTTTTCTACTCTTTAGGATGACGGACGCCAAGATCAAGTACGCTCAACCTGATGAAGGCACACCTTTTGGATCCCACTTGAAGGAAATCACCAAGTACCTGAACATTGGACTACCAAGCTTCACTAGGACTTTCAACGCCACTCTGCCTGAAGAGGAGCGCTGGAGGATTCAAGCTCATGTTCCGGGAAGGAAATTCGCGCCAATCACCAAGCCTATAGATAGTGTTTTCAGTGCACCAACCTGGAGTCTGGGAAAAAGCATGGCAGCTCATATCACCATGGGACGCATTGGAGAAGTTTATCAAGAAGACCTCAAGGACACTATCTACCAGATTTGCGGACGCTGAGATGAACAATGGGAGATAGTCAGCACCAAGAAGGACAGATCCATTGCAGCTTTCATCCAGGAGTTAAACCAGCACATTCGACGCCAGGAGAACCAGATGTGCAATGATATGATAGAGTTGAAGAATGCAAAGGGAAGGATCATCGAACTTGAAGGAGAGATGAAGACTCTACGCAAGGACTACATGGACGATATCGTAGCTGTCGTAAGGCACAATAACGATCTTACGTATGAGATTGAAGAACTCAAGAAGAAATTAGCACTCAAGAATGAAGACAAGTACGTCGACTGTCCGAGCAACTACATCATCATCGACGACACCGATTCAGATCCAAGCGAGCCCGACTTTGAAGACAAAGCTGGAGCAGACATCATGGAGTCTTCCACTGGTTCAAATTAATAGATGACCCCCACATATTAGTAGTATTCCCTCCATGTAAACATTATAGTACACGCACTTTTGCGATAGTTAGACCGTTGTAAGCCCTTTGATTGAATGAATGAAGTGATTTTGTGTGCATTTGTCTCATGAGCATTCGGGTAGTGTTTTCTCCCTAGACCTCACTCTATTCTTAATTTCTCGTCTTTTCTAAACCCTTTAGATGCCTCCGAGACACGACCCCGAGTTTGTTTTTCCGCAAGAGATCACCCAGTTGATTCAGCAGCAGAATACTTTGATTCAGACATTGGTACAGAACCAAGGCAACAACAACAACAACCCACCACCACCACCACCTGGGGATCACTTGACTCGTTTCCTTAGGCTGCATCCACTGGTGTATTCTAGTAGCACCGAGCCGATTGTAGAAGATGATTGGCTCCGCAAGATAGGAAGGGAGTTAACCACTGCAGGATGCACAGATGGTGAGAAGGTGAAGTTTGCTGCACATCAGCTTGACGGACCTGCAGCAGCATGGTGGGAGAATTTCACAGCCACTTACCCCGTAGACACTGTTACATGGGATCAGTTCCAGCAAGCTTTCCGCACTGCCCATGTTTCAGTAGGAGCTATGGCCATGAAGAAGCGTGAGTTCCGCAACTTACGCCAAGGAGGAAGGACTGTTGGCCAGTATGTGGATGATTTTAGTAAGTTAGCACGTTATGCCCCAGATGACGTTGCTACAGACGCAGCTAAGCAGGAGAAGTTTCTGGAAGGACTGAATGATGAGTTAAGCCTACAGTTGATGGTAGCAAGATTCAATAACTACCAGGAGTTGGTAGACCGCGCCCTCATGATTGAAGGAAAGCAGCAGCAAATTGAGAATCGCAAGAGGAAGTATGGGCAAGGGAAGTTTAACTCTGGAGCCCAGCAGAAGCCCCGTTATACCCCTAAACAGGGAGTGCAGTTTCAGCATACCCATGGAGGAAGTAGTTCGCACAACCATAATGGCCACAAGAATGGTAATGGGAATGGAGGAAGCAACGGCCAGAACCGGACCCCACCAACAACCCCAGCCAAGAAAGACTTGAGCCATGTCACCTGTTACAAGTATACCAAGACCGAACATTATGCAAGTGAGTGTCCCGAAGGCCAAGGTGGAAATGGAAGCTCTGGAAAGAAGCCAAACCCTTTCAACAGGGGACAGGTGAACCACATTGATGTGGAGGAGGTTGAAGATCAGCCCGATGCAGTAATCGGTAAGTTTTTGGTTAAGTCATTTACTGCACTTGTTCTTTTCGATACTGGTGCATCGCATTCATACATATCAAGGGGATTTGTAGAGAAGTATAGTCTGTCTACTCAGATTCTTAAAACGCCTATGCTAGTAAGCTCACCAGGAGCGGAGTATATGGCCAGACAAGGATGTTTTCAAGTGCCATTAAGTATAGGAAGGCATGTGTTTCCGACGGATTTGATCATTTTGGAATCCCAAGGATTGGATGTGATTCTAGGTATGGATTGGCTGTCGATGTATGGAGGAAACATCGATTGCACAAGTAAGACGATTTTGCTCACAACGCCAGAAGGAAGAAGGATTAAGTATGTATCACGACATGAGCCGAGGAGAGCTCATGTAAATTGCCTATCAGGAGTTGTGCAGGAAGAGGTGCCAGTAGTGAAGGATTATCCTGATGTATTTCCTGAGGAATTACCAGGAATGCCACCGGATAGAGACATTGAGTTTTTGATTGAGCTGTTGCTAGGAACAGGCCCGATATCGAAGCGACCATACAAGATGCCCGCACAGGATTTGGCGGAAATCAAGAAGCAGATTAAGGAGCTGTTGGATAAAGGTTATATACGCCCAAGTTCTTCGCCTTGGGGATCACCCGTACTATTAGTGGAGAAGAAGGATGGATCGTTAAGGATGGTTGTTGATTATCGTGGATTGAATGCAGTAACAATCAAGAACAAGTACCCACTACCAATGATAAATGATCTGTTTGATCGTTTGCAAGGAGCTAAAGTGTTTTCCAAGATCGATTTGCGATCAGGGTACCATCAGCTGAAGATTCGAGAGCAGGACATACCTAAGACAGTGTTCACCACAAGATATGGACTGTATGAGTACACCGTTATGTCATTTGGACTGACTAACGCACCGGCCTATTTCATGAACCTGATGAACAAAGTGTTTATGGAGTTTTTGGATAAGTTCGTCGTGGTGTTCATTGATGATATTTTGGTTTTCTCGAAGAATGAAGAGGAACATAAGGAACATTTGCGATTGGTTTTGGAGAAGCTAAGGGAACATCAATTATATGCCAAGTTCAGCAAATGTGAGTTTTGGCTAAAGGGAGTTGGATTTCTTGGACACGTTATATCCGGAGAAGGTATAGCAGTTGACCCCACAAAGGTTGAGACCGTAACCAATTGGGAAGCACCAACGACAGTTGGAGAGATCCGGAGTTTTCTTGGACTCGCAGGATACTACCGGAGATTCATTGAGAATTTCTCAAGGATTGCAAAGCCTATGACGGAGTTGTTGAAAAAGGATACTAAGTTCATATGGACTGAGGACTGTGAGGCAAGTTTTCAGGAGTTGAAGAAAAGATTGGTTACCTCACCAGTGCTAATTTTGCCAGATCAGACCAAGGATTATGAGGTGTATTGCGACGCTTCACGTCGAGGACTTGGAGCAGTGCTTATGCAGGAAGGAAGAGTTGTTTCGTATGCTTCACGACAACTGAAACCTCATGAATTAAATTATGCCACACAAGATTTGGAGTTAGCAGCCGTAGTGCATGCATTGAAGACATGGAGACATTTCCTCATTGGAAATCATTGTGAGGTGTACACGGATCACAAGAGTTTGAAGTACATTTTCACGCAGAAAGAGTTAAACCTTAGACAAAGGAGATGGTTGGAACTCATCAAGGATTATGATATGAGATTGCATTATCATCCCGGAAAGGCTAATGTAGTAGCTGACGCATTGAGCCACAAGAGCCATGTCAATACGCTATTGACAGGAGAAATACCAAAGGAGCTAGCAGAAGATCTTCGTGAGCTATGTTTGGAAATAGTTCCGAGAGGCTACGTAGCAGCATTGGAGATTCAGTCTATTTTGATGGATAAAATCAAGGAAGCTCAGAAAAAGGACAAAGAGATTGCGGATATAAAGAAAAAAATGAGCGAAGGAAAAGCAAAGGGATTTCGTGAGGATGAGCACGATACCCTATGGTTTGAGGACCGTATTTACGTGCCAAATGACCCGGAGATCAGGAAGTTGATTCTGCAAGAGGCACATGATTCACCCTATTCGATTCACCCAGGAAATACCAAGATGTATTTGGATTTGAAGGAAACGTTCTGGTGGACCGGAATGAAGAAGGATATCGCGGAGTATGTAGCAGTTTGCGATGTATGTCAGAGAGTGAAGGCAGAACATCAGAAGCCAGCAGGATTGTTGCAGCCATTGCCAATACCCGAATGGAAGTGGGATAAACTAGGCATGGATTTCATCACGGGTTTTCCAAAGACTCGTTCATGCTATGATTCGATTTGGGTTATAGTCGACCGCTTGACGAAGGTAGCGCATTTCATTCCAGTCAAGACTACCTATAGCAGCGCTAAGTTGGCAAAGATATACATGACCAGGATTGTGTGTTTGCACGGAGTTCCGAGGAGTATCGTATCAGATAGAGGAACTCAATTTACCTCAAAGTTTTGGAATCAGTTGCATGAAACGTTAGGAACCAGGCTAGAATTCAGTACAGCTTTTCACCCACAGACAGATGGACAGACTGAGAGAGTCAATCAGATTTTGGAGGATATGCTGAGAGCTTGTGCACTAGATTATGGATGTAGTTGGGACGATAACTTGCCGTATGCGGAATTTTCTTATAACAACAGTTACCAAACCAGCTTGAAGATGGCACCTTTCGAAGCCTTATACGGAAGGAGGTGCAGGACACCGTTGTCATGGGACGAAGTTGGAGGCCGTCAGTTGTTTGGACCAGATTTGATTAAGGAGTCTGAACAGAAAGTTAAGTTGATTCGTGATAGGCTCAAGGTAGCCCAGTCCAGACAGAAAAGCTATGCGGATTCAAAACACAAAACGATAGAATATGAAGTTGGAGACAGAATTTATCTTAGAGTATCCCCACTTCGAGGAGTTAAGCGTTTTGGAGATAAAGGAAAATTGGCGCCACGTTTCATTGGACCATATAGGATTTTGCAGCGCATGGGAGAAGTCGCTTATAAGTTGGAATTACCAGAAGGACTGTCAGGAGTTCATGACGTGTTCCATGTTTCTCAGCTGAAGAAATGTCACGCCGAGATGGCGGAAGTACCGCTAAGAGATACAGTGCCACTTGAAGCAATTCAGTTGAAGGATGATTTAACATATGAGGAGAAACCAGTCAGGATTCTCGAATATGCCAGCAGAGTTACTCGCAGCAAGGTTATCAAGTTTTGCAAGGTTCAGTGGAGCCACCACACTAAGGATGAAGCCACCTGGGAAAGAGAAGAAGATTTGCTCAAGGACCACCCTCACCTATTTTCTAGCCAACCCGAATCTCGAGGGCGAGATTCATCTTAAGGGGGGTAGGTTTGTAACATCCCAAATTTTCAATTTGGAATGTTATACATTAGATCATCATGCATATCATATTTTCTTGCATTTTGTTGATCCTAGAAATTTCACGCAACTCAAGGACCCTCGGAGAGAGTTGGAGATTTCGAAATTTTCGTATTTGAGTTCTCTCAAAACTATGAAAAAGAGGATCATTGGATTTATTTATTTAATCTTCAAATATTTTTCCAATATCAAAAATAAGAGAGGGTATAATATGACTTTCCCAAAATTTAGGAAAAATGAAGATTTAATAAATAAATCAAATTTTGGATTTTTTTTCTCGGAGTTTATTGCCTTAGGGAAAATGTGTGTTTTCAAAAATTGCATTTTAGGCCCCGAGTAAAAGTTCATTTTGTTCGACTCATTTTTAGGAGTCGGGGAAAGTTTACTTTATCAACCCACTGCCTATTGATGATAGCTTTCGTGATGAACAATTAGCTGTCATAAATGCTTCTTGTAGTGCTCCATAGTATGTTGATTATGCTAATTACATTGTTGCTAAATTTATACCACCTAGCTTCACATACCAGCAAAAGAAAAAGTTTTTCTATGATTAAGACATTACTTTCGGGATGATCCACACCTTTATAAAGAAGGAGTAGATGGTGTTATTAGACGTTGTGTACCTGAGCATGAACAGGAACAGATCCTAAGCAAGTGTCATTCCGAGGCTTACGGAGGACACCACACTGGAGAAAGAACTGCACATAAGGTATTGCAATCCGGTTTTTATTTGCCTAATCTCTTCAAGGATGCTCGTAAGTTTGTCTTGTCTAGTGATGAATGCCAAAGAATTGGTAATATTAGTAGACGTCAGGAAATGCCTATGAACTATTCACTTGTTATCGAACCATTTGATGTTTGGGGCTTTGATTATATGGGACCTTTTCCTTCCTCTAATCGGTATACACATATTTTAGTTGTTGTCGACTATGTTACTAAGTGGGTAGAAGCTATTCCAACTAGTAGTGTTGATCATCACACTTCTATTAAGATGCTTAAAGAAGTTATTTTTCCGAGGTTTGGAGTCCCTAGATATTTAATGACTGATGGTGGCTCACATTTTATTCATGGTGTTTTTTGTAAAATGCTTGCTAAGTATGATGTTAACCATAGAATTGCATCTCCATATCATCCTCAGTCTAGTGGTCACATAGAATTGTGTAATAGAGAGATTAAATTGATTTTGCAAAAGATGTTAACAGATCTAGAAGGAATTGGTCCAAGAAACTTGATGATGCATTATGGGCTTATAGAACTACTTATAAAAATCCTATGGGTATGTCTCCGTATAAAATGGTTTATGGAAAGGCATGTCACTTACCTCTCGAACTAGAACATAAGGCATATTGGGCTATTAAAGAGCTCAGTTATGATTTCAAACTTGCCGATGAGAACTGTCGGATTACAGGTTCCGCAAACCCTTGAGAGGTTCGAACTCTGGGGTGCGTGCGGAGATCTTAACCTACCCAGCCTGCCTACTCGCGATCCTCCTAAGCCTAGCGCGACGAGCTCAAAGAGACAAAGAGACACAGCAGTATATCCTGGTTCGGGACACCTTGCGGTGTAATACCCTACTCCAGTGTTTTTGGTGGATTGTGTCGGCATTCTGGAAATGGGGGTCCCCAGACTTGCCTGCCTGCGGCCTGCGGCTTGGCTCAACTAGCGGCCCAGTACGGCCCGTCTTCATCAACCCAACACTCAAGACTCTCGCGAGGGGACAAGCCTCGTGGGGCGGATGACACAAGGCCTCCTCAGGGGCCGCCTCACCAGGCAGGCTCACGAGGAGGCAGAGAGATCAAGGCAAGGGGTACCTCGCGAGGTGCCCATGACGCAAGCCATGACGACCAAGACCAGGCGGGCGCCAAGCGGGCGCCAGCCGTGCAGTCACCTCGTTTCCCCTTTGGTGCAAAGGGGGCAAGTGAAGGCGTGGAGTACCGAGGCATCAGGCAAAGGTTTCCATATCGGTGCAATAAGACCAAGACCAGCAAGACGGCAGGACGGAGGTCACCATGGAGCCCAAGATGGCGTCACCACCAGTGCCTTGATACGTCTCCAACGTATCTACTTTTCCAAACACTTTTGCCCTTGTTTTGGACTCTAACTTGTATGATTTGAATGAAACTAACCCGGACTGACGCTGTTTTAAGAAGAACTGCCACGATGTTGTTTTATGTGTAGAAAAGAAAAGTTCTCGGAATGTCCTGGAAATCCATGGAGGCACTTTTCAGAATTAATAAGAATTTTTGGCGAAAGAATGAAGGCCAGGGGGCCCACGGGCTGTCCACGAGACAGGGGGGCGCCCCCCCCCCCCTAGGGCGCGCCCTCCTATCTCATGGCCCCCTTGGACACCTCCCGACCTCAACTCCAACTCCATATATACCGTCTCGGGGAGAAAAAAATCAAGGAGAAAGTTTCATCGCGTTTCACGACACGGAGCCGCCGCCAAGCCCTAATCTCTCTCGGGAGGGCTGATCTGGAGTCCGTTCGGGGCTCCGGAGAGGGGGATTCGTCGCCGTCGTCATCATCAACCATCCTCCATCACCAATTTCATGATGCTCACCGCCGTGCGTGAGTAATTCCATCGTAGGCTTGCTGGACGGTGATGGGTTGGATGAGATTTACCATGTAATCAAGTTAGTTTTGTTAGGGTTTGATCCCTAGTATCCACTATGTTCTGAGATTGATGTTGCTATGACTTTGCTATGCTTAATGCTTGTCACTAGGGCCCGAGTGCCATGATTTCAGATCTGAACCTATTATGTTTTCATGAATATATGTGTGTTCTTGATCCTATCTTGCAAGTCTATAGTCACCTATTATGTGTTATGATCCGACAACCCCGAAGTGACAATAATCGGGATACTTCTCGGTGATGACCGTAGTTTGAGGAGTTCATGTATTCACTATGTGCTAATGCTTTGTTCCGGTTCTCTATTAAAAGGAGGCCTTAATATCCCTTAGTTTCCGCTAGGACCCCGCTGCCACGGTAGGGTAGGACAAAAGATGTCATGCAAGTTCTTTTCCATAAGCACGTATGACTATTTACGGAATACATGCCTACATTACATTGATGAACTGGAGCTAGTTCTATATCACCCGATGTTATAACTATTGCATGAGGAATCGCATCCGGCATAATTATCCATCACTGATCCATTGCCTACGAGCTTTTCACATATTGTTCTTCGCTTATTTACTTTTCCGTTGCTACTGTTACAACTACTACAAAAACCCAAAAACATTTATCTTTACTTTGCTACCGCTACTATTATTATCATACCACTTTTGCTACTAAACACTTTGCTGCAGATACTAAGTTATCCAGGTGTGGTTGAATTGACAACTCAACTGCTAATACTCAAGAATATTCTTTGGCTCCCCTTGTGTCGAATCAATAAATTTGGGTTGAATACTCTACCCTCGAAAGCTGTTGCGATCCCCTATACTTGTGGGTTATCAAGACTAATTTCTGGCGCCGTTGCCGGGGAGCATAGCTCTATTCTCTGAGTCACTTGGGATTTATATCTGTTGATCACTATGAAGAACTTGAAAGACGATCGAACTACTATTTTGCCCTCAACTACGAGGGGAGGTAAGGAACTGCCATCTAGCTCTGCACTAGATTCTCCTTCCGTTATAAGTAAGCTTGCGACACCTAAACCTGCTACTGCTATGAATTCTGATATGTCGCATGTTATTGATGATGCCACTTCTGCTATGAATGATGAAACTACTTCTGTGCGTGATACTACTGTGCCATTAGGTGAATTTCTAGATGAACAACTTGCTAGATTTAGGGGGAATGAAAATATTGAAGAACCTATTATTGATGATAGTGATGATGAAGGTCCCCCCAATGATTATGTTTTACCTGTTGTTCCTAAGGGTTATGTTATGCATGAAACAGCTGCTATGGAAATTCTTGCTTGCAATGATAGAAATGATCTTAAGAAACTATTAGCTAAATGGAAGCAGCAGTCTCTTAATGCTAGAATGAAACCCGATCCTGCTTTTGCTACTTCACCTATCTGTGTTACTGATAAGGATTATGAATTCTCTGTTGATCCTGATATTATTACTTTAGTTGAATCTGATCCTTTTTATGGCCTTGAATCTGAAACTGTTGTGGCACATCTTACCAAGTTGAATGATATAGCCACCCTATTTACTCATGATGAGAAGTCTCGCTATTTATATATCCTTAAGATATTTCCGTTCTCATTAAAGGGTGATGCTAAGACTTGGTATAATTCTCTTGCTCCTGGTTGTGTGCGTAGTCCCCAGGATATGATTTATTACTTCTCTGCTAAATATTTCCCTGCTCATAAGAAACAAGCTGCCTTGCGGGAAATATATAATTTTGTGCAAATCAAAGAAGAGAGTCTCCCACAAGCTTGGGGGAGGCTTCTCCGGTTACTTAATGCTTTGCCTGATCATCCTCTTAAGAAAAATGAAATACTTGATATCTTTTATAATGGACTAACCGATGCTTCCAAGGACTACTTGGATAGTTGTGCTGGTTGTGTTTTCAGGGAAAGAACAGTCGACGAAGCTGAAATACTATTGAATAATATGTTGACTAATGAAAATAATTGGACTCTTCCTGAGCCAGTTCCTGAAGTAATTCCTGAACCAATTGAGCCAACTCCTGAGCCTATTCCTAAACCCACTCCGAAGAAGAGAGGTGTTTTATTTCTCAGTCCTGAAGATATGCAAGAGGCAAAGAAATCAATGAAAGAAAAAGGTATTAAAGCTGAAGATGTTAAGAATTTACCTCCTATTGAAGAAATACATGGTCTTAATTTACCGCCTGAAGAACCACATTGTCTTGATAACCCGACACAGGTAGTAAAGGTAAATTCTCTCTATAGATATGATAAAGTTGAAATACCCTCTACTAAATTTCATAGCCCATGCTTAGATGAATTTGATGACTTTATGGCTAGACAAGAAAGTTTTAATGCTTATGTTGGTAGAGAGTTAAAGAATAATGCTTTCGAGATAGGACGCGTAGGTGATAATCTGGCTAGAGTTAAAGATGAACTTCACCGCGTTAGCAAATATGCTTCTATGGTTGCTACTCAAGCTGAGCAAGTACTTAAAGCTCAAAATGATTTGCTTGATGAATTAAATAATAAAAATGACTTTGCTGTTAGAGTGGCTACTAGAACTGGTAGAATGACTCAGGAACCTTTGTATCCTGAAGGCCACCCTAAGAGAATCGAGCAAGATTCTCAGAGAAATAATTTAGAGGCACCTAGTTCTTCTAAAAAGAAGAAAAAGAAAAACGATAGAACTTTGCATGCTTCTAGTGAACCTACTGTAGACACACCTGAGAATCCCAATGATATTTCTATTTCTGATGCTGAAACACAATCAGGTGATGAACATGAACCTAGTGATAATGTTAATGATAATGTTCATGTTGATGCTCAACCTAGCAAAGACAATGATGTAGAGATTGAACCTGCTGTTGATCTTGATAACCCACAATCAAAGAATCAACGTTATGATAAGAGAGATTTTGTTGCTAGGAAGCACGGTAAAGAAAGAGAACCATGGGTTCAGAAACCCATGCCCTTTCCTCCTAAACCATCCAAGTCAAAGGATGATGAGGATTTTGAGCGCTTTGCTGAAATGATTAGACCTATTTTCTTACGTATGCGCTTAACTGATATGCTTAAAGTAAATCCTTATGCTAAGTATATGAAGGATATCATCACAAATAAAAGAAAGATACCGGAAGCTGAAATTTCCACCATGCTTGCTAATTACACTTTTAAGGGTGGAATACCAAAGAAACTTGGAGATCCGGGTGTACCAACTATACCATGCTCTATTAAAAGAAATTATGTTAGAACTGCTTTATGTGATCTTGGAGCCGGTGTTAGTGTTATGCCTCTCTCTTTATATCGTAGACTTGAATTGAATAAGTTGACACCTACTGAAATATCTTTGCAAATGGCTGATAAATCAACTGCTATACCTGTCGGTATTTGTGAGGATGTGCCTATTGTGGTTGCAAATGTCACCATCTTAACGGACTTTGTTATTCTTGATATTCCCGAGGACGATAGTATGTCTATTATCCTTGGTAGACCTTTTCTGAATACTGCAGGGGCTGTTATTGATTGCAATAAACGCAATGTCACTTTTCATGTTAACAGTAATGAGCATACGATACACTTTCCGAGGAAACAATCTCAAGTTCATAGCATCAATTCTATTGAAAAAGTTCCAACTATCATTTTTGGAGGTTTTGAATTTCCTCTCCCTACTGTCAAGAAAAAGTATGATATTCTTATTGTTGGGGATTTTCATATCCCCGTTGAGGTAACTTAGTGTTATTTGAAATTTCTCCGGTTCTGTGTTATTCGGAATGAGTTTGTTAACAAGACTTGATCAACCTTGTTAGTGGATTCATTTTGATGATCATGAGATGGATGAAACTAGAAGGCACAACCTTCTGTACCCTCTTTTTACTTTCTGTTATTTAGAATAAATAAAGAAAAAATAGTATTATCCGTCTGTTTTCTGAATTATCCGTACATTAAAAAATAGTCCGAAAATAAAAGTGCTCCAAATGCCTTGCAAATTTAGTATGATTTTTTCTGGAATATTTGAGGATTTTAGGCACTGAAAACACTGCAAAAGGGGCAAGCACCAGGCCACGAGAGAGGAGGGTGCGCCCCCCCCCTGTAGGGCGCGCCCCCTGTCTCGTGGGCCCCTGGTGGGTCCCCTCCACTTATGCCAGCACCCACACACTTCATCTTCTACCCAAAAAAATCCCCATCCAGCTCAAGCCCGAGTTCTAGCTCGTTTTGCTGTGATTTTCGATCTCTTAGCTCAAAGCTCCATTCGCAAAACTGCTTTGGGAGATTGTTGCTTGGTATGTGACTCCTCCATTGGTCCAAATAGTTTTTTTCTAGTGCTTTACTCATTGCAAACTTTTGCTGCATAGGTGACCATGTTCTTGAGCTTGCATGTTAAATTTTTTAGGTCCCAAGCAATTCCAATGCATGATATAGGCTCTAGGCACTTGTAGGAGTAGTTGCTATCAACCTTGTTTAGTTTTATTCACTTTTATTTTGAAGTTACTAAAATTTCAGAAAATTTCAGAAAAAGAAATATGCTTAGAAGAATGTACCAAGGTGGTTCCTCGGCAAAGAAAGGGCCAAGGATTTCTATACGTGAACAAGATGTTAATTTGCCGAGGGATGCAGATGTTCGGGCTTGTGAGTGGCCATCCGATGATTTTATGGTTGAAGCAGGCTTCAAGGATGAATTTGACGTGTTGTGCGTAATGCCAAGCTGGGGGATTTCTTACAAGATAAGTGTCCTCAATACTATCAATTGACTAATTCCTTTGTGCGGAGGTTCGAATATATTTCTTCACGTAGTTCTCCTAGTGTTGTGTTTGATATTTATGATACATCTTACACCATGGATTTAGAGGATTTCACAACTGCTTGCAAACTCCCTCAGCGGGGTGATATTAATAGTCCTCCCAAATCTGAAGTTAGAGATTTTCTTGCTAGTATTACTATGGGAGAATCTAGGGACGTAACACAAGCTACCATAGGGAGCATTCATTTTCCTGCTATACATTACTTTGCTCTCTTTATTGGTAGATGCATTAACGGTAAGGACGAAGTATGTCACATGTGTGCTCCTGATCTTTGTGTCCTCAAGAGTGTTGTGTTAGGTTATAGAGGTTAGAACTTGGGGGCAATAGTTGCACGTAGGTTGCATAATAATAATAAAAAGGGAGATTTCTTCGGAGGAATTTATGCAACCCGTGTGGCTAATTTTCTTAATATAGCTACACGAGAGGGGGATATGATTGTACCTCCTGTTTATTTGGATAAAGAAGCTATGTTTGATCATCATTTTCTTGAGAGGAATGAACAATTCCTCCATTATCGACTAACCTATAACAGACGCAACGTCGTCCCTGTTACTCTTCCTGCTCCCTACCTTTTTGATTATCAGACAAAAGGAAGATATGTTGTTACCAGGGAAGAAGCCACTGAATATGAGAGGGGAATGGAGGCAGCTCGCCAACACGCTGCTGCTCAGGAGGCGGTCGCGTCTGCATCTCAGTACTACCCCGGCTACTCTTATGGATACCAGCCAGGCGGTCACTGGTATTAGACCAACTTAGGGCAAAAGCCTAAGCTTGGGGGAGTACGTATTTCTCACCGACTTTACATTCATGTTCACACACTAGTCGTCGGTGCTCATACTCTTTCTTTGTATTATCCATGTTAGTTTAAATTTTTTTTCTAGCTTTCTTCTTGTGTGTTTGTTAAACCTTAAGAAAAACCAAAAAAAATAGTTAGTTTAATTTCCTTGCCTGTAGTAGAAATTAAAATGAAAACCCAAAAAGATTTCTTGTTCTTGTTTTACTTGTTGGGAGCTTTCCTGTGTAAATAGTTTTATTTTATTTTCTTTCTTTTGGGGGTCGAGAAGACCATATTGAAAATGCTTAGTGGCTCTTATATGCATGATTGTTTATTTAACTTAGAGCCCATATTACTTGTCTTCTCTCTTGAGTTGAATGCTTGCAGATTCCAGCTTAGTCCAATGCACGTGCACTCTTATTATTATACACATCGTTCGGTCTTGCAAGTGAAAGGCAATAATGACGATATATGATCGACTTATTGGGATGAGAAAAGCTGGTATGAACTCGACCTCTCTTGTTTTTGTAAATATGATGATTCATCGTTCCTGAGTCAGCTATTATGAAGTACACATATTTGCAATGACATTTAGAGATTATAGTTGCTCGTGCCATGCTTGATTAGCTATGAGTTATAATGGTTTACCTTGTGTGCCAACATGCTATTAGAATGATTATGATGTGGTATGATGGGATGGTATCCTCCTTTGAATGTATTAAGAGACTAGACTTGGCACATGTTCACTCATGTAGTTGAATCAAATCAACATAGCCTTCATGATATTTATGTTCATGGTGGATTATATCCTACTCATGCTCGTACTCGGTGTGAAATAATTTTAATGCATGTTTACGACTGTTGTGGCTCTCTCAGTTGGTCGCTTCCCAGACTTTTGCTAGCCTTCGCCTATACTAAGCGGGAATACTGCTTGTGCATCCAAACTCCTTAAACCCCAAAGTTGTTCCATATGAGTCCACTATACCTTCCTATATGCGGTATTTACCTGCCGTTCCAAGTAAATTTGTATGTGCCAAACTGCAAACCTTCAAATGAAATTCTGTTTTGTATGCTCGAGCAGCTCATGTTTCAACTAGGGTTGCCTATATCTTCCATGCTAGGTGGGTTATTCTCCAGAGGAGTGGACTCCGCTCCTCATTCACGAGAAAGGGTCGGTAACCGGGATGCCAAGTCCCATGATCCAAAAAGATCAAAGCAAATCAAAATAATTAAACAAAACTCCCCCAGGGCTGTTGTATCTTGGAGGCACTCATTGTTTCGAGCAAGCCATGGATTGATGCTTGTTGGTGGTTGGGGGAGTATAAACCTTTACCATTCTGTTTGGGAACTGCCTATAATGCATGTAGTATGGAAGATACAGCCATCTCATAGTTGTTGCGTTGACAACAAAAGTATGCCGCTCAAAATGTTATTCAATCTCTATTTTAAAATCGAGCTCTGGCACCTCTACAAATCCCTGCTTCCCTCTGTGAAGGGCCTATCTATTTACTTTTATGTTGAGTCACCACCCTTCTTATTAAAAAACACCCGCTGGAGAGCACACTGTCGTTTGCATTCATCATTATTGATTTATATTGGGTATGACTTGACTGGATCTCTTTTACCATGAATTACAATGTTTAGTCAGTCCTTGATCTTTAAAGGTGCTCTGCATTTATGTTTTGCGGTCTCAGAAAGGGCTAGCGAGATACCATTTTGTTATATCATGTTGTGATTATTTTGAGAAAGTGTTGTCATCCGAGTTTTATTATTATAGCTCGTTAGATGATTATGTTATTGATATGAGTAATTGTGAGACCTATGTGTTATTGTTAGTATGGTTAGTTCATAATATTTGCTGAAACTTGAATACTGGCTTTTCATGTTACAACAACAAGAGCAAACAGAGTTTGTAAAAGTTTTTCTTTATCACTTTCAGTTTATCAACTGAATTGCTTGAGGACAAGCAAAGGTTTAAGCTTGGGGGACTTGATACGTCTCCAACGTATCTACTTTTCCAAACACTTTTGCCCTTGTTTTGGACTCTAACTTGTATGATTTGAATGAAACTAACCCCGACTGACGTTGTTTTCAGCAGAACTGCCATGATGTTGTTTTATGTGTAGAAAAGAAAAGTTCTCGGAATGTCCTGGAAATACACGGAGGCACTTTTCAGAATTCATAAGAATTTTTGGCGAAAGAATGACGGATAGGGGGCCCACGGGCTGTCCACGAGACAAGGGGGCGCCCCCCCCCCCCCCCCCCCCCCAGGGCACGCCCTACTATCTCATGGGCCCCCTGGACACCCCCGACCTCAACTCCAACTCCATATATACCTTCTTGGGGAGAAAAAACCAAGGAGAAAGTTTCATCGCGTTTCACGACACGGAGCCGCCGCCAAGCCCTAATCTCTCTCGGGAGGGCAGATCTGGAGTCCGTTCGGGGCTCCGGAGAGGGGGATTCGTCGCCGTCGTCATCATCAACCATCCTCCATCACCAATTTCATGATGCTCACCGCCGTGCGTGAGTAATTCCATCGTAGGCTTGCTGGACGGTGATGGGTTGGATGAGATTTACCATGTAATCAAGTTAGTTTTGTTAGGGTTTGATCCCTAGTATCCACTATGTTCTGAGATTGATGTTGCTATGAATTTGCTTTGCTTAATGCTTGTCACTAGGGCCAGAGTGCCATGATTTCAAATCTGAACCTATTATGTTTTCATGAATCTATGTGTGTTCTTGATCCTATCTTGCAAGTCTATAGTCACCTATTATGTGTTATGATCCGACAAACCCGAAGTGACAATAATCGGGATACTTCTCGGTGATGACCGTAGTTTGAGGAGTTCATGTATTCACTATGTGCTAATGCTTTGTTCTGGTTCTCTATTAAAAGGAGGCCTTAATATCCCTTAGTTTCCGCTAGGACCCCGCTACCACGGGAGGGTAGGACAAAAGATGTCATGCAAGTTCTTTTCCGTAAGCACGTATGACTATTTACGGAATACATGCCTACATTACATTGATGAACTGGAGCTAGTTCTGTGTCACCCTATGTTATAGCTATTGCATGAGGAATCACATCTGGCATAATTATCCATCATTGATCCATTGCCTACGAGCTTTTCACATATTGTTCTTCTCTTATTTACTTTTCCGTTGCTACTGTTACAACTACTACAAAAACCCAAAAACATTTATCTTTACTTTGCTACCGCTACTATTATTATCATACCACTTTTGCTACTAAACACTTTGCTGCAGATACTAAGTTATCCAGGTGTGGTTGAATTGACAACTCAACTGCTAATACTCAAGAATATTCTTTGGCTCCCCTTGTGTCGAATCAATAAATTTGGGTTGAATCCTCTACCATCGAAAGTTGTTGCGATCTCCTATACTTGTGGGTTATCACGCCTTTGGCAGGCGAAGACCACCTTTAGGCAGGATAGCCTGTACTAGCTGTCCCGTTTCAAAATGGCCATTGTTGGATCCCTTCCCGCTCAATATTTGGGAAGAGGACCAGGGCCTCTATAAATAGGGCTAGCCACCACAGTAGGAAAGGCATCTCATCCAGAGACGGATTGAATCCTTCCCAAGCAAAACGCCTCACCAGCTCAAGAACACCCCTCCTCACGAGGTTGTTCTTCCCTTGTACTGTTCCTCATCAGCCCAAGAGGCAATCCACCACACCACACACAGGAGTAGGGTATTACACCACAACGGTGGCCCGACCCTATATAAATCTTGTGTCTCTCGTGCATTGGGTTCATCGTGCTAGCTTAGACATCGCGGCGAGGTTGAGGGCGTGTTTCGGTAGGAGGAGATCGTCGTGCGCACCCCAGTGTTCGAACCTCAAGGGTTTTGCCGAAACCCGATATCCGACATTTGGCGCGCCAAGTAGGGGTGCGCCGAAATCTTCCCTCCGCTGATCCGCGTCTCATTGCTTCATCGCATCCATGTCGGACGCCCGACGAGCCCGCGCCGAGCGCCGAGCTGCTCTCGCCGCTCGCGTCGCCCTGACGGCTCCTGTCGGCGGGCCTCCTCGTCGTTCTCCGTCGCCTGCCGCCAACGCAGCCACCGGCCCGGCGGGGAACGAGCAGCAAGCGTCTTCGCTGCACCTCTCGGTGCGGCGGGAAGGCTGCACCGCCACTCTGTCACTGACCCCAGCTGGCTCGTCGTCTCACGCTCCTCGCGCCCCCATGGACGCGCACGTCATGCTGCTTCTGGCATGTGAGCTCCTGGATTACCGCCCCATCGATGACCTCTACGAAGAATGGCTCGATCGCATCACCGAACTCGTCAGCGCCGTAGGTGGCTCTCCCGCGCCGCCCCTCTTGCTGCCTCGCCCTCCGCCAGGTACGGGCGACGCGGCTCAGGGAGCGCCTCCACCACCTCTACCCAAGACGGCGCCCTGACTCCAAGGCGCGCGGCCCCTGGACGTGACCCACCGCATCCAGTGCTCGCGCGACAAGAAAGAAGCTGCCAAGAAATCCCTCGGCCTCAAGACGGCGCCCCCGTGCTCCCTGCACCGGCGCGACAAGACCGCGTGTTTCCCCTGGCGGCGGTGCACGGGTACCATCAGGAGCAAGCTCCACGTCAGCAAAGGGCTCCGGTGACTCCAGCAGGTTGCCGTGCCTTCACCTTCGAGTTGTGTAGCGTCGCCTGGTCGGGCAAGTTCAAGTCGGATCTGCCTCCTTGCTATGACGGAACCGCCGACCCTGCGGAGTTCTTGCAGCTCTACGAGCTGAGCATCGAGGTGGCCAACGGATACGAGAAGGTCATGGCGAACTGGTTTCCCATGGCGCTCAAGGATGGTGCCCGCATCTGGCTCCTGAACCTGCCTCCCGGCTCGATCTCCTCCTGGGACGAGATGCGCAGCAGCTTCATCGCCAACTTCCAGGGCACTCACGGTCACCCGGATCTGCCTCCTCGCTATGACGGCACCGCCGACCCCACGGGGTTCCTGCAGCTCTACGAGCTGAGCATCAAGGTGGCCAACAGAGACGAGAAGGTCATGGTGAACTAGTTTCCCATGGCGCTCAAGGACGGTGCCCGCATCTGGCTCCTGAACCTGCCTCCCGGCTCGATCTCCTCCTGGGACGAGATGCGCAGCCGCTTCATCACCAACTTCCAAGGCACTCGCGACCGCCCCCCGGCCGCGGGTGACCTGCGCCGCATCAAGCAACAGCCTAGGGAGACCCTGCAGAAATACATCCAGCGCTTCAGCACCTCCCGCCTCAAGATCCCCAAGGTGACGGACGAGGCCATCATCTCAGCGTTCTCTGATGGCGTTCATGACATCAAGATGAAGGAGGAGCTCGCCATCCACGAGGAGTTGTGCACGTCTCTGGAGCTGTTCAACCTGGCGACCAAGTGCGCAAGAGCTGAGGAAGGACGTCTCTCCCTCCTCGAGCTTCCAGCTACTGACCCATAAGAAAAGAAGAGCAAGGCCAAGGACGTGAAGCGCAAGGGAGTAGTCGTGCTTGCGGCGGAACCAGACAGGAAGCATGGCAGGAACCAGCCGGAGTCATCCAAGAATAGCCGACCGTTCTATGCCTACCACAACCTCGACACCCACAACACCAGCGACTGCCAGGAGCTCATGGCCGTTCGTGAAGGACGCTTCGGTCGACGCCCCGAGCATAATGACTGGGGCTACGACCGAGGAGGAGGACGAGGTGGAGGATGATGGGACGACCGGGGCCCTCGCCAGGAGTGGCGTGACCGACCTCGCGAGGATCGTTGGCAGGACCAGCCTCGCGAGGGTGCCTGGAGGGATCAGCCTCATGAGGACCACCTGTAGGGCAACGCAGGCCCTCCTCCTCTGGCGCCACCGCCGAGAACGAATGACGACCATCATCAGGATGAGGGGGCTGGGGGCTTCCAGGAGCCACGAGCCATCGCTTGCATCTTGGGCGGAGCTCGGGCCCCAGCCTCTCAGCGCATCTTCAAGCAGTTTGCTCGCGAGGTGAATTCAGTCCTCCCCAGGCTTGAGGCCACGCGCCCTCTTAGGTGGTCCAAGTGCACCATCACATTCAGCTCAGCAGATCAACTCAAGTGCACGGCTACCGCTGGCATCCTCCCGATGCTCTGCTCCCCAGTCATCAGCAACGTGCAAGCCACCAGGACCCTCATCGATGGCAGCGCAGGGCTTAACATCCTGTCCGTTGAGATGTTCAACAACCTTCAAGTGCCATATGATCAGCTCCAGCCTACTAAGCCTTTCTCAGGAGTTACTGACGGTTCCACCACCGCGATAGGGCAGGTTCGCCTCCCTGTCACCTTCGGCAAGCGCGACAACTACCGCACTGAGCTCATCAACTTCGACATTGCCCTCATCCACCTGCCGTACAATGCCATCCTCGGGTATCCAGCCCTGGCCAAGTTCATGGTAGTGACCCACCACGGCTACAACGTCCTCAAGATGCCAGGAAGCGGCAGAATCATCACGGTCCCTTGCGAAGAGAGAGATGTGGTGCGCTCCCTCGAGAGTGCCTTCCAAGCTGCATCGATCGAGGACTCGGGCGGCAAGGGCGAGAACCCTCCTGAGGCAGCTCCCAAGAAGAAGAAGCAGTCGCCCACACATGGCCTCAGGAGGCTGGCATCTCAGGAGGTGCCGCATCAGGATCAGCGCCCGTGCAAGGGGCGCCTCCTTCCGTCGCATAGAAAGCCGCGCCCAGCGCCCTCCTCGGGCAGGGCTCGGGGGCTCTCTTCTGGAGGGCCTCAGACCTTGCCAACATCACGAGAGAGGCGCTCGGGAACCACTTGGAGGCATGCTTCGCGGCACGTTTCCCTTAGGAAGGCATGGGGCAGGGAAAGCCCAACCCTCAGGAGTTCATCGCCAAGACCACTCAGGAGCTTCAGGAAGCAAGAGCCATGCGCGGCGACTGCCGCTTGCCCGGCGCGGCTCTCCATCCAAGCGAGGATGGTGGGCTGCGCGTCTGCATCGACGTCCCAGGGCTCAACCGAGCCGCATCTCAGGAGCGCCTCTGGCCTTCGCGCGTGGGACACTGCAAGGGTCCGCCGCACGGCTACGTTCGCATGCCTTTCAGTCTGCCGAACGCGGCTGCCACCTACCACCGTCATCTGTGGAGCATTCTGGTGGCTCAGGAGGCTAGGCATCACGCGGTCCTAGCGGAGATGGAGATGGTCCTCAAGGAACCGCCTGGACCCCCAGAGCCTCCCGAGGCTCAGGGCCCCGGCGGCTTGTGAGGGTCGACCTCTTCACTGCGCGTCTTCAGCTACTCCAACACCCCCTCTACAACGGTACCAGGTGACATCTTCCAAGTTCATTTCAGTTGGGAGCACCCTCAGGGCTGCATCATTCCTAGGCCGCGTTGGTCCATCCCTACGGCATGTATCTTTTTCTTATGTCTTCAGTTTACCTTGCTGGGGGCGCCCCTCAGGCTGCATCATCCCCAAGTCACTTGGGTCCGACCCAGTGGCATGTATCCATCCTGCGTTTACCTAAGCTGATTCGCGTAATCTGCCTGTGATTATCACCTGCCACCTACGACGGGAGCCGCTCGCGCTGGCACGGTACTTGCGCACGGCTACGTCCCTACAACACTGACAAATCTGAGCGGTCGAGCTCTGACCCGCGGCAGCCCCGCGCACGTCACCTCACCAGGCCCTCAGTGCCCTCACCCCTCTCTCGGAGCAACCAATGGCCGACCGGCAATCGTAATGGCAACCCATGCTTTTTCCGCGCTGATTTACAGGAACCTCCTGAGGACTTCAGCGGGCGGCACCACGAGCTCCCTCTCCTTTCCATGCAATCCGCTTGCGCGTAGAAATGGGGGGCTCCTGAGCATAGCGACTTAGGATCTCTTACTAGCTCTCCAGCCCTCACCCCCTGGCCTTGACGATGGCATCGCTACCTGGCATATCAGCGGCGGCTGAGCTCGCTCGAGGGTCGGGACCTGAGGACGTAGAGCACGAAGGAGAGTATGGGGAAGAAGGAGAAAGCTCGCGAGGGCCTAACCTAGCTGCGCCACAGCTGCCGACGCACAAGTCTGGTGCAACACAAGGGAGCGACTCCAGGCTACAGATATAAGTCTTGCGCCTGGAACAACTAATCATTGCAACGCAAAATTCTCACTTGCTGCAGCTCTATGACGGCAACTCCGCCTTCCTTTCTCATCTCTCGGTGGCTGCTTGCACGCTAAAGGGGACCTCCTGAGCATCGCGCCTCAGGGGCTCTTACTGGACCTCGGGCCGCTCACCTCCTGGCCTTGACGACGGCATCGCGACCTGGCATACCAGCAACGGTTGCATCCTTCCTGGGGACCGGGACCTATCAGCGTAGAGCACTAAGTCATCGCGAGGTTAGAAAGGGGGAACCAAGCCGGGATAGGACAAGCGCTCGCACAATTTCATAATAAGGATAACATCAGCAAAAAACATCGCAGACCCTTTACACGCCCCCGCGAGGTGTTTTCTCGATTCCTCACAGGGAACAAAAGGCGAGAACCCTCAGGAGCCCTAACTACATGCGCCTCTGTGGCCGACGCCATCATCAACAGTGGGCCACGGGAGGCCGGCACCAACCCCATCCAAATCAGCTGCGGCGACGGCCCTATGTTGCCGCCTTGCTCCGGGCGCGGCGCGAGCTCGGGGTACATAGTTGTCGTCGCTCATCTTCGGAGTCACGAAGAGCTCGGGAGACTCACTGAACTCCCGAGCATCGATGCTGCTGTCAGAGGAGCCGTTGGGGGAGCGAACGGCGGGGCCGGTCGCTGCCGCATCGATGTCCTGACTGCCTCCTCTGGGGTAGCACTCCAGGCAGCGGCCTTCCGTGTCGAAGACCTTGAAGAACAACGTGAAGGTGCCGTCGAACTCGAAATGGATCACGAGGGAACCTCCCATTCGACAGACCCGGGCGACTTCGCCCCAGCCCTGGGTCATGAAGATCTTGCCCGGGGAGATGACTTCAACCTCTGGTCCGGTCGCCGGAGCGCCACAGTCGGCATGCTACAGCCAAAGCTCGAGAGGCCGCCTCCGCAGCATCTCGGTGGCGAAGAACGAAGGGAAGCGGATCCAGGTGCTTGGAGGCATCGCCGGGTGCAGCACGAGCTCGCGAGAGGAGTTCGCGGCATGAACTCCAGGAGTGACGGCGCGCGCCACCACGGCTCATCGACGTTGCCTGCTGTGCGGGCGGCGTTGCTCACCACCCCTTTCTCCGGAGCCCTCGGCTTAGGCGTACAGGGGTAGCGGGTACCCAGGAGGTGGCCGCTCGCACCAAGGCCTCGTCACCTCCAGCCTCGCTACCTCGTCGCGGCGGCAATGGACCGGCCTCTTCTTCGGTGGAAGCGGATCAGGTCCCTCCCAGGGAGCCTTCCCCTTCTCTTCGGTCGAGAATCTGCGGACCGATGCCATTGGCGTCCATAATGGAGATGGAGCAAGGGAGAAGAAGAAGGTGGAGCAAGAAGGGATGGGCGATGAGGGCTCTCACCCCTCCTCATTTATAGCCCGAAGGAGGCCAATCGTCAACCTCCATGATCGCAGGTAATGATGACTCTTTTTGCATGCAATAGGGACTCATCAAGTTGGGCGGTTGCCAAGGCAGCATGGGGAAGTGGAGACGCCCACGTCCAATCAGTCGCCACGCGTCAACCAAGGCCGCAGGCTGTTGGGGCCTACGGCGCTCCGCACTTGCCCTTTGGCTTCGCCGCTAAGCCAAATCCGAGCGCACCTTGGGCCTGGGGGCTACTGTCGGTGTTCTGGGAATGGGGCTCCCCATACTTGCCCGCCTGCGGCCTGCGGCGTGGCTCAACCAGCGGCCCAGTATGGCCCATCTTCATCAACCCAACACTCAAGACTCTCGCGAGGGGCCAAGCCTCGCGGGGCGGATGACACACGGCCTCCTCAGGGGCGGCCTCACCAGGCAGGCTCGCGAGGAGGCGGAGAGATCAAGGCAAGGGGTACCTCGCGAGGTACCCATGACGCAAGCCATGACGACCAAGACCAGGAGGGCGCCAGGCGGGCACCAGCCACACAGTGTCCTCGTTTCCCCTTTGGTGCAAAGGGGGCAAGCGCAGGCATGGAGTATCGAGGCATCAGGCAAAGGTTTCCATATTGGTGCAACAAGACCAAGATCAGCAGGACGGCAGGACGGAGGTCACCATGGAGCCCAAGATGGCCTCACCACCAGCGCCTTTGGCAGGAGAAGACCACCTTTAGTCAGGATAGCCTGTACTAGTTGTCCCCTTTCAAAATGGCTGTTGTTGGATCTCTTCCCGCTCAATATTTGGGAAGAGGACCAGGGCGTCTATAAATAGGGCTAGCCACCACAGTAGGAAAGGCATCTCATCTAGAGACGGATCGAATTCTTCCCAAGCAGAACACCTCACCAGCTCAAGAACACCCCTCCTCACGAGGTTGTTCTTCCCTTGTACTGTTCATCATCAGCCCAAGAGGCAATCCACCACACCACACACAGGAGTAGGGTATTACACCACAACGGTGGCACAAACCTGTCTAAATCTTGTGTCTCTCATGTTGTGGGTTCATTGTGCTAGCTTAGAGATCGCAGCAAGGTCGATGGCGTGTTTCGGTAGGAGGAGATCTTCGTGCGCACCCCAGTGTTCGAACCTCGAGGGTTTTGCCGGAACCCGATATCCGACAGATTGCCTCGAAGGGCTAAGGATGAACTAGTAGAGTGGATGAACTGGCCTCATGAGGTGAGGTGTTCTTGAGCTCAAGGGAGCTGGTGAGGTGTGAGCTAGTTCGGCCTGTCTTGCCTCTATGGTGGTGGCTAGTCCTATTTATAGTGGCCTTGGACCTCTTCCCAAATGTTGGCGGGAAGGGATCCCACAACGGCCGGATTTGAAAGGGGACAAGTAGTACAGCTTATCCTGACAAAAGTAGTCTTCGCCTGCGAAAAGCCTCTGGTCGTGATGCTGCAGTGGGCTCGTCGATGACCTCCGTCCTCCCGTCCTGGTGGTCTTGGTCTTGTTGCACCAGAATGGAAACCTTTGGCTGATTCCTTGGGCCTCCGCGCCTACAGCCTATCTCCCTTGCACCGAAGAGGAAACCTGCGCTCTGCGCGCGCCTGGAGCCCACCTGGCGCCCGCCTGGCCTTGGTCGTCATGGCTCACATCATCTGAGCCTCCTGAGGTAAACCTTTCATAGAACTCTCCGCCCCTCGGGAGCCAGCCTGAGGAGCCCGATCCCCTCGGGGGTCTTGGCGTCGCCCGCCTCGCGAGGCCTGGCCCCTCGCGAGGGTCTTGAGTTGTTGATGTTGAAGCTAGGCCATACCAGGCCGTCGACGGAGCCACGTGGTGGGTCCCACGCAGGCAGGGCTGGATACCCCCATATCCAGGACGCCGACAGTAGCCCCCGGGCCCCAGGCACGCTCGGACTTGGCTTCAAGGCGAAGCCAAAGGGCAAGTGCGGAGTGCCATGGGCCCTCACCGCCTACGGCCTTGATGACGCATGGCGATTGATGGGATGTGGGTGACTCCGCTTCCCCACACTACCTCAGCAACTTCTCTAATTGACAGGACGATGCGGCATGCAGAAGATCATGATGACGCAAGGTCGTGGAGGCCGACGGTTGACCTCTCTTGGCTATAAATGCGAGGGAGGGGCAGAGCCCCTCGTCCATCTCTCCTTCGTCTTGCTCTCGCCTACCTATTCTCTTTTTCATCTCACTCCCATGGCGTCGCCGAGGAAGTTTTCGGCGGCCGAGAAGGGGAAGGCTTCCAAGGAGGGGCCAGCCTCTCCGCCTCCCAAGGGAGGCCGCGACCGTCCCTGCAAGCACCCCGCGGCTCCTGCGCTGGTCTCTAGGAGGCGCGGGCGCGCACCCCCCAGAGGCGGCGTTGCTCTTGGTTCCCGCGATGGCACCTCTTCTCGCGGCAGGGGCCACTGGCTTCGGAGCATCCCCCATGATGAAGGAAAGTGCGTCGTGATCGTGCGCCCGCCCCGGCCGTGCTTCTCCTCGCTGGACATGCTCCCTGAATTCGTGGTGTGGTTGAAGAGCCCGGACAGCACCTCGCTCCGACTTCCGCGTTTCTTCTCCGGCAAGCTTCCTTCTTCGGGGCTCAACGGATTCTGGCTGCAGGCTGACGGGTGCTGCAGCAGGGCTTCGTGGGCTGGTAACGAGGTCGCCGCCTCCGGCAGCATGGTCCTGACGCGTGGCTGGCAGACTTTTGCCCGGGCGCATGGCCTGGGCGGAAGGTGTACCCTCCACTTCAAGTACGACGGCCTAGCTACCCTCTATGTGAGGGTGTTCAGGGAGGACGGCTGCCGCGTGGGGTACTGCCTGGAGGATGGTGGCGAAGGCGAGCTTGGTCTTGGTGACGCGCACTCCTCCTCCCGTGACGACACCTCTTCTTCGGATGAGAGCTCGAGCAGTGGCGGCTACGACCAGCCTCCGCATCGCCGTGCTCGGGTCGAGGATGTCAGTGCTTCATCCCGCCGTGGCACTCCAACGAAGCTGGAGAGGAGCCCGGCGTGAGGCTGGGGACCGGTGAACTTGGACTCAAGGCTGGCAGCCCCAGGTCGCCTACGGGAGAACTCGTGGAGCACCGGGCTGCCTTGAGGCGCTGCTTGAGGATGTGGCTCTGGTGCCGAGCTCGTACGCCTATGGGCCCTCTTTGTTTAGCCTTTCCTTTGTCCTGTAATTCGAAAAAAAAAGAAGTGTACCCTGCGGGGGCATGTAATGAACTATGGCAGTTATGCCTTTTATGCTATGCTTGCTATGTTGATGCTGTGTTGTAACGTTTGTGATCCGGGTAAGTTAGAACGTGAAAACTTAGCTTGGTATGTGCATAGTAGTTTTCCGCCTCGCGAAGACCTGGCCTCAGGCACATGACGGGGCCTCCTTCCCGGGGAGTCGTGGGGTCTCAGTGGCCACCCCAGAGCCGCTGCAGGGCTGCTTTCAAAGGAAAAGAAAAAATTGACGAGCGACTCACTCCTTCTTATGTGAGCCCCCTGCCATAGATTAGCTCGGACTTGATGCACCACGTTGCGCTGCCCAGGGGGCACGAATATGAGGGGTGATGGTGTCTGTGAGCTTGATCGAGGGATCCTCGCGAGAATGACGCCAAAGCACCAGGGTTCGGCGCGGTACGTGCGCATGAGGGCAAGCCCAAGGCGCACACACCTACCTATCCCCATGCCCGAGGCGCGCGAGAGGTAGTGACGGGCGACTGCCACCCCTATCATGCCCCAGGCTAAAAACGGCTCAGGAGAAGGAAACAACTTGAGGAGCCAGGGTTCAGAAATACCAAATCCATTGAAAGATCAATAAAAAACTACAAGCAACTTCGGAAAGCAACTGAACAGCCACGTCCGGCACCTAATCTAGTCTTATCACCAGCGCGGAGCTAAGTCCTGCCACTAAGACGTGGGAGGGAGCCCCCATGATCCCCCAGGGCAACTCTCAGGAGCCTCTGGGGCGTGTACAGCCCCACTCATCATTACGTGAGAGTGTCACAAGCGGAGACCTTCACAGGCCGGAGCCTTGCTTCACAGGACGGAGCCTTCCTTCAGGGGTAGAACTTCAGGAGGTGCTGGATGTTCCAGGCATTCTGGATGGGGACCCCGTCCTGTGTCTCCAGGCCCGGCAAGGCCCTTGCTGGGGCAGCTCGCCCACACCGGCGGAGCGAGCCACCCTTGAACCCACGGCCTCCAATGTCAACAACCACATTGGACCAGGGTTCGGGAGGCACCTCCGTGGTGGCATGCAGATCTTTGTGAAGACATAGAATGCTCAAGATCAGATGGGGGTTGAGAGGCAAAGATCCTCACCAAAGACCCTTACCAAAGAAATCCACAAGACCCCGGCAAGATCCTTGCCGGGGACGCCAGCACGCCACGGCAAGACCCTTGCCGGGCCACCCGGCAAGACTCTTGTCGGGCCACCCGACAAGACCCTTGCCAGAGGCGACAGCAGGGCCACTGCCAGGCCCGCACCAACCAACTTCCTGCTGCCATTCGCATGCAGCTGCCAGCCCAACCAGCTGGGCAGGCACCTACGTGGCAACATGCAGCTTCCAGGCCAACTCAGCACGCACCTACGGGGCGGCATCCAGATCTTCGTGGAGGCTCCACCACCGCGCCACCTCAGCTGCTTGCCTGCCTACATGGCACCACATGCATCACTGCCAGGGCGTGTGTCAAAGCAAGGAGGAGCAGCAACGGACGGGACGGGCCTCGTTATCGTCCTCGATAAAGTGAGGGACACCTAAGCCATGCATTAAATGCATCTTGTCCTATAATACAGGCGATAAGCTCGCAACACTGTAGGCTCTTTCCACCTCCTGTGTGCCACTGTGGCAGCCCCTTTCGCCTATAAAAGGAGGCCCATGGCATACAGAAGAAGGATTCGGCTCTTTCGAACCACACAGCACCCGTAGCTAGTTCGAGAGCTCAAGAACACTCAATACATCCACCAAGCAAGACTAAGGTTTTACGCATACTTGCGGCCCGAACCTGGGTAAACGATCCTCGTGTCAATTACTAATCCAGCTCTTCTCACAACCCCGCGCCCCGCAACCGTAGTAGGGATTCTTGTGATCCCATAGGTGTCGTTTCCCACTGTCATCTTTGGCGCGCCAGGTAGGGGGCGCAATTGTGAGAATCTGGTCTAGCAGTTGACCTAGCTGTTCTTCATCGCCATGGCTCCTAAGAAGAAGATGACCACGGCGATCGGTTCGTCCGGGACTGGATTGCCAGTACTGGTGCGGACCAGTAGCAGGCCAGTCGCGGAGAGAACCCGTGGCGCGGCCCGCGAACATCCACATCACCCTGGCGGTCCAGGCCTGGCGAGCGGCATCGTTCGTGCACCAGGCGATGAGCCACCAGTCGCGGGCTCCAGACACGGAGTCGGGCCCCCCGCAGGCGGCGCGGGGCCCTCCAGGGGCACCGTCATCCCGCTAGACGGTGGCGCGGCGGCCTCCAAGACGCCAACATCGGCGCCCACGGCATGCTTTTCTCAGGTTGTGCGTGACGAGCAGCGCCGCCCTGCTGGTGACCTTGGGCACCATCCTAGGAAGAGTCCCATGCGCCCTTCACATGATGAGGAAGGCCAGCATGCGCGCCGAGGCGTTGGCGGAGATGGCGAACGGCTGCGGGGCCGTGACGCGGCTCCTTCTAACGCGGTTAGAAGTCGAGGCGCATCGCTGTCCACACAGCTTTTGCCACCACCCACGCCAGTCGAAGCCCTAGCACGCGCGCAGCTGCTCCTCGATTTTCCTCCCGCCGTGGAGAAGCTCGACGAATGGAGGGCCACCGTCCGGAGCCTCGTCGGCATCACCAACAACGATGAGCTGCGGCCGGCAGGACCCGTAGGCCGGCGCTCCGTCGGGCCACCGCATGCCAGCAGAGGCCGGGCCGGAGGCGATGCGGCCACGGTGCACTCCCCTCCTCCATCCCGACCACCGCGGGTGTCGGCTCATTGCGATGATGCTCATGATGATATCTCCATAGCGTCGTCCGACCCACGAACCCACCACGACCAACGCAAAGTTCTTAGGGAGCGAGTTCATGAAGATGCTCGAACCACCATCGAGCGCCGGCGTGACGCGCGCCACCAGTCGGACAGGCGGGCAGGGCCCACTACGGACCACCCAGCACCAGGAGGCTACGGTGGCCTACCTTACGAGATAGATTGTCTAGCCTTCACCCGTGAGCTGCGCCAGTTCCAGTGGCCCTCCCACCACACGTTCAAGCCCGACGTTGGCGAAAAGTACAACGGCAAGACTGACCCGTCGGAGTTCCTCAGCATCTACACCATCGTGATGCAAGCTGATGGGGCCCGTGATGACAAGGTGCTTGCCAATTACTTTCTGTTGGCACTCAAGCCCAATGTTATGTCATGGTTGATGCACTTGCCCGTAGACTCCATTTCTTCTTGGGCGGATCTATGTCATGAGTTTGTTGGCCCCTTTACTGGAGGCCACCAAGCTCATGGCCAGACGAGTGATCTGCATATCATCCCCCAGAAGGAAGGAGAAAACTTGCGCAAGAACATCCAAAGGTTTAGCCGAGTGCAGTACAACATCCCCAACATTCATCCTGCCGCCGTGATCAGTGCATTCCATCAAAATGTGCGCAATCGTAAGATGCGTGAAGAGCTGGCGATGAACAAGGTCAGAGATGTGGCTGAACTTTATGTTCTGGCTGATCGGTGCGCTCGCGCTGAAGAGGGAAGGAAGTACCCCGGCGAAGACGCCGGCACAGAAACCGACTCCACGGATGATACCGCCACCCTGGGGAAGAAGGGTCGCGCCGTAATAGGAAGCGCCGAAGCAAGACCGTGCTTGCCGTCGAGGGATCCGACGATACCGGCACCACCAAGAAACCCAAGGCAAGTGACCCCGGCAAGGAAGTTGCCGGGTGTGCCGCTTGTCGGGCCTTGGCAGCAGCCGATAAGCTAGGGGGCTCCGACAAGCAGTATTGCAAGATCCATCACACCAAAGGCCACGATCTCCAGAACTGCCGGCAAGTAGAGCTACTCGCTGAGAAGCAGAAAGCCGAATATGAACGGCAGGACAAGGAGAAAGGCCAAGAAGGTGCCGAAGGATCCGGCAAGAAACGTGGCGGCCAAGGGGGCCGCCGCGGCAAGGACAATTAGCAGGAGAGGCCCGCCCAGGGCCGCAACAAGAAGCAGGAAGATGATGATCACGACGAGGATGATGAGTCTGGCGACCACGAGTTTCAGAAAGCCACAGAATCCATGTGCGTCGACGGTGGCGCCTCGCTGCACACATCCCACCGCCAGCTCAAGCAGTGGGTGCGTGAGATCACAGTAGTGGAGCCATCGGTCGACGTATGGAAGCCGCTGAGGTGGTCCAGCACGCCTATCATCTTCGACACCGAGGACCACCCTGACCACACTACTGCAGTCGGGTGCTTGCCATTGTTGGTCTCACCAACAATCCGCAACCTCAAGGTAACGAAGATGCTTGTTGATGGCGGGGCCAGTCTGAACTTGATCTCGCCCGTTGTGATCAAGAGGCTGCAAATCCCTGATGGAGACCTCGAGGTGACAGGCACGTTCCAAGGGGTCAACCCGGGGAGGAGCCAGTCGAAAGGAAAGTTCATGCTGCCCATGACGTTCGGAGGTGAGCTGAACCACAGGATGGAGAGGATTATCTTCGATGTAGCCGAGATCCCCTTTTCCTACAACGGGATCCTCGGCCGCCCGGCACTAGCCAAGTTCATGGCGACTTCACATTAAGCCTACAACATGCTGAAGATGCCCGGGCCGATGAACATCATCACCGTCCCCTCCGACAAGAAAGATGTGTTGATTTCCACTGACCAACTCTACCAGGAAGCAGTTGCAGCAGCTGCCGCCAAGGCACCTGCTCCTGCCGATGGAGCCCTGGGAGGGAAGAAGACCGGCGAGACCCCTCGCACCTACTCCTGCAAGCGCACCTCCTCGGGGTGTTGGTCTCCCATTGAGGATGTGCCAGAGAGCTCCGCCGGCAAGAGCAAGAAGTCCAGAGCTGCACCACTAGAGACCAAGAAGGTGCCCGTCAAGGAGGACGGCATGGGGGGAGCTTTTACCATAAGCTCCACCCTCGACAGCAAATAGGAAAGCGAGCTCGGCACTTTCCTGCGGGCAAATGTCGATGTGTTTGCATGGCAAGCCTCTGACATCCCCGGCGTTCCCAGGGAAGTGATTGAGCACCATCTTGTTGTCTGTCGTCATGCGCGGCCCGTCAAGCAGAAGATCAGGAAGCAAGCTCTGGAAAGGCAGGAGTTCATCACGGAGGAGATCAGAAAACTAGAGGCGGCAGGCTTGGTAAGAGGAGTACTCCATCCAACGTGGTTGGCTAATCCGGTAGTGGTGTGCAAGGCAAACGGGAAGTGGAGACTGTGTATTGATTACACAGACATCAATAAGGCTTGTCCAAAGGATCCCTTTCCGTTACCATGCATTGACCAGATTGTTGACTCCACGGCTGGGTGTGACCTGTTATCATTCCTCGACGCCTACTCGGGATACCACCAGATCTTCATGACGAAAGAGGCCGAGGAGAAGACAGCATTCATCACCCCATGTGGTACGTATTGCTTTTTACAAATGCCTTTCGGGTTGAAGAGTGCTGGCTCAACCTTTGCAAGAGCGGTCCAAATTGGTTTTGAGCCCCATCTACATAGAAATATGGAAGCTTATATGGATGACATAGTGGTCAAAACCAAGGACAAAGCAACACTTGTGCAAGATCTGGAGGAAACATTTGCAAACCTGTGCAAGATTAACCTCAAATTGAACCCTGAGAAGTGTGTCTTCGGCGTCCCGTCCGGCAAGCTTCTCGGATTCTTTGTGCCCCAGCGCGGAATTGAAGCAAACCCAGATAAGATCCAGGCCATTGAGCAGATTGAGGCACCCAAATGGATCAAGGACGTGCGTCGGCTCACTGGCTGCATTGCCACCATGAGCCGATTCATCTCCAAGTCCGCAGAGCGTGCCCTTCCTTTTTTCAAGATCTTGAAGAAAACGGGGCCAGTGGAGTGGACCCCAGAGGCCGAGGCAGCACTGCAAGATTCAAAGAAATACCTCTCCTCTACCTCGGTGTTGGTTGCGCCCAAACCACAAGAACCGTTGCTGTTGTATCTAGCGGCGACGAATCAGGTGGTTAGCGCCGCACTAATGGCACAGAGAGAGGTCAACGAAGAAGCGGCGGCAGCGGCTGAGTCAACGGATGGCGAGCCGGAACCCTCCCCGGCAGGGCTCGGTCCCGGCAAGACCGAGCCCTCGGCGGGGGCTGACGCCAATGCGACAGGGTCCACGCGACCGGGTGAAGTGGCACAAAAGAAGAAAATGACGCAGCACCCTGTTTACTTCGTTAGCTCCCTCTTGCAGGGGGCTAGGTCGAGGTACTCAGGTGTGCAAAAGCTGCTCTTCGGCCTCCTTATGGCCTCGAGGAAGCTGCGCCATTACTTCCAAGCGCATGAGGTCACGGTGGTCACCCGCCTCCCATTTCAGCGGATACTGCATAATCCAGATGCAACGGGGAGGATCGTGGAATGGGCCTTGGAGTTGTCAAGTTTCGGTTTAAAGTTTGAAAGTACCTCGACGATTCAGAGCAGAGTCTTGGCCGAGTTTGTTGCAGAATGGACCTCGACGCCCGACGAAGAGGTGCGAGAGACCACTCTCCCCGGCAGGGAAACGAGACGCAACTGGATCATGTACTTTGATGGGGCCTTTTCGCTGCAAGGCGCCGGTGCTGGTGTGCTGCTTGTCACACCCACCGGAGAGCACCTCGAGTATGTCATCCAGATGCACTTCCCCGGGAGATGTCAACTAACAACACCGCCGAGTACGAGGGTTTGCTTGCCGGTCTTAGGATCGCGGTGGACCTCAGAGTCAAAAAGCTCATCGTCAGGGGTGACTCGCAGCTCGTCGTCAGGCAAATCAACAAAGTTTATCAAAGTCCGTTAATGGAAGCTTGCGTAGATGAGGTGAGGAAACTGGAGGAGCGCTTTTACGGTATACATGTGGAGCATGTCCCTCAGGCGGAGAACGACATCGCCGACTACCTGTCAAAGCGCGCTGCCCTCAAGCTACCCATGGAACGAGGTAGTTTTGTGCTTCAGTTAACTCAACCATCCATTGAGCCGTCAACCGGGCAGAACAAGCGGAGGAAGCTAGGCTCCGGCAAGTACTTCCCCACCGAGCTCTCCGGAGCCGCCGGCAAAGATGTTGTCGTGGATGCCGATCCTGCCATGGGGCAACCGACTCCGGCAGGACCTCAGGTCATGGATGTAGAGACGGTCGCTCCCATGGCAGAAGAGATGCATTTGGTCCTTGTCGTCGAGCCACAGGCTCCGGCATGGGTGCAGCACACCGTCCGATTCCTCCAAAAAGGAGAGCTTCCTGAAGAGCGGGAAGAGGCAGAAAGAGTAGCCCGCCGGTCTGCTCTGTACCAATTCGTTGATAACGTATTGTACAGAAAAAGACCGAGTGGGGTGAAATTGAAGTGCAACTCCCGGGAGGAAGGACTAAAGCTGTTGGCAGAGATACATGGAGGCATATGTGGCTCCCACATAGGGTCGAGGGCCCTTGCTGGCAAGGCTTTCCGGCAAGGTTTCTTCTGGCCCACCGCCCTCCAGGATGCGACGGCACTAGTAACCAAGTGTTAAGCGTGCCAGTTCCATTCAAAGAAGCTTCATCAGCCAGCTCAAGCCCTTCAAACTATCCCTCTCTCCTGGCCCTTCTCGGTCTAGGGGCTCGACATATTGGGCCCCTTCCCCCGTGTTGTCGGGGGCTTTGACTACTTGTACGTCGCAATCGACAAGTTCACAAAGTGGCCAGAAGTGGAAGCAGTGAGGAAGGTGATGGCGCAGTCAGCCATCAAGTTCTTCAAGGGACTAGTGTGCCATTTTTGGGTGCCCAATAGGATCATCACCGACAACGGCACACAGTTCACAAGCCATGCCTTCATGCAATACATTGGGGATCTCGGCAGTAGGGTCTGTTTTGCCTCCGTGGCACATCCACGGAGCAACGGCCAAGCGGAGAGAGCAAATGCTAAAGTCCTGTGAGGCTTAAGAATGAAGACTTTTGACAGGCTGCGCAAGAGTGGAAGACGCTAGATTGATGAGTTTCCGGCAGTTCTTTGGTCGATCAGAACGACGCCAAATCGAGCCACCGGCCAGACACCCTTTTCCCTAGTCTACGGGGCAGAAGAAGTTCTCCCCACGGAACTCATATACGGGTCACCTCGAGTGCTCGCTTATGATGAGCTTGAGCAAGAGTGATTGCGGCAAGATGACACAATGCTCCTTGAGGAAGATCGTCTCTTGGCGGCTGTGAGAGCAGCACGCTACCATAGCCGCAAGGTTCATGCCCGGAGCTTTGAGGAAGGCGACCTTGTTCTTTGGCGTGTTCAGTCAGCCAGGAATTCCAACAAATTGACGCCGAAGTGGGAAGGCTCTTGTCGGGTAGCGCGAGTCACCAGGCCCGGCGCAGTCCGGCTGGAGACCAAAGATGCCATTCCAGTGAGCAACTCCTGGAACATCGAGCATCTCCGCAAGTTTTACCCATAAGGCACGGCTGTCGGGCCTCCTGTCAAGCCACCCTTTTGTACAAGCCTTGCCGGCAAGGCATGTAACCCTTTGTACAGAGCCAGGTGTAGACCCTGAGCATAAATAAACGAAGCAATGGCGCCCTAAGTTATAGCATGCATGCTAGGTTGAGTCTCTTCCTTGGTTAGGGTTGATAGTGCTTCGTGGCGGCTAACCCCTAGCTTAGAGGTCGAGTGCGCGTCTCTCTGTTCTTCTCTGTCTTCTTTGGTTCACAGGGCACATAAGTATTCTTGCCGAGCTATTTTGGAAGAAAGGGGACGGACCGGCGTCCGGGCCCCGGCAAGCCAAAGTGGTCGGGGGCTACAAGAACAAGGATCCATCCACGGCAAGCCAAGGTTGCCGGGGGCTGCAAATCCAGCTAAGTTCTCTATCCTCTATCATGCATTTCGTTATGGACTGGGGTATGTGAAACCTCATTTTATCCCTAGGCTACCGTGCTCCCCTCTTTCCGTACCCTAGGACTACCTCCTGGGGCCGAATTTGGTCGTAGTCGCGGCAGCAAGGAAATGAAACGAGGAGCCTAAGCCCACCTCATCCCTGCCTCCGCCAAGGGCGTGAGAAAGGTCGAGCGAAGTGGGGGGATGGCAAGGCCTGTTGCCGGGCAAAAAAATGTTTATCTGGAAAATAACGAGGATCCGCTCCTTGTCGTGGGTTCCACCCGTGAACGAAAAACCTGGCAAACATCCCTTTTTCATTAAAAAAACATCCCGTATAGGTACAGTTCATACAAAATGAAAATCATGAGCGAGGGGATTACAAGTTCTAAAGTTAATGAAGGACCGAAGGCTTACAAGACTAAAAAGAGATAAGATGCCCGTAATCCCTTTCTTGTCCCTCTCCTCAGGAAATGAAAAAAGAAAGCAGAAGGGCAAAAGGGGCGCCTAGGCGAGATAGGAGTGGCAGAAGACACCCAGAGAACATCTCGGTGACCGTCCAAAGGCTAGGTGGTGATGGCGGCGCCGGAGGAAGAGCTCGAAAACGAGGCGGCAGGATGTCAACACGCGATGAAGGTGTCGGTGCACGCGTACTCCGACTTGACGGCCTTGCCGCCCGCCCTCTTCCTCTTACGCAACCTCCCAACGCCAGCCGCCCAAGCAGACGACCCCGAGAAGTTCAAGGAGTCGGCGACACGGATGATGGGGTCGCCGGTGCCACCCGGAGGGGATCCCGACGCCTAGTCGGACCTGTCATCCTGCCGCCCGCTACCCTCGTCGTCGCTGCCATTGTCTTCCTCGCCACTCTCGCTCGAGGAGGAATCTTCATCGTCATAAGAGCTCTCCACGTAGCACCTTATGCGAGTCCCGAAGTGCCCAAAGATCTTGACGGAGAGGAGGCCACTCTCCATTAGTTTGAAATGGAGAGTGAGCCCATCCGTCAAGCTGTGGATGCGAGCAAAGATCTTCCACCCTCGGCGGAGATACATGATGTGAGGGGCAGGGAACTCGACGTCGGCCCATGTGCCGCTGTTCCCACAACCCCTCATATGCAGACGCAACGCCCGCGGCGGATCCAGCTCCATCTCCCACGCAACTGGAGTCGGGAGGCGAAGACGATGACACGGTGGCTGGCGCATCCTGACGAAGAACTCGCAAGGGTTGTCCTCGACGTAGCCCTCCACCGGAGGAGGGGCCGCTGGCGGAGACGAGGCCGATCTGCCGCCCCGTCCTCCTCTCCCTCAAGCGCCACGATGGCCTCGACATCGCCCCCTCCCCCTCCCTCTAGCGGTCGGCTCCGCCGCTACAAGCTCTTGGGGAGGAGCGATGCATTGTCTAGCCGAGACCCTCGCCGCCACCGATGAAGCGTCGCCACGCCCCCTCGCCATGGCAGAAGAAAGGAGGAAGCGGGAATGGGGAGAGGCGGATGACGAAGGATTGAGAGGCGTCGTTTCTCCCGCTCCCATCTTTATAAAGGGGCGGGGGCGAGGCTCGGCCACCCCCTCTCGGCCAATCCGGCCCGCTGAAGTGACAGCAGGCGGGGACGTTGACCTCCCTCCCCGCTCCATTGAAGGCACGTGGGAATCAACCCACGCGCGCGCACACAACTTCCCGCATCCCGCGCGCCTGTCATTCGCTCTGCATCGTGCATGCAGCAAACGTGGCGCGAGGGGTGGGCGCAGTGGGACGCATGGAGCGACGGTTCCCAAGTGAGGGCAGTAAATGAGCAGCGGCCCTGCGGTCTCGAAGAGACATGCAAGCCGCCTCTTTACTATCCACCACAAGATAATGCCAGCATGCTTCCATCACACACATGCGCGTGACCCCCACGTCGCGCGTTCAACGCGGGTCGTGGGGAAGCGCAGCGGACAGAGCAGTTACCACGGTAAAATCCGCCCCACCTGCTCGCGCACTGTTCTGGGCCTGGCCCAACAACGTGTCGCGCTTATGTATGGCCCAGGCCCGGGGGCTCCTGTCGGTGCACAAAAGTAGGGGCTCTCCTTTTGACCCCTTTACTTGTGCACGGGCAGTCGAAGCTGCGCACCAGGACCACACATAGCAGGGCAAAGGAGGGAAGCTGGAGAGAAGCCGAAGGCTCGAGACAAACAAGGCAGCATCAAGGACCAAGGCCACAAAGTGCAGATGGACGAAGCAGGTTTCCCCGGCAAGACCCTTGCCGGGGGCAACCTCTGCAGGCCCGGCAAGGCCCTTACCGGGGCAGCTCGCCCACACCGGTGGAGCGGACCACCCTTGAACCCACGGCCTCCAATGTCAACAACCACGTTGGACCAGGGTTCGGGAGGCACCTCCGTGGTGGCATGCAGATCTTTGTGAAGACATAAAATGCTCATGATCAGATGGGGGTTGAGAGGCAACAATCCTCACCAAAGACCCTTACCGAAGAAATCCACAAGACCCCCGACAAGATCCTTGCCGGGGACGCCAGCACGCCATGGCAAGACCCTTGCCGGGCCACCCGACAAGGCCCTTGCTAGAGGCGAAAGCAGGGCCACTGCCAGGCCTGCACCAACCAACTCCCCGTCGCCGTTCGCATGCAGCTGCCAGCCCAACCAGCTGGGCAGGCACCTGCGTGGCAACATGCAGCTTCCAGGCCAACTCAGCATGCACCTGTGTGGCGGCATACAGATCTTTGTGGAGGCTCCACCACCGCGCCACCTCAGCTGCTTGCCTGCCTACATGGCACCGCATGCATCGCTGGCCAGGGCGCGTGTCGAAGAGAGGAGGAGCGGCGATGGACGGGACAGGCCTCACTCCCGTCCCCGATAAAGTGAAGGACACCTAAGCCATGCATTAAATGCATCTTGTCATGTAATACGGGCAATAAGCTCGCAACACTGTAGGCTCTTTCCACCTCCTGTGTGCCACTGTGGCAGCCCCTTGCGCCTATAAAAGGAAGCCCATGGCATAAAGAAGAAGGATTCGGCTCTTTCTAACCACACAGCACCCGTAGCTAGTTCGAGAGCTCAAGAACACTCAATACATCCACCAAGCAGGACTAGGGTTTTACGCATCCTTGCGGCCCGAACCTGGGTAAACGATCCTCATGTCAATTACTAATCCTGCTCTTCTCACAACCCCGCGCCCCGCAACCATAGTAGGGATTCTTGTGATCCCATAGGTGTCATTTCCCACCACATGAAGCGCTAGATATACTTCTGCAAGGTCTCTCCAGGTTTTTGGTGATGAAGCGGCCAAGCATCTCCTGCCAGGAAGAAACCGACCCCTCGGGTAGGTTCAGGAGCCAAGAACGTGCGCCATCCTTGAGGGCTATCGGGAACCAGTTTGCCATGATCTTCTCATCGCCGCTGGCCGCCTCAATGCTCAGCTCGTAACTCGGCGGGGTCGGCGGTCCTGTCGTAGCACGAAGGCAGGTCAGTCTTGAACTTGCTCGGCCAGACGACGTTGCGAAGCTCCGGGGTGAACGCGCGGCATCCTGTAGTGGCCACCGGAGGTTGTCGAGGGGGTGGAAACTGGCCCAGGTGCACGCGCACCACCACCACCTGTGGCAGAACGCGGGCCTGGTGTTGGGGTGCAAGAAGTACGCGCGCTTCTCCTTGAGGTTGCTGCACCACCTGGCAGCTCACGTCCTCCCGAGCTGGCGCAGGGCGCGGCGGGTCGCGCCATGGTGCCGCACGCCTTGGACCGACGATGTCGCCTTGGGCCGGAGGTGGTGGAGGAGCCCCATGCGCCACATCGCCCGCTGCAGGAGGCTGCTGAGGCAGTGAGCGAGTCAGATCAGTGGAGCCCCCATGCGCGACACTGACGAGCTCAACGATCCGCTAGAGCCACTCCTCGTAGAGGTCACCGACCGGGCGGTAGTGAAGAAGCTCTCCCGCCATGAGCAGAACGGCCTGTGCGTTCGCCTGGCCGCGACGCGTGTGGGAGGACAAAGCTGCTAGGGTCATTGACAGAGTAGCGGTGCGCCCGTCGCAACGCACCGACGGGTATAGCGACGAAGCTTGCTGCTCATGGCTGGCAGGGCCCATGGCGGCGTTGGCCACCAGAGACGGAGCACGACGGGTGCAGCCATCACCCGCCGGAGCCGTCTGAGCGACGTTGGCGGCGATTGCGGCCCGACGCTTGCCGCGAGCCCGGTGTGCGTCGGCCATGGAGGTGTCGGAGCGGCGGTGGATCGGTCGATGAAAGAGAAGATCCAACGCACCCCTACCTGGCACGCCAAATGTCGGATTACAGGTTCCGCAAACCCTTGAGAGGTTCAAACTCTGGGGTGCATGTGGAGATCTCAACCTACCCAGCCTGCCTACTCGCGATCCTCCTAAGCCTAGCGCGACAAGCTCAAAGAGACAAAGAGACACAGCAGTTTATCCTAGTTTGGGCCACCTTGCGGTGTAATACCCTACTCCAGCGTTTTTGGTGGATTGCCTCGGAGAGCTGAGGATGAACTAGTACAGTGGATGAACTGGCCTCAGGAAGTGAGGTGTTCTTGAGCTCAAGGGAGTTGGTGAGGTGTGAGCTAGTTCGGCCTGTCTTGCCTCTATGGTGGTGGCTAGTCCTATCTATAGTGGCCTTTCTCCTCTTCCCAAATGTTGGCGGGAAGGGATCCCACAATGGCCGGATTTGAAAGGGGACAAGTAGTACAGCTTATCCTGACAAAAGTAGTCTTCGCCTGTGAAAAGCCTCTGGTCGTGAAGCTGCAGTGGGCTCGTGGATGACCTCCATCCTGTCGTCCTGCCGGTCTTGGTCTAGTTGCACCAGAATGGAAACCTTCGGCTGATTTCTCGGGACTCCGCGCCTGTGGACTGCCTCCGTTGCACCGAAGAGGAAACCTGCGCTCTGCGCCCGCCTGGCGCCCGCCCGGCCTTGGTCCTCATGGCTCACGTCAGCTGAGCCACGTGAGGTAAACCTTGCATAGAATTCTTTGCCCCTTGGGAGCTAGCCTGAGGAGGCCGATCCCCTCGGGGGTCTTGGCGTCGCCCGCCTCGCGAGGTCTGGTCCCTCGCGAGGGTCTTGAGTTGTTGATGTTGAAGTTGGGTCGTACCAGGCCGTCGATGGAGCCACCTGGTGGGCCGCAGGCAGGCAGGGCTGGATACCCCCATATCCAGGACGCCGACAAGAAGAGGTTATTTGACATTAGCTCGCTTGATGAATGGATAACCCTGGTCTATGAGAATGCCAAGTTGTTTAACGAAAAGGTTAAAAGATGGGATGACAAGAGAATACAAAAGCGTGAGTTTAATGTAGGTGATCATGTTTTGCCATAAAACTCTTGGTTAAAATGTTTTGCAGGACAACTTCTCTCTAAATGGGAAGGTCCTTACATTATCGAGGAGGTTTATTGTCCCGCCAATCAAAATCAACAACGCCGAAGGCACAAATTCGAAGGTGGTAAATGGTCAAAGAATCAAATATTATATCTCATGTACTCCCATAAATGCTGAAACCAATATTATTAACACCGTAACACTAGAGGTGTATATAAGGGACAGTTTCCAGAATGTTTTAGACTCCTAAAAGGAATTGGAATGAGGTAAGGTAAGTAAACCGACTCAAAACTATTCTAATAACAATTTCTCTTTGTTTTGGAATATATAAAAAATTAGGAAAATTAAAAGTAGTCTGAAAGAGACACGAGGCAACCACCAGGGTGGACGGCGCACCCCCTGCCTCGTGGCCACCTCGTGTGCCCTACGGACTCCATTTTCTTGCACAATACTTCTTTTGGTCGGTAAAAATTCATTACATAATCTCCCCGAAGGTTTTGACCACCGTACCATGAACAAATCCTTTGTTTTTGTTTTGAGTTGTTTCTGCAACAAATTTAGACCAATATGTCATCCTAGGATTCAGAGGGAGAAAGCTATGTGGTTGATTACTTTGCAGACCCCAAAGTCTATGGGGACTTGGAGCATTGTGGTTGGACCACGGAAGAAGAAGAAGACTATGATCCTGAGGGAAAGGAGGAGACAAGCTCAGATGAAGATGAAGTCCCACTACCTCAACCTGGGGATATGCACATGGAGTTTAAAAAGTAAAATCTCCCAGATACAGCAAAGAAACCTAAGATCAAGTTTATCCCTTTTTGTCTCTTGTAGGAAAACAAACATGAACTATGTAAAAAGATACTAAGTCTTGAGCAGGACATCGATAACTTAAGGGAGAAGAATTCTATCCTCAAGCGCAAGCTAAGGAAGAATCCTACTACATCAACAACTCCATCATCACCACCTCCGAAGAAAGAGAATTAATGCATGGCTATGGGCACTCCCCTTGGCAACTGCCAAGCTTGGGGGAGGTGCCCCAGTATCATATCACCATCACACCTCTATCTGTATCACTTTACTTAGTTTGATCCTTTTTGTTATATCTTGATCTAGTAGAATAAAGTTTTAGTATGATCTAGCTTTGAGTTTTGTTTTGATCTCTATCTATGTAATCGAGTCCGAGTTATATATAATAAAGAGTAGTTTTGAGTTGAGGGCTTTGCTATCTTTCTATGATCTTGAGGGAATTAAAGAAAGAACAAAAAGAAATAAAAGATCGTATGTTGATTTTATGGAAAGTAATGACTTCACATATAAGGAGTATGATGAATAAAAGTTGTTGAGAGTTGACAAACATAGTTTTGGTCATTGTTGCAATTAATAGGATGTAATAAAGAAAGAGAGGTTTTCACATATAAATATACTATCTTGGACATCTTTCGTGATTGTGAGCACTCATTAAAATATGACATGCTAAAAAGTCGATGTTGGACAAGGAAGACAACGTAATGGGTTATGTTTTCTTATATCCGAAGAAGTTATATTGTCATGGATCATCCAACATGTGGAGGTTGACTTTCCCCCTCATGCTAGCCAAATTCTTTGCACCAAGTTGAGATACTACTTGTGCTTCCAAACATCCCTAAAACCAGTTTTGCCATGAGAGTCCACCATAGCTACCTATGGATTGAGTAAGATACTTCAAGTAAGTTGCCATCGGTGCAAGCAATAAATATTGCTCTCTAAATATGTATGATCTATTAGTGTGAAGAAAATAAGCTTTACATGAACTTGTGATATGGAAGAAATAAAAGCGATGGACTGCATAATAAAGGTCCTTTTCACAAGCGGCAATATAAAGTGACGTTCTTTTGCATTAAGATTTTGTGCATACAACCATAAAAGTGCATGACAAACTCTGCTTGCCTCTACGAAGGGCCTATCTTTTACTTTTACCTTCTACCCTCATACGAGAGTCATGGTGATCTTCACCTTTCCTTTTTACACTTTACCCTTTGGCAAGCACTATGCGTTGGAGAGATCTGGATATATATATATCCACTCGGATGTAGGCTTTCATAAAGTATTGTTGTTGACATTACCCTTGAGGTAAAAGGTTGGGAGGCGAAACTATAAGCCCCTATCTTTCTCTGTGTCTGGTTGAAACTTTGTACCCATAAGTATCGCGTGAGTGTTAGCAATTGCGACAGACTAAAGGATAGTTGAGTATGTGGACTTGCTGAAAAGCTCTTATATTGACTCTTTCCGATGTTATGATAAATTGCAATTGATTCAATGACTGAGATCATAGTTTGTTAGTTTTCAATGAAGTTTATGATTCATACTTTACATTGTGAATGAATTGTTACTTTAGCATAAGAAATCATATGACAATATATAATGATGTTCTTAAGATGATCATCATGCCCTCATGTCCATATTTTATTTTATCAACACCTCTATCTCTAAACATGTGGACATATTTTTTGATATCGGCTTTCGCTTGAGGACAAGCGAGGTCTAAGCTTGGGGGAGTTGATACGTCCATTTTGCATCATGATTTTATATCAATATGTATTGCATTACGGGTTGTTATTACACGTTATATCACAATACTTATGCCTTGATACGTCTCCAACATATCTATAATTTTTGATTGCTCCATGCTATATTATCTACTGTTTTGGGCAATATTGGGCTTTATTATCCACTTTTATATTATTTTTGGGACTAACCTATTAACCGGAGGCCCAGCCCAGATTTGCTGTTTTATGCCTATTTCAATGTTTTGAGTAAAAGGAATATCAGGCGGAGTCAAAACAGAACGAAATCAACTAGAGAAGTTATTTTTGGAAGGAAACCCACCTGATGGACATGGACCCCACGTCAGAACATACGGGAGGTGCTCACGAGGGTGGGGGGCGCACCCACCCCCTCGGGCATGCCCCCCTGCCTCGTGGGGCCCCCGTAGCTCCACCGACGTACTCCTTTCACCCATATATACCTACGTACCCTAAAACTTCCAGAAACAGAAGATAGATTGGGAGTTCCGCCGCCGCAAGCCTCTGTAGCCACCAAAAACCTCTCGGGAGCCCGTTCCGGCGCCCTGCCGGAGGGGGATCCTGTGACGCCCCCGATTCAATCGTACACTAATCATGCACGCAAACGTGTACGATCAAGATCAGGGACTCACGGGAAGATATCACAACACAACTCTAAAAACATAAATAAGTCATACAAGCATCATAATACAAGCCAGGGGCCTCGAGGGCTCGAATACAAGTGCTCGATCATAGACGAGTCAGCGGAAGCAACAATATCTGAGTACAGACATAAGTTAAACAAGTTGCCATAAGATGGCTAGCACAAACTGGGATACAGATCGAAAGAGGCGCAGGCCTCCTGCCTGGGATCCTCCTAACTACTCTTGGTCGTCGTCAGCGGGCTGCACGTAGTAGTAGGCACCTCCGGGGTAGTAGTGGTCGTCGTCGACGGTGGCGTCTGGCTCCTGGACTCCAGCATCTGGTTGCAACAACCAGAAAGAAAGGAAAGGGGGGAAAAGGGGGAGAAAGCAACCGTGAGTACTCATCCAAAGTACTCGCAAGCAAGGAACTACACTACATATGCATGGGTATATGTGTAAGGAGGCCATATCAGTGGACTGAACTGCAGAATGCCAGAATAAGAGGGGGATAGCTAGTCCTATCGAAGACTACGCTTCTAGCAGCCTCCGTCTTGCAGCATGTAGAAGAGAGTAGATTGAAGTCCTCCAAGTAGCATCTCCAAGTAGCATCTCCAAGTAGCATCTCCAGTAGCATCGCATAGCATAATCCTACCCGGCGATCCTCCCGTCGTCGCCCTGTGGAAAAGCGATCACCGGGTTGTTTGTGGAACTTGGAAGGGTGTATTTTATTAAGTATCCGGTTCTAGTTGTCATAAGGTCAAGGTACAACTCCAAGTCGTCCTGTTACCGAAGATCACGGCTATTCTAATAGATTAACTTCCCTGCAGGGGTGCACCACATAACCTAATACGCTCGATCCCATTTGGCCGGACACACTTTCCTGGGTCATGCCCGGCCTCGGAAGATCAACACGTCGCAGCCCCACCTAGGCACAACTGAGAGGTCAGCACGCCGGTCTGAATCCTATGCACGCAGGGGTCTGGGCCCATCGCCCATTGCACACCTGCACGTTGCGAGGGCGGCCGGAAGCAGACCTAGCCTCTCTTATACAAGAGTAAGCGTTCCAGTCCAATCCGGCGCGCGTCGCTCCGTCGCTGACGTCAAGAAGGCTTCGGCTGATACCACGACGTCGAGTGCCCATAACTGTTCCCGCATAGTTGGTTAGTGCGTATAGGCCAGTGGCCAGACTCAGATCAAATACCAAGATCTCGTTAAGCGTGTTAAGTATCCGCGAACGCCGAACAGGGCCAGGCCCACCTGTCTCCTAGGTGGTCTCAACCTGCCCTGTCACTCCGCCACATAGTAACAGTCAGGGGCCGTCGGGAACCCAGGCCCACCTCTACCGGGATGGAGCCACCCGTCCTTTCAGCCCCCATCTCCGAACAGTACCACAGGTAATGTAATAGTGTAAAGTATATAGTATATGCCCGTGATCACCTCCCGAAGTGATCACAGCCCAGTAGTATAGCATGGCAGACGGACAAGAATGTAGGGCCACTGATGGAACACTAGCATCCTATACTAAGCAGTAGGATAGCAGGTAAAGGTAACAACAGTAGTAGCAAGGACAGGCTATGTAGCAGTATAGGATTAATTGAAAGCAGTAACATGCTACACTACTCTAATGCAAGCAGTATAGAGAAGAGTAGGCGATATCTGGTGATCAAGGGGGGGCTTGCCTGGTTGCTCTGGCAAGAGAGAGGGGTCGTCAACTCCGTAGTCGTACTGGGTAGCGGCGGCGTCGGTCTCGGTGTCTAGCGGAAGAAGAGGGGGAAGAAACAATGAATATAATGCAAACAGATGCATGACGATGCATGACAAAGCAAAACGTGATGCTAGGCGTGCCCTAACGCGGTATGAGGTGATGCCGGTGAAGGGGGGAAACATCCGGGAAAGTATCCCCGGTGTTTCGCGTTTTCGGACAGATAAACCGGAGGGGGAAAGTTGCGAGTTCGATAGGTTAGGTATGTGTGGCGGACGAACGAGCTGTGTATCCGGATTCGTCTCGTCGTTTTGAGCAACTTTCATGTTGAAAATAATTTAATCCGAGTTACGGATTAAAAGATATGATTTTCTAAAGATTTATATTAATTTCAGAAATTTAATTAATTATTTAATTTAATTCGAAATTGGATTTATGACATCAGCATGATGTCATGCTGAAGTCAGCAGTCAACAGGGGTTGACTGGTCAACCTGACCAGTGGGTCCCACTGGTCAGTGACACATTTTTATTAAACATTTTAATTAACCTAATTAGTATTAATTAGGGGTGGGGCCCACGGTCATTGACTACTAAATTAACTAATTAACAGATCAGGTTAATTAGGTATCTAATGTGTAATTAGTTTAATTAGTTGTTTAATTTAATTAATCAAAATTAATTAATTAATTAGTTATTTTTATTTTATTCTTAATTACGTTTTGGGGCGGGCCCCACATGTCATAGGGCCAGGCGGGCACTAGCCCAGTGGTCAGTGCCCCTGGCCACAGCGGGCACGGGCGCACGGGCGAGCGGGCACTGGGGCGCTAGCGGCGCCCGACCAGGCAAGGGCCGAGCGACGCAGATGCAGCAGGGGCCACGGCGTACGGTGACGGGGATCGGCACGGGGGCCGGGGTGGCGGCTGGACGGCGCGTGGGCGCGAGCGCCCGGACTGGGCGCGGCTGGTCAGTGCCACGGCGAGGGGAGGACGCCGGCGCGGCGCTGGCCGGTGCCGATGTGACAGTGGCGAGGCCACGGCAGGGCGAGGCTGTGTTGATGCGGGCGGTGCCGGGGCACCGGGACGGTGCGTCGAGGCGAACGAGGCGAGGCCGACACGCACAGGACGCGGCCGGAGCGTGTCAATCGCGGGCAAGATCGGCATGGACCGCGGCGACTAAGGGAAGGAGAAGGCGGAGGGGGAGCTCACGGGGGGGTGTAGGGTTCTGGGCAGCGTGCTCGGGGAGGAGGTCGAAGACAACGACGACGTGAGGACGAGGCGCAGCGGAGTGCATCGACGGCGTCGGCGACGTTAGGGTCGGGGAGGAGTAGGGGAAGTCGAGGCGAAGGAGCTCCGGCGAGGCTTCTCCGGTGAACGGCGACGACGATGGCGGTGCGGCATCGCGGCGAGACGGCATCGGGCGGCGGTGGTGAGCGGTTCCCCCTCGATCCCGATCCAATCGGGGGAGAGGGGGGATATTTCCGTGGGGGGAAATGGGGTGTCGGTTAGGGTTTCGGGTGGGGAGATGGATAAGGAGTAGTGGGGGAGGCCGGCCGGCTGGGCCTGGTGGGCTGAGGGTGGGTGGCCAGCTGGGCCAAGGCCCAAGCGTGGGGGGTCTTTCTTCATTTTATTTATTTATTTTCTTTTCTGTTTTAAATCATTTTAAATTATCTAGGTATTTTATAAAAATGTGTTTGCTTTATTATAATTACCTAGGCATTTAACTGCACACCCCGAACATTTTAGTGTAATATTTTGAAAACTTTGTCGTTTGACATTATTTGAATTTGAATTTGAAATGTTTTTGAATCAACCCGAGATTAACTACAGTGACCGAGGTAACATGGCACCATTAACGTGAGATTACTGTAGCATGATTATCCGGGCGTCACAATTCTCCTCCACTACAAGAAATCTCATCCCGAGATTTAAGAAGTATAGAAGGGGGGAGGTCTAGTTACGAAATTCTAACAGATCTCCTCGGTCTCGGTTGCTCTTCTCGAAGTGGTCGATCCATTATATTGATGTCTTCATTTTTCTGCTTCAAGTCATCAAGATGAAGTCGGCATCCTTTCTTCGGGGGTTCCATCATACTTACGAATAGGTAACGGGGCAGATCGACAACGACAGAATGCTATAAGGGTAATAATCTGGGATTAACCCATGAAGGAGCATATGAGTACCTCTCGAGTTTGAAGAAATAAAACACATCGAGAGTAAAGTTCGAAGGTACAATAAGAAGTTTCAAGCATCCAGGCAATCGTTCAATGCCTAGTCAGAAGGTGAAAGGGGTTTCAAAGCAACGGAATAATTATTGTGTCTGATGCCAGAATTGATGATCTCATTGGAAGGTGGCTCATGAATTACATACGAGTCCACGTGGGAGGAATAACTTTGGGAACAGGGGGTGTACAGGAGAGTCAGGTTTCGATCCTGTGGAACTGTGGGTTATGGGCCCACCATGTGGGTTAAAAGTAGGAAGGTGATGACGTCTTGCACGATCATGTAAGTAAGGCCTGTCAGAGGGTAGCATGTCAGTTATGTTGGCAACAACGTCGGTACCAAGGGCGAGGGACGAAGTGAACCCTTTTCCTGCTCGTTAAATGAGGCTGACCATTAGGCAAAGTTCTCGTCCATCGGTGGATACCGGAATGTCATCAACAATAGTAACAGGGTCTTGCTGACAGAATTGTACACCAAGGTGTTTACATAAGCAGGAGAATATTACTGCTTAGATCATATAGATCACAAGACACGTTAAACCAACCAACGGAAAGGAAAATACGATTATCAGATTAAACAGAACAATGGAAAGGAAAATATGTTTAAACACATATTTCAAGGGTATATCCTTCCCAAGGACAAGCAGAGTATGATATCCATGATAGGAAATAATGTAGAAAACCCTTTAGGTAAGGGGAGAGAAATTTTATGACATTACCCATTCAACGGTGTTTGGATAATTGATAAAGAAACATTTAGCATTGGGCGTTAATGTTCTTGTTGAAAATTGGAGTATCACAGACATGCTTCGAGATAGCACTGACATGGTCTTCAAGCAAAGGTCGGACTTTGGATACACAAAGGATCCATCATGATAAACTTATTAAACAAGGCATTCAATTTCCCCATGGAAAAATGGTTGACCTTGTTAAAAAGGAAACTATAACAATAGGGCCTCCGGCCAGGTGGGCTAGGAATGACACCACCTTACCGGGTCATATTAAGACCAAAGTTATAACTCTTGGAATTATGTTCCAACCATCATATCAGACCGAGATTCAGTTCTGATAGGTGGCAGGATACCTCAGACTCGGGATGCCTGAGAAGAAAGGTGCAACACAAATTGTCGAGATGACATTGTAAGATTCTTGGGATATAAACTATGGAAGCAAGTTCTGAATCATGAGTTCATCATTAAACCAAGGAGAGGGTGAGGAGGTGGCAGGATGAACTCAGCAACAATTTATTAGGATTTCCAAAAGATGGATTTCCACAATTAGGTGAACGAGATAACATTTTTCAGATCAAATGATATAATGAGGTATGCTCGAGGAAAACATACACAATTAAACATTGGTTGAAAGGTGCGCCTGAAATATGGGTTGGGTTGCACGACCAATGTCAGAATGGTGATTCAATAATCAATAGTGCAAGAATGAACGGCCGACCATTAACTTCAAAGCAATAGGATTGCTAGAAGGGCAGAATTCAAACAGCACCATTCACTTGTTGGTACACCGATTGGAATCAACACGAGGACCAAGAAAGAATGGTGATGGTGGGAAGCATCACTGTATCACAAATTCTTAAAAGGTGGTGTAATTCTCACAACATTGATGACATAAGAGATGGTAATGTTCCGAGTAAAGAAGAACAATTTCTGGATGGTAGGGAACTCAAGGTACAACACCCAACACGAACAAGCTGTGTTGGTGGGAAGGCAATAAAGTGGTCGATGATAATAAAATTCATCGAGGGCAAGGATGGTATTTCTCATCATGAATTCAATTGATATCCTAGAAGAGCTCAAAATGTTGATGATGATCACGACACAATTGTCGAGAGATTTCGTGAAGGTGTAACCGATCGGCGATGACATCAAGTCAAAGGAATGATGAAGCGAAAGGTTATTGGAGCCACGGGTATGTCATAAACTCCAAACCAAGTTTGATGTTCAAGGCGAAATGACATGATGAGGAAAATTGACGTAAGCTTAGCTCATCATCAAAAATTGTGCTCCGAGAAGAAGGACCAGGTAGCACAGTTAAAATCAACACGAATAGATATAGCAGAGCAGGCTAGGAATGACATGATCGGGTACAAACTCGTATTTAAAGAAGATTACTGAAGAGTTGTTGAACCGTAGTGTGGACTCGGTTCAGTCATCGGTGTCTTTGAGTGTTTAATAACTCAGAGCCCGTGAAAAATTGGAATCCGTGAGAATGTAGTACTTGATGAAGAACTCATAAGAGGTTATGCAGTTCCATGATAATCTCGAGATACCAAGGGGTAATACTCGATGACAGATCAAAATAGAGATTGGATTGGGGTATTGCTCTATAGAAGACAAGTGCTTAAACTTGCACGAGAAATGGTATTTAAAGGAGAACATGGCCAGAACCACGATTGCAAAAGGCCAGATCCCAGATATAAGATGAACTTATACCAAGTGAATAATTAATTTAAGAGAAGCTTTAATGATAAGATCTACATCGTGTCCATGGGCATGAACACAAAGTTCAAGGTCGACTCCCACTTCTATAATGCATAACCTTCCATTCACTTCTCGTTCTCAAGAAGTTGTATGGTAGAAAATTATCTGCTAAACACTAGAAGGGTTGACTTGTCAAAACCTTCCGGTTCATACGGTTTTTAAGGAAGGTATAGGTTCAACCCATAGGGGCTTCTTAGAAACATATACCACAAGTTTCAAGAGTAAATATCACAAGCTCGAAAGTAGAGCAAGGTTGAGAAAGTAGATGATACAATTTACCAAAGGCATTATGTATCCAAGGGAAGGCTCACAAGGTTATTGAATATGAAGGACAATGTTGGATAAAATCCATCAAAGGATCTGTCGGTCCACAACAGAGCTGATGTGAGCATCGGCACACAATCAGAGGAAGTAACAATGCAAGGGCATTGGATGATAGAAACAACTGACTAATCCAGAGCTCAAATGCAAAGGAATTATGATTTCCAAATTAAGGGAACAGAAGCAATGTTCTAATTAGGGGTGGATAAGTTGACTAGCCTTAGGGGTACTATCGACGACATTTGGATTGGTTGAGAACCAGCTCATGTTTAAAATGACGTCTGAGCCGAAAAGATAATTTAAAAGGATCAACTGATGATTGGGTGCATTCGCACTCATGTTGAATCAAAAGGATCAAAATGACGATGCCTAAGGATACTAACAAATATTGCCAGACATATGGAAAGCATCCATCATGCAAGTAGACAAGTATGACAGAGCAATAAGCTACTAAGGATTTTTGGAGGATCGAATAGTATTCCGAAGACCATTGTGAAACAAATGAACAACTGGGGGATGAGCGGATACTCCATAAGTGCAAGAATTATCCATAGGGGTATTCAGGTGACAAAGAACAGCAAGGCGGTAAGCTCAAAGGATTATCGAAACAACGACGAGTGTTTCGAGGTATCTGGTAATAACAAGACCAACTGGGGATGAATGTAAGAATAACAACTGCAAGTAGTTATCCATAAGGGTTGACGGTGGAAGGGGAATTGCAAATGCGATGAACACAAGTTCTCGAGTTAACAACGGAGAGTATCTTCAGGGTCTTCACGTGTAACAAACGATCATCGGGAGTGAGGGGCTCTCCGGGAGAAAGTATTTTCGAGAACCTAAAGTTAGATTTTTAGAAAATCATTTAACCCCAATAGAGGAGAGATTAGAGTCCCAGAGTATAGGTCGAGGAATAAAAGATCCTAATACCACCCAATTGACGACGTGGGCCCATGGGCCGCACAGCCAAGTTAGTAAAACAATTTTCATCGACTAGACTCAACTTCGGCCAAGGAGTTGGAAAGGGGGATTCCTACAGGCAGTTGGCTCTGATACCAACTTGTGACGCCCCTGATTCAATCGTACACTAATCATGCACGCAAACGTGTACGATCAAGATCAGGGACTCACGGGAAGATATCACAACACAACTCTAAAAACATAAATAAGTCATACAAGCATCATAATACAAGCCAGGGGCCTCGAGGGCTCGAATACAAGTGCTCGATCATAGACGAGTCAGCGGAAGCAACAATATCTGAGTACAGACATAAGTTAAACAAGTTGCCATAAGATGGCTAGCACAAACTGGGATACAGATCGAAAGAGGCGCAGGCCTCCTGCCTGGGATCCTCCTAACTACTCTTGGTCGTCGTCAGCGGGCTGCACGTAGTAGTAGGCACCTCCGGGGTAGTAGTGGTCGTCGTCGACGGTGGCGTCTGGCTCCTGGACTCCAGCATCTGGTTGCAACAACCAGAAAGAAAGGAAAGGGGGGAAAAGGGGGGAGAAAGCAATCGTGAGTACTCATCCAAAGTACTCGCAAGCAAGGAACTACACTACATATGCATGGGTATATGTGTAAGGAGGCCATATCAGTGGACTGAACTGCAGAATGCCAGAATAAGAGGGGGATAGCTAGTCCTATCGAAGACTACGCTTCTGGCAGCCTCCGTCTTGCAGCATGTAGAAGAGAGTAGATTGAAGTCCTCCAAGTAGCATCTCCAAGTAGCATCTCCAAGTAGCATCTCCAGTAGCATCGCATAGCATAATCCTACCCGGCGATCCTCCCGTCGTCGCCCTGTGGAAAAGCGATCACCGGGTTGTTTGTGGAACTTGGAAGGGTGTATTTTATTAAGTATCCGGTTCTAGTTTTCATAAGGTCAAGGTACAACTCCAAGTCGTCCTATTACCGAAGATCACGGCTATTCGAATAGATTAACTTCCCTGCAGGGGTGCACCACATAACCCAACACGCTCGATCCCATTTGGCCGGACACACTTTCCGGGGTCATGCCCGGCCTCGGAAGATCAACACGTCGCAGCCCCACCTAGGCACAACTGAGAGGTCAGCACGCCGGTCTAAATCCTATGCGCGCAGGGGTCTGGGCCCATCGCCCATTGCACACTTGCATGTTGCGAGGGCGGCCGGAAGCAGACCTAGCCTCTCTTATACAAGAGTAGGCGTTCCAGCCCAATCCGGCGCGCGCCGCTCCGTCGCTGACGTCAAGAAGGCTTCGGCTGATACCATGACGTCGAGTGCCCATAACTGTTCCCGCGTAGTTGGTTAGTGCGTATAGGCCAGTGGCCAGACTCAGATCAAATACCAAGATCTCGTTAAGCGTGTTAAGTATCCGCGAACGCCGAACAGGGCTAGGCCCACCTGTCTCCTAGGTGGTCTCAACCTGCCATGTCGCTCCGCCACATAGTAACAGTTGGGGGCCGTTGGGAACCCAGGCCCACCTCTACCGGGATGGAGCCACCCGTCCTTTCAGCCCCCATCTCCGAACAGTACCACAGGTAATGTAATAGTGTAAAGTATATAGTATATGCCCGTGATCACCTCCCGAAGTGATCACAGCCCAGTAGTATAGCATGGCAGACGGACAAGAATGTAGGGCCACTGATGGAACACTAGCATCCTATACTAAGCAGTAGGATAGCACGTAAAGGTAACAACAGTAGTAGCAAGGACAGGCTATGTAGCAGTATAGGATTAATTGAAAGCAGTAACATGCTACACTACTCTAATGCAAGCAGTATAGAGAAGAGTAGGCGATATTTGGTGATCAAGGGGGGGGCTTGCCTGGTTGCTCTAGCAAGAGAGAGGGGTCGTCAACTCCGTAGTCGTACTGGGTAGCAGTGGCGTCGGTCTCGGTGTCTAGCGGAAGAAGAGGGGGAAGAAACAATAAATACAATGCAAACAGATGCATGACGATGCATGACAAAGCAAAACGTGATGCTAGGCGTGCCCTAACGTGGTATGAGGTGATGCCGGTGAAGGGGGGAAACATCCGGGAAAGTATCCCCGGTGTTTCGCGTTTTCGGACAGATTAACCAGAGGGGGAAAGTTGCGAGTTTGATAGGTTAGGTATGTGTGGCGGACGAACGGGCTGTGTATCCGGATTCGTCTCGTCGTTTTGAGCAACTTTCATGTTGAAAATAATTTAATCTGAGTTACGGATTAAAAGATATGATTTTCTAAAGATTTATATTAATTTCAGAAATTTAATTAATTATTTAATTTAATTCGAAATTGGATTTATGACATCAGCATGATGTCATGCTGAAGTCAGCAGTCAACAGGGGTTGACTGGTCAACCTGACCAGTGGGTCCCACTGGTCAGTGACACATTTTTATTAAACATTTTAATTAACCTAATTAGTATTAATTAGGGGTGGGGCCCATGGTCATTGACTACTTAATTAACTAATTAACAGATCAGGTTAATTATGTATCTAATGTGTAATTAGTTTAATTAGTTGTTTAATTTAATTAATCAAAATTAATTAATTAATTGATTATTTTTATTTTTATTCTTAAATACGTTCTGGGGCGGGCCCCACATGTCATAGGGCCAGGCGGGCACTGGCCCAGTGGTCAGTGGCCCTAGCCACAGCAGGCACGGGCGCACGGGCGAGCGGGCCCTGGGGCGCTAGCGGCGCCCGACCAGGCAAGGGCTGAGCGACGCAGATGCAGCAGGGGCCGCGGCGTACGATGACGGGGTTCGGCACAGGGGCCAGGGTGGCGGCTGGACGGCGCGTGGGCGCGAGCGCCCGGACTGGGCGCGGCTGGTCAGTGCTATGGCGAGGGGAGGACGCCGGCGCGGCGCTGGCCGGTGCCGATGTGACAGTGGCGAGGCCACGGCAGGGCGAGGCTGTGTTGATGCGGGCGGTGCCGGGGCGCCGGGACGGTGCGTCGAGGCTAACGAGGCGAGGCCGGCACGCACAGGACGCGGCCGGAGCGCGTCAATCGCGGGCAAGATCGACATGGACCGCGGCGACTAAGGGAAGGAGAAGGCGGAGGGGGAGCTCACGAGGGGGTGTAGGGTTCTGGGCAGCGTGCTCGGGGAGGAGGTCGAAGACGACGGCGACGTGAGGACGAGGCGCAGCGGCGTGCATCGACGGCGTCGGCGATGTTAGGGTCGGGGAGGAGTATGGGAAGTCGAGGCGAAGGAGCTCCGGCGAGGCTCCTCCGGTGAACGGCGACGACGATGGCGGTGCGGCGTCGCGGCGAGACGGCATCGGGCGGTGGCAGTGAGTGGTTCCCCCTCGATCCTGATCCAATCGGGGGAGAGGGGGGATATTTCCGTGGGGGGGAAGTGGGGTGTCGGTTAGGGTTTCGGGTGGGGAGGTGGATAAGGAGTAGTGGGGGAGGCCGGCCGGCTGGGCCTGGTGGGCTGAGGGTGGGTCGCCAGCTGGGCCAAGGCCTAAGCGTGGGGGGGGGGGTCTTTCTTCCTTTTATTTATTTATTTTCTTTTCTGTTTTAAATCATTTTAAATTATCTAGGTATTTTATAAAAATGTGTTTGCTTTATTATAATTACCCAGGCATTTAACTGTACACCCCGAACATTTTAGTTTAATATTTTGAAAACTTTGTCGTTTGACATTATTTGAATTTGAATTTGAAACGTTTTTGAATCAACCCGAGATTAACTACAGTGACCGAGGTAACATGGCACCATTAACGTGAGATTACTGTAGCATGATTATCCCGACGTCACTGATCCCATCACCGGTGGCCATCTTCATCATCCTGGTGCTATCCATGACGAGGAGGGAGTAGTTCACCCTTGGGGCTGAGGGTATGTACCAGTAGCTATCTGTTTGATCTCTCTCTCTCTCTCGTGTTCTCTCTCGTGTTTCCTCTATGGCACGATCTTGATGTATCCCGAGCTTTGCTATTTGTAGTTGGATCTTATGATGTTTCTCCCCCTCTACTCTCTTATGATGAATTGAGTTTCCCCTTTGAAATTATCTTATCGGATTGAGTCCTTATGAGAACACTTGATGTATGTCTTGTTGTGATTATCTGTGGTGACAATGGGATATCATGTGCCACTTGATGTATGTTTTGGTGATCAACTTGCGGGTTTCGTGACATTGGGAACCTATGCATAGGGGTTGGCACACGTTCTTGACTCTCCGATAGAAACTTTGGGGCACTCTTTGAAGTACTTTTATGTTGGTTGAATGAATCTGAGATTGTGTGATGCGTATCGTATAATCATGCCCACGGATACTTGAGGTGACAATGGAGTATCTAGGTGACATTAGGGTTTTGGTTGATTTGTATCTTAAGGTGTTATTCTAGTACAAAATCTTTCATAGATTGATTCGAAAGAATAACTTTGAGGTGGTTTCGTACCCTACCATAATCTCTATGTTTGTTCTCCGCTATTAGTGGCTTTGGAGTGACTCTTTGTTGCATGTTGAGGGCTTGTTATATGATCTATCTATGTTATTATTGTTGAGAGAACTTGCACTAGTGAAAGTATGAACCCTAGGCCTTGTTTCCTATCATTGCAATACCGTTTACGCTCACTTTTACCACTTGTTACCTTGCTGTTTCTATTATTTCAGATTACAAAAACCTATATCTACTATCTATTTTGCACTTGTATCACCATCTCTTTGCCGAACTAGTGCACCTATACAATTTACCATTGTATTGGGTGTGTTGGGGACACAAGAGACTTTTTGTTATTTGGTTGCAGGGTTGTTTGAGAGAGACCATCTTCATCCTACGCCTCCCATGGATTGATAAACCTTAGGTCATCCACTTGAGGGAAATTTGCTACTGTCCTACAAACCTGTGCACTTGCAGGCCCAACAACGTCTACAAGAAGAAGGTTGTGTAGTAGACATCAAGCTCTTTTCTGGCGCCGTTGCCGGGGAGGTGAGTGCTTGAAGGTATATCTTTAGATCTTGCAATCGAATCTTTTTGTTTCTTTCTTTAGCACTAGTTAGTCTATAAAAGAAAATTACAAAAAAAATGGAATTGAGTTTGTCTCATACGCTTTACCTTTTTAATATCTTTCATGAGTATGATGGAAAGGAAAATTGTGCCTAAGTGCTAGAAGAAGAATTACATAGAATGCTTGGCATGAAATATGTGAATGATGAGCATGATTTCAATGTTGTTAGTATGAATTCCTTGAATATCCATGATGCTAATGATATGCAAAGCCACAAGCTTGGGGAAGCTATGTTTGATGAAGATAATATTTTTTGTCCCACAAGCTTTGATGAGCAAATTTACTATGATGAAAGCATGCCTCCTATCTATGATGATTATTGTGATGACACGTATGCTATAAAGAATAATGATAACCATGAAACTTGTCATCTTGATCTTAATTTCCAATCACGTGATAGTTGTTTTGTTGAGTTTGCTCCCACTAATATTGATGAGAAGAATTTTGCTTATGTGGAGAGTAGTAAATTTTCTATGCTTGTAGATCATGAAAAGAATGCTTTAGGTGCTGGTTATATTGTTGAATTCATTCATGATGCTACTGAAAATTATTATGAGGGAGGAATATATGCTTGTAGGAGTTGCAATAATGTCAAGTTTCCTCTCTATGTGCTTAAAATCTTGAAGGTATGCTTGTTTTACCTTCCTATGCTAGTTGATTATTGTTCCCATAAGTTGTTTGCTCACAAAATCCCTATGCATAGGAAGTGGGTTAGACTTAAAAGTTCTAGTCATATGCTTCATGATGCTCCCGTTATGTTTCAATTCTTATCTTTTATGTGAACACCATTGTCATCACCATGCCTAGCTAGAAAGGCATTAAAGAAAAGCGCTTGTTGGGGGACAACCCAATATTTATCCTTACTGTTTTTGTGTGTCCACATGATTATGCTACTGTAGTAATCATGTTTTATAGGTTTTGTTTCAATAAAGTGCCAAGTAAGACCTTTAGGATAGCTTGCGGTGATAGTTGTGTTGATCCTGCTGAAAATCAGAAACTTTTGCACCCAGTAGATTAGTTTTGTTAATTCATAGAAACGTTCTCTTGATCTGATTATCTTTTCTCTGGATTATTACACAAATTTCTTAGGACTTCCTAATTTGGTAGAATTTTTGGAGTTCCAGAAGTATACGTTTGATACAGATTACTACAGACTGTTCTGTTTGTGACAGATTCTGTTTTCTATGTGTTGTTTGCTTATTTTGATGAATATATGAGTAGTATCAGAGGGAATGAGCCATATATAAGTTGGAGTACAGTAGATATTACACCAATATGAATTTAGAATGAGTTCATTACAGTACCTAAGTGGTGGTTTTATTTCGGAGCTTACGAGTTTTCTGTTGAGTTTTGTGTTGTGAAGTTTTCAAGTTTTGGGTAAAGATTCGATGGACAATGGAATAAGGAGTGGCAAAGAGCCTAAGCTTGGGGATGCCCATGGAACCCCAAGATATTCAAGGATAACCAAGAGCCTAAGCTTGGGGATGCCCCGGAAGGCATCCCCTCTTTCGTCTTCGTACCATCGGTAACTTTACTGGGAGCTATATTTTTATTCACCACATGATATGTGTTTTGCTTGGAGTGTCATTTTCTTTTGTTAGTATTTGCTTTCTGTTAATTAGATTAATGTTTTGAATCTTTAGTTTCAATAATAAAGTCAAGGATAGCCTTTGCCATGCTTATTTTGCTAGTATACATGTTGCTGTTTGAAAAACAGAAAGTTTACCGCTGTTGCAAAAATTCCCTAGAAAAGTCACAGAGCGGTATAATGTTGAATCTTTTTGCATATTGAGCTCTGATAAATTTATTACAGTGTGAATTTTAGTTCATAATTTTTGGAGTTAGGGAAGTATTGATACTCCTGCATTCTTTACAGAGTGTACTATTTTGACAGATTGCTGTTATGGTTGCATTGTTTGCATATGTTTGCTTGTTTAATGATTCTATTTGAAGATAGGAGTATTAAATATGCAGAGGCATTTAGTATGCAATGTTGAATAATAATTTTAGTGATTTGTTACAGTAGGAAATGATAAGGTTTTGCATTGGTTTATACTAACCTATCTCACGAGTTCTTGTTGAGTTTGTTGTGAATGAAGCTTTTGATAAAAAGAGAAACCATGATATGAGAGGAATTAAGGAGACACAAAAGTTCAATCTTGGGGATGCCCAAGGCACCCCAAGATAATATTTCAAGAAGTCTCAAGCATCTAAGCTTGGGGATGCCCCGGTAGGCATCCCACCTTTCTTCTTCAACAACTATCGGTTAGTATCGGTTGAGCCTAAGTTTTTGCTTCTTCACATGAGTTGTGCTATCCTTGCAATGTAGTTTTCTTTAGCTTTGCTTGCTGTTTGAATAAACTATCAAGATCTGAAATTCTTAAATGAGAGGGAGTCTTAGCATAGTTACATAGTTATTTAGCTACTCATTGATCTTCACTTATATCCTTTCGGAGTAGTTTGTCATTTGCTCTAGTGCATCACTTATATCTTTTAGAGCACGGCAGTGGCTTATTTTTGTAGAAATTGCTAGTCTCTCATGCTTCACTTAGATTATTTTGAGAGTCGTTAATAGCATGGTAATTTGCTTAATATTAATATACTTGGTATTCAAGATATGTGAAACTTTCTTTTGAGTGCGTTGAATACTAAGATAAGTTTGATGCTTGATAATTGTTTTGAGATATGGAGGTGATAATATCAAAGTCGTGCTAGTTGAGTAATTGTGAATTTGAGAAATGCTTGTGTTGAAGTTTGTAAGTCCCGTAGCATGCACGTATGGTTAAAGTTGTGTAAAAATTTTGAAACATGAAGTGTACCTGGATTGTGCATCCTTATGAGTGGCGGTCGGGGACGAGCGATGGTCTTTTCCTACCAATCTATCCCCCTAGGAGCATGCGTGTAGTACTTGATTTTTGATGACTTCTAAATTTTTGCAATAAGTATATGAGTTCTTTTGACTAATGTTGAGTCCATGTATTATACGCACTTTTACCTTTCCGCCATTGCTAGCCTCTTCGGTACCGTGCATTGCCCTTTCTCACCTTGAGAGTTGGTGCAAACTTCGCCGGTGCATCCAAACCCCGTGATACGATACGCTCTATCACACATAAACCTCCTTATATCTTCCTCAAAACAGCCACCATACCTACCTATCATGGCATTTCTATAGCCATTCCGAGATATATTGCCATGCAACTTCCATCATCATATTCATGACATACATTACTTTTGTCATATTGCCATTGCATGATCATGTAGTTGACATCGTATTTGTGGCAAAGCCACCATGCATTATTTTTCATACATGTCACTCTTGATTCATTGCACCATCCCGGTACACCGCCGGAGGCATTCATATAGAGTCATATCGTGTTCTAAATTTCGAGTTGTAATCCTTATGTTGTAATCAATAGAAGTGTGATGATCATCATTATTAGAGCATTGCCCAAAAAAATAGAAAGGCTGGGCAATGCTACTATCTCTTTTCCACACTTGTGCTTCAAAGTAGCACCTTGTTCTTCATGTAGTGAGTCTCATATATTGTGCTTCAAAGTAGCACCTTGTTTTTCATGTAGTGAGTCTAATAAGTTATCTTTTTATACTAGTGGGAAGTTTTCATTATAGAACTTGGCTTGTATATTCCTACGATGGGCTTCCTCAAATGCCCTAGGTCTTTGTGAGCAAGCGAGTTGGATGCACACCCACTAGTTTTCTTTTGTTGAGCATTCATAGCTCTAGTGCATCCGTTGCATGGCAATCCCTACTCCTCATGTTGACATCAATTGATGGGCATCTCCATAGCCCGTTGATTATCCTCGTCAATGTGAGACTTTCTCCTTTTTTTGTCTTCTCCACACAATCCCCATCATCATATTATATTCCACCCATAGTGCTATATCCATGGTTCACGCTCATGTATTGCATGAAAGTTGAAAAAGTTTGAGATTATTTAAGTATGAAACAATTGCTTGGCTTGTCATCGGGGGTATAGAAGTTGGGAACATCTTTGTGTGACGAAAATGAAGCATATCCTAACTATATGATTTTGTAGGGATGAACTTTCTTTTGCCATGTTATTTTGAGAAGACATGATTGCTTTGATTAGTATGCTTGAAGTATTATTATTGTTGTTTCAATATGAACTTTTGTCTTGAATCTTTCGGATCTGAATATTCATATCACAAGTAAGAAGAATTACATTGAAATTATGACAAGTAGCACTCCGCATCAAAAATTCTTTTTTATCATTTACCTACTCGAGGACGAGCAGGAATTAAGCTTGGGGATGCTTGATACGTCTCCAACGTATCTATAATTTTTGATTGCTCCATGCTATATTATCTACTGTTTTGGGCAATATTGGGCTTTATTATCCACTTTTATATTATTTTTGGGACTAACCTATTAACCGGAGGCCCAGCCCAGATTTGCTGTTTTATGCCTATTTCAGTGTTTCGAGGAAAAGGAAATATTAGACGGAGTCAAAACGGAACGAAATCAACTGGAGAAGTTATTTTTGGAAGGAAACCCACCTGAGGGACTTGGACCCCATGTCAGAAGATACGGGAGGTGCTCACGAGGGTGCCCCCCCCCGTGCGCGCCCCCCTGCCTCGTGGGGCCCCCGTAGCTCCACCGACGTACTCCTTTCACCCATATATACCTACGTACCCTAAAACTTACAGAACAGAAGATAGATCGGGAGTTCCACCGCCGCAAGCCTTTGTAACCACCAAAAACTTCTCAGGAGCCCGTTCCGGCGCCCTGCCGGAGGGGGATCCCATCACCGGTGGCCATCTTCATCATCTCGGCGCTATCCATGACTAGGAGGGAGTAGTTCACCCTCGGGGCTGAGGGTATGTACCAGTAGCTATGTGTTTGATCTCTCTCTCTCTCGTGTTCTCTCTCGTGTTTCCTCTATGGCACGATCTTGATGTATCCCGAGCTTTTGCTATTGTAGTTGGATCTTATGATGTTTCTCCCCCTCTACTCTCTTGTGATGAATTGAGTTTCCCCTTTGAAGTTATCTTATCGGATTGAGTCTTTATGAGAACACTTGATGTATGTCTTGCCGTGATTATCTGTGGTGACAATGGGATATCATGTGCCACTTGATGTACGTTTTGGTGATCAACTTGCGGGTTTCATGACATTGGGAACCTATGCATAGGGGTTGGCACACGTTCTTGACTCTCCGATAGAAACTTTGGGGCACTCTTTGAAGTACTTTTATGTTGGTTGAATGAATCTGAGATTGTGTGATGCATATCGTATAATCATGCCCACGGATACTTGAGGTGACAATGGAGTATCTAGGTGACATTAGGGTTTTGGTTGATTTGTATCTTAAGGTGTTGTTCTAGTATGAAATCTTTTATAGATTGATCCGAAAGAATAACTTTGAGGTGGTTTCGTACCCTACCATAATCTCTACGTTTGTTCTCCGCTATTAGTGGCTTTGGAGTGACTCTTTGTTGCATGTTGAGGGCTTGTTATATGATCTATCTATGTTATTATTGTTGAGAGAACTTGCACTAGTGAAAGTATGAACCCTAGGCCTTGTTTCCTATCATTGCAATACCGTTTACGCTCACTTTTACCACTTGTTACCTTGCTATTTTTATTATTTCAGATTACAAAAACCTATATCTACTATCTATTTTGCACTTGTATCACCATCTCTTCACCGAACTAGTGCACCTATACAATTTACCATTGTATTGGGTGTGTTGGGGACACAAGAGACTTTTTGTTATTTGGTTGCAGGGTTGTTTGAGAGAGACCATCTTCATCCTACGCCTCCCACGGATTGATAAACCTTAGGTCATCCACTTGAGGGAAATTTGCTACTGTCCTACAAACCTGTGCACTTGCAGGCCCAACAACGTCTACAAGAAGAAGATTGTGTAGTAGACATCATGCCTTTTCTCTCTTATTTTATAAGGTTTACATGAAGAGGGAGAATGCCGGCAACTGGAATTCTGGACTAGAAAAGGAGCAAATATTAGAGACCTATTCTGCACAATTCCAAAAGTCCTGAAACTTCATGGAGATCAGTTTTCGAATAAATAAAAATATTGGGAGAAGAAAGCACTAGTGGGGGGCCACCAGCCAGCCACGAGGGTGGAGGGCATGCCGCCCTTCCTCGTGAGCTCCCTCGCAGGCCCCCGACGCCCATCTTCTGCTAGATGGTGTCTTTTGCCCTGGAAAAAATCAGAGAGAAGCTTTCGGGATGAAGCGCTGTTGTCTCAAGGTGGAACCTGGGCAGGACCAATCTAGGGCTCCAGCGGAGCTGTTCTGTCGGGGAAACATCTCTCCGGGAGGGGGAAATCATCGCCATCATCATCACCATCGATCCTCTCACCGAGAGGGGGTCAATCTCCATCAACATCTTCACCAGCACCATCTCCTCTCCAACCCTAGTTCATATCTTGTATCCGAGGTTTGTCTCAAAACCTCAGATTGGTACATGTGGGTTGCTAGTAATGTTGATTACTCTTTGTAGTCGATGCTACTTGGTTTATTCGATGGAAGATCATATGTTCAGATCCTTAATGCTTATTAATACTCCTCTGATTTTGAACATGAATATGCTTTGTGAGTAGTTACGTTTGTTCCTGAGTACATGGGGGAGTCTTGTTATAGGTAATCATGTGAATTTGGTATTCGTTCGATATTTTGATGAGATGTATATTGTCTCTCCTCTAGTGGTGTTATGTGAACGTCGACTACATGACACTTCACCATGATTTGGGCCTAGGAGAACGCATTGAGAAGAAATAAGTAGATGATGGGTTGCTAGAGTGATAGAAGCTTAAATCCTAGTTTATACGTTGCTTCGTAAGGGGCTGATTTGGATCCATGTGTTTCATGCTATGCTTAGGTTTACCTTAATTCTTCTTTCGTAGTTGCAGATACTTGCGAGAGAGGTTGATCATAAGTGGGAGGCTTGTCCAAGGAAGGACAACACCCAAGCACCGGTCCACCCACATATCAAATTATCAAAGTAATGAACGTGAATCATATGAGCATGATGAAAACTAGCTTGACAATAATTCCCATGTGTCCTCGGGAGCACTTTGCTTTATATAAGAGTTCGTCTAGGCTTGTCCTTTGCTACAAAAAGTATTGGGCCACATTTCCGCACCTTGTTTACTTTTGTTACTTGTTACCCATTACGAATTATCTTATCACAAAACTAGCTGTTACCAATAATTTCAGTGCTTGCAGAGAATACCTTACTGAAAACCGCTTGTCATTTCCTTCTGCTCCTCATTGGATTCGACACTCTTACTTATTGAAAGGACTAAGATAGATCCCCTATACTTGTTGGTCATCATCCTTAATTACCTAGCTTTCATGGGGGTTGTCTATATCGAGAGGTCGCCGCCACATCAAAATTGTACATTATTTGGTATTTAAAACACATCAGTCCTTCCAACGTACATTATTTTGGGCTGCATGTAGGCGGTGCTGGTTTTGTGCCCCTCTCATGCGGTTTTTGATGATGGTCCAATCTATTGGCCTAAGCGGTATATTCTATCCCTTTTTGATCGACAACAACATTGGTCATTTGACCAAGCGATAGATTCACTAGTCCATCTTATGGTAGGTCATGGCGACATGCATGTATGACCAAAGTATGAGTATGTGCATGCATCCCGCCAACACAAAGTGGGGGTGGGGCAAGCACCCTACCTACAAGCTTAGACTATCATTATAGATATCTCCAAGGGGGGCTTTCCGGTTTGCGAGGCAAGTGCCACCAAAGTTGTGCATTGTGTATTTTAAACATCGCACCCTTTATTCCTACATATATTTGGCCACTTCCAGGAGGTTGTTATCTTCTGGCCCCTCTCACCGATCTTTAATGACGCGCCCACTCGTGGGCCCGCGCGGACAAACTTGTGCATTGGGAATTTGCACCTCACACACCACCCTCTTCATTCATATAAATTTGGGCCACATGCTGGTGTGGTTGTTTTCTAACTCTCTCTCATTATTTTTGCTGCCAAATGGTGCTATATATGAGGACTTAGATGACGCGCAACGGACACGGGTGCACTGGCCTAACCATATGCGATGCTAGTGTGCTGTAAAAAACCATGACTGGGCAAGCGTGAGCAAGGGTGGAGATACAAGATATTTAGGATGAATTCCACATCTGCATTTGGAAATTAGGATGAACTATGCGCGATAGACCAGCTAGCTAGAAATCTAAAAACAAACTACCGGCCTTGAGCGATGCAAAAATCGGTGATTCCGTCGCTTTTCCTTATTATCATACACGCATATTGTTTTTGGACCGTGTGCGATCTTGGTTGCTCCTTCCCCGCTTCAATTGTTTTACCCAAATTATAGTAGTCATGGTATTTGACCTGTTGCCCCCACTCCTCCACCACTGACCTTACAGTAAATTCCAGTAGCCGAGGCATTTTAACCGTCGCCCTCCCTCGTCCACCACCTTCTCCATCCACCATTACTAAAATTTTCAGTAGTCGCGACGTATCCTCAAACACCACCCCGCCCGCTCCACAGTCCACCGCCCTACTCGAACCCTAGCTCGCCGCCGCTGCCAACTCCTACCGGTGTGCCCGTGCCTCCTAGCTTAGATAATAATGTTCAGGTTACGAAGCTATTCCAATACTGTCGCCACCCTGAGTTTTTAGAGGAGGCATGTGGTGTCCCTCCCTGCCAGATCCACATCCCCTACTCCAGAAAGTCGTAGCATAAGCCCAACCACGTATCCCGGGGGGGCAACGAGCGTACGGCCAAAAAGAGGTTTATCATGGCCTCCCCAGCGGACAATGGCGAGGTGGACGCCGTTCGTCCCGACCTGTCGGTCCCGAAGCAACAGCTCTTCGTGGAAGCCGACAAGGACGTTGACTACGTTGCCATGCCGAAGGGTTCACATCAGTGGGCTCACGTGTTACTATTTCTTGGGAAAGCTGGCTACGACATCAAGCTCATTAACAACAACGGCTTCACGCGGGCCATGTCACGGGTTAAGTGGTCCGTCCCCAACCCCTCTGGTTCAACCGACGTAAATCTCTTAGAAGGCCCTTCCATTGATCTCCTCCACTGCGCGGTCAAGGATTTGCGATCCTTGTACACCTTCGAGCCCATTTTGTCATTTCTGGAGGACACATTCTACAACGGCGGCTTGGGATCCTCAACTACCAAGTCAGATCTCATTGACCACGACCACGAGGAGGGCACCCACCAAGGCTCTTCGAAGGTGAAACAGCCCATCTGTGACATCTGGGAGCCCACCATGGCTCTGTGCTCTTCCAACTGGAAGGATCCCGTCCAAGACAAGTGACGCAATATCCTATCAGCATATCTTACGTTTTCTAGCTAGCCAACCCGTACCCTTTGTTGTAGTAGCTTTTGCCATGCGGTATTTTAACTGTCCCATGTTTAATTATTTTAGTTATGCAAAAATGTAATGTTCAATAGGGCTATGTGATCTTTAAGTATGAATTGTCCACTTCAGTTTCACGAATGGCTATATTTGGTTGTTCATGGTGAGTAGATGCCTTGTTTATATGTATTTGGTTGTTAGGTTGGTTGAAGTGAGCATTTGTCCAATTATCAAGCATATGCTTTTGTTTATCTGTATTTGGTTGTTAGTTTGGTTACATGAACATTTGTCCAGTTATCAAGCAGATGCCTTGTTTATCTATATTTGGTTGTTAGGTTGGTTGCAGTGAGCATTTGTCCAGTTTTCAAGAAGATGCCTTGTATATCTGTATTTGCATGTTAGGTTGGTAGCGGTGAGCATTTGTCTAGTTTTCAAGCACATGCCCTATTAGGGATATAACCCCATGGTGAGACCCGCCCTAATTGGGTCAGGTTAGGTTGCTGGCGACATACAAATGAGGCCTTAGACAGGCCTAAGACGCCAAGACATGGGACCTGGAGGGCGACTACATGGTGAACCGGACGGGGCCCAAGACCAGAAGATAGCGCGAGACCCGACGGTGTAAGCCGCCCAATGATGACTTGCCTGGCAAGGCAGGGCGACATAGAACCAGGGTCGGTCATGAAATATGATCCGACCCAAACTCTTGTAAGCCCAAGGCCTTGACATGTGTATATAAAGGCGAGACCCTGCGGCGGGTAAACTTAAGTTAAGATCAATCGAGAGCTATTCTGCTCCCTTGTAATCAATACTGAAGAAATAGAAACAAGAGCAGGAGTAGGCTTTTACCTCCACCATGAGGGGCTGAACCTGGGTAAACTTTTGTCTTTCGTCCCGCTCAACCCCTTTAAGCTAATCCCCATCACCATGGCCTCATATCTAAGTCGTTTCATGAGGGCATCTGCCGTGACAAAACCACGATAGTAGGCACCCACCGTGGGGCCAGCGCAGAGTGGTTTCAAGTTCTTGAAGGGCTCTTTCCTAGGGATCAAGGGATAAGCCATTGGCAGGATGACCACGATTCGCCGTGGCAAGCTCTACATCGACGATGCTGGCTGGGGGCCCAAGGCCAACTCAATCAAGTACGAGTATCGGGTCCCATTTGGCAGAATTCATGTCTTCGTTGGAAATATCAGCGAATCAGAGCCTGAGCCAGACACCTCCATCAACATCATCGAGTCGGCTCGGCGCACACAACCCGCCCGGATTCAACCCGGCCGAAAGAGTGTGTTCGTTAGTTTCCCACATGGCATGAATCTTGCGGAGGATTATGTATTTAGAGGAGAGACTCTCATCTACTCAGGTGATGAGTCCTCGACCGTGGAGACGGAGTCAATTTACTAGCTTCAAGACGGTGGGCTTGGGGGCTATTTCGATGGCGACAGTATTCTGGACCCCTATGAGTCGTCGTGCAGGGCTGCTATCTTCATGGCTGGCATGGCTCCGGTTCTCAATTCATCAATGGCTGCAGCTATGACATCGTGCTCAACTGTTGCTGCTGCAGCTGGTGCTGGCGGCTCAGACAGGCCGCCGGCCCAAGTTTTGTTGGATCTCTTGTGTACTTTGACAACTTTGCTAGTGACAGAAGTTACTGGGGCGAATTAGGCGGAGCACAGTGCAGAGGTTGCAAAGGTGCAAGATCAGGTAGCCAAGGCCCAGGAAGATCTCAATGTAGAGAATGTCAGGATGGCAATGGAATGAGCCCAGATGGATGTTGAGTCACAGCGTATCAGGGCGGAAGCTTTTCGCTTAAGTTTGGATCAGAACGCCTCTAATGTTGTTATTTGAAGGAGGCACCAAATCCATTTGCCTTTGCAGTATGAGGCGCGAAATCTTTTTAACACGCCCGGGGCTAGACCAAGTAATCTGCCAGGCACAACCTGGGCTGTAGAGGAGCCAGAGAGTGCGGCAGCCTCTCAGCCTCGCTTGCCAGACCCGCCCCAGAGGGATCAGACCCCGCCTCACGGTTTTTCGACACCACCCAATCATTATTTTAACCCGGTTGATAACATGTTAGCAGCGGCTACCTGGCTCAGTGCACTCCCCCTTACTGATGAGACGCCCTTCCCAGCAGAGGCGCAAAACATGATTGAGATCTTGCAAATGGCAGTTGCACAGTAGGAGAAATATTCATACAGCGGTTATCAGGTGCACTCAACTTCTCTCCTGAGCCGTAGTTAGAGCCGGCGTGTTGAATTGCCCGCGGTTTCCACCAGTGAATGACATCATAGACCGATTCAGGATGACCCACCCCTTGGGAATAACCTGCCCCTTACTAATGCTCAGGCAATTGGGGATGAAGCCAGAGCTCGCCGAGAGGTGGAGGCCGTGGCAACGGCTTAGCTGGGGGCTTATCAGCAGCCTCCGGTGACCCATTCAACCTCAACGGGAGCTGGGATAATTTCTAGGACAGCTGGGGCTTATCAGCAGCCTCCGGTGACCCCTTCAACCTCAATGAGCGTCTACCCAAAGACTTTAAAGGTCCTCGCAAGGTGCCCAATTATACAGCTGATCTCCCACCTAAGGCTTGGATTGAGAGCTATGAGGTAGCCATGGAGATGATGCCGTATGTGCCAAATATTTTACTATGATGTTGGATGTCCCCGCTCATACATGGTTAAAAGGGTTACCTCCTAATTCTATCAGCTCATGGGCAGAATTGAAGGCACGTTTCATCAAGAATTTTCAAGGGACATGCAAGCAATCTCTGACGATTATAGATTTGGATAACTGCGTACAACAGGAGGACGAGTCGGCCCACCATTGTGTTTGACGGGTCTCCGCTATCATTCACTCGTCGGAGAGTATTGCAGCGAGTCAGGAGGTTCTCGTCTTGGAGAAGAACTGTCAGTTTTGTCCCCCTTAAGCAAAAGCTCGAGCGGCTTAAGCGTTATTGCACAGACATGGGCGAGCTCATGGCGGCTCTCATTAAGTATGCAGACTCTAATAACACGAAAACCCCGGATCTGATGAGGAGAAATCCAACAAAGGAAAGAAGAATGGCAATGGTAAGGATTAGTAGCATAATATGCAAGGGCATAATGGCAACAACTAGGGCAACGATGGTAAGCGCAGACACCCGACGGCAGGTCAGATCTAGTAGCTAGCACCAACACTAGGTACAAGAACCAGCGCCGCAACAGTAATGGTAAGCCGCCTTTTGGTTGTGCAAAGCCTTTTAATCTTGAGATGGCGCTTAATGACCCGTGCCCGAAGCACAGTCTTCCCAACAAGCCATCCACTCATGCCTAGAAGGATTGTTGGGTTGTGCGAGAGTTTAGGAATTACAGCCTCAGCCAGAATCATGGCAATAATAATGGGCCACCCGGCGGGTCAGGATCCGGTTCTCAGGGGTCCGCCTTTGGTGGAGGCGGCTCAAATTCTGGTTATCAAGGTCAAGGCAACCATGGAGATCATAATCAGTTATCTGGTGAGGGTAACCAGTAGTAAGGCAATCAGCCTTGGTATCAAAGTAATCCAAAGTAGCTCAATGGTGGTCAGTACCACATTTTTACTACAAGCCTATGCAAGCGAGATCAGAAGGTTCACAAGCGGGCGGTTCATGCAGTAGAGCCGGCTGTTCCGTAGTATTTGAGGTGGTCTGAGCACACGATATCATGGAGTAGGGCAGATCACCCACCGCGGGTTGATAACCTGAGTCACTTAGCCCTTGTGGTGGCCCCTCAGGTTTGTGGCTATAAATTCACTAAGGTGCTCATGGATGGCAGTAGTAGTATCAACATCATGTACTATGACACTTTTCGCCGGATGGATTTAACAGACAAGGATCTTAAGCCGTCCTTCATAGTGTTCCATGGTGTGGTGCCTGGTAAATCGGTGTATCCCGTGGAAAAAATTGCCCTGGAAGTATCGTTTGGTGATGACTATGATTACATAGCAGAGACGCTATGGTTTGAAGTGGTCAAAATCAAGAGTTTGTATCATGCCTTCTCCGGATGGCCGGCTTATGCTAAGTTCATGGCTCACCCTTGTTATGTCTATTTACAGCTCAAAATGCCAGGGCGAAAGGGAACAATTATGGTCCACGGTGATCAGAAAATCGTGTTGGAATGCGAGGAAAGTGATGCTGCGTATGCAGAGGCGACTTGTGCTGCTGAGGAGCTTATGTTTTATAAGTATAATGTTGACCCGGCCGATATGACCCCGCTGAAGAAGCCCACCACTGAGCAGGACCCTCTGTTGAAGTTTAATTCGGCTGGCGATACCAAGCAAGTGGATTTTTCTCCTAGCGACTCATCTCAGCAGTTCATAGTGGGGGCTAATAGGGATCCCAAATAGGAAAGCGAGCTCATTGAGTTCATTCATGAGAATTGGGACATCTTTGCATGGAAACCTTCTGACATGCCGGGTGTACCGAGAGAATTCGCTGAGCACAAACTTAACGTGGATCCAAAGTTTAAGCCGGTCAAACAATTCCTTCATCATTTCAATGAGGAACAGCTTAAGGCTATCGGAGAAGAGGTGGACCGGCTCTTGGCTGCTGGGTTTATCGTCGAAGGTTTTCACCCTAAGTGGTTGGCTAACCTTGTGCTTGTACTTAAGAAAAATGGCACATGGTGTATGTGTGTTGACTACACAGATCTTAACAAGGCATGTCTAGCTTATCTGTTTGCTCTCCCTAGTATCGACCAGATCATTGATGCAATGGCGGGTTGTGAGAGCTTATGCTTCCTAAATGCTTATTCCGGTTATCATCAGATCAACATGGCAGTCAAAGACCAAGAGAAGACGTCTTTCATCACACCTTTTGGGGCTTTTTGCTATGTTTCTATGCCTTTTGGGCTCAAGAGTGCTCAGGCGACTTATCAACGCTATGTTTAAGACTGTTTCCACAATCAGATTGGGGATAACATTCATGCTTATGTGGATGCCATTGTGGTCAAGTTAAGGAAGAAGGATAATCTACTTGACGATTTAAAGGAAAGTTTTGATAATCTCTGGGTCTACAAAATGATGCTTAACCCGACAAAGTGTGTCTTTGGTGTACCTACAGGTAAGCTCCTGGGATTTTTGGTCTCAGAGTGAGTCGTTGAAGCTAACCCAGAGAAGATAAAAGCCATCACTTCACTTTCTAAGCCGGCGAATGTCAATGACATGCAACGCTTGGCGGGTCGCATTGCAGCTCTAAGCCGGTTCATAAGCCGCCTGGGAGAGAAGGCGATTCCCCTATATCAAATGTTGAAGAAGACAGATCGCTTTTTCTAGAGCGATGCTGCCAATGAGGCATTTGAGGCACTCAAGAAACAGTTACTTGAGACGCCCTTCCTTGCCGCTCCCATTGATAAAGAGCCTTTGCTCCTGTATGTGGCGGCTAATAATACGACAGTCAGCATAGCAGTCGTTGTGGAGCACAAGGAGGCAGGGAAGGAATACCCAGTTCAACGGCCAGCTTATTATGTTAGTGAGGTATTGACTGAGTCCAAGCAACGATATACACATTGGCAGAAACTGGTGTTTGGGGTGTTCATGGCGAGTCACAAGTTGAAGCATTATTTTCTTGGTCATCCTATCACTATGGTCAGTTCTACTCTCTAGGACATATTATTCAAAATAGAGAAGCCACGGGCCGTATTGCCGAGTGGGCAATTGAACTTGGACCTCATAATTTGAAGTATGTGCCAAGAACAACCATCAAGTCTCAAGCTTTGGTTGATTTCATCAATGATTCGACAAAGTTTCAGACACCTGAGGAGAAGCCTGGCAACACATATTGGACAATCGACTTTGATGGGTCTAGGCAGTTGGAAGGATCGGGGGCTGGAGTTATTTTGACTTCCCCACGAGGTGACAAATTTTTTTATGTTTTAAGCCTAATGTTTCCTTGTACTAATAATGCAGTTGAGTATGAAGATTTGCTCCATGGTCTTCGTATGTCTAAGGAAATGAATTTAAGCCGGGTCAGGTGCCTGAACGATTCAGACCTTGTGGCGCAGTAGGTCTCCGGCAAGTGGGATTCTAAAGAGCCGCTCATGGCGGCTTATCGCCAGGCGGTTGATAATATTGTTGTTCACTTTAAAGGTTATCAGGTGGATCACCTTGGTCGACAGAAGAACGAGGCAGCTGATGCACTGTCCCGGCTTGGGTCTCAGCATAAGCCAGTGGCCCCTAATATATTCCTCGATGTGTTACACAATCCTTCGGTCAAGTTACCATCTGCAAAGACCTTGCTGTCACTGACCCGGAGGTACAGTTGGTGGCGGCTCTTCATGCTATTCCTGATTGGACATTGCCTTATCTGGCTTATATGACCCGGGGCGAGTTACCCGACGATGAAACATCAGCACGACAGATCACCAGGATGTCTAAGTCTATGACTATTATCAATGGCGAGTTACATCAATGCATTGTGACAGGCGCGTTCTAACATTGTGTTTCTCCTGAGGAAGGTCATGAAATTTTATGCGAGATTCATGAAGGCGACTGTGGTCATCATGCAGGCGCAAAATCTTTGGTGGCTAGGGCTTTTCGTCATGGGTTTTACTGGTTAATGGCTCATGTTGATGAAGAGGATATCGTTAGCAAGTCTGGGGGTGTGAGAATTTTCCAGACAAGCTCATGTGTCAGCTCAGGAATTGCGGTTGATCCCCATAACCTGGCCGTTTGCGGTTTGGGGGCTTGATATGGTTGGACTGTTCAAAAGGTCTAAGGACAAGAAGACCCACCTTTTGGTGGCGATTGACAAGTTTACCAAGTGGGTTGAGGCAAAGCCAGTTAGCAAGTGTGACGCGGCGACTGCAGTTCAGTTTGTTAAAAAGCTGATCTTCCATTTTGGTTATCCTCATAGTATCATCACTAATAATGGCACTAATCTGTCTAAGGGCGCTATGAAGGAGTTTTGTCAAAGAGAGCATATCCACCTTGATGTTTCCTCAGTAGCTCATCCACAGTCTAATGGTCAAGCAGAGTGGGCTAACCAAGAAATTTTGAGAGGGATCATGCCCCAGCTTATGGTTCCTTTGGAGTGAACGTCGGGTTGTTGGATTGAAGAGCTTCCTTCAGTCCTTTGGTGTATCAGAACCACCCCAACAGGTCAACAGGTTATATGCCTTTCTTCACAATTTATGGCGCAGAGGCGATTCTCCCCAGCGATATCCATCATGACTCGCCCTGGGTGGCGGCTTATGTTGAAGCTGGTAATGACACGAGACGTCAGAACGCACTTGATGCTTTCGCTGAAAAACATGATATTGCAGCAGCCCGATAGGCAATTTATCAACAAGATATGTGTCACTATCATAACCGCAGAGTCAAAAACTCGGGCGCTTCAAGAGGGTTATTTAGTGCTCCGAGTGATTCAAGATCAGACATGCATGCATAAGCTATCCCCACCTTGGGAAGGACCTTTTGTGGTCAGCAAGAATCTCAATAATGGCTCGTATTATCTCATTGATATACGTGAGCGCAAGAAATCGCATACTTCTGAGCAAGAGATGAGCAGGACGTGGAACATTGCTCACCTTCGGCCTTAATACACTTGAGTCGCTGACTCTCATCATTGTATATACCTTAATTGATGTACATATCTTTCATGATCAAAATAATAAAGCTGGCATCCCCAAATCTCGGGGCCTCTGTTGTTTCATCTAAAATTTTCTGAGCAAGAGTCATTATTGGTGAGTTATAAGATCACTTAGGGGCTTCCTGCTCAATGAGCATAGCTTTATAACCCTCTTGATCGGTTTTTATGCCATGTTATAGGTCAATTTGGGGCTTCCTACTCAATGAGCGTAGCTTTATAATCCTCTTGATCGGCTTTTATGCCATGTTATAGGTCACTTGGGGGCTTCCTGCTTAATGAGCATAGCTTTATAACCCTCTTGATCGGCTTTTGTGCCATGTTATAGGTCAATTGGGGGCTTCCTGCTCAATTAGTATAGCTCTATAACCCTCTTGATCGGCTTTTATGCCATGTTATAGGTCAATTGGGGGCTTCCTTCTCAATGACCATAGCTTTATAACCCTCTTGATCGGCTTTCATGCCATAGGTTGCTTGGGAGCTTCCTACTCTATGAGTATAGCTTTATAACAGACTTGAACGGCTTTCATGCCATAACTGGGTTAAACCTGCCTGTTTGCAACTTGCTACTTCATCAGGTGACCCGCCGTACTCTTGACAGTCAATCTTTTACATAAGACCCTGAACTCGTCAAAGTTAAAATGGCGGCTTATGTCACTAGAGCGCCGGCTTAAAGTGAGCTAGGATAAACTCACCCGTCTGTTGTAGTTTATCCGCTATGTGGCCCATTCATACTCTTAACAGTTAATATTTCCAATAAGACCCTAAACTGGTTAAGGTCTAAATGACGGATTTATGTCACGTGAGAGCCGGCTTACGGGATGACAGGCTTTCATGCCAAGCTTCTTTGAAGCAAAAAATTGAGTTTTTCAAAAACAAATCTGTTTTGGTCGTTCCTTACAAATCGGCTTCACAAATATTTGAGTTATACATACTCTTTATCCTTGTTTTGCAGAACTTTTTGATGAGAAGTTGCCGGATCATATAGTTCTAGGTTATGGTACTCTTTGTTGAGTTTCATGAGGCTGTAAGCCGCCAAAGTGATTTTTGCAAAGACTGGATGTGATTATAAGTCGCCATGGAATGATGGGTTATTTAATTCGCCCTGGATTGTGACTATAAGTCGCCAGTACAAGACAATGATGGATCTTCTACAGACCAGCACTTGGATAAAAGTTTAGCAATATTGAAGGACCGGATATGTGTGTGTGTGTTTGTATATATATATATATATATATATATATATATATATATATATATATATATATATATATATATATATATATATATATATATATATATATATATGACCAGATCGAAGATATTAAGCCGCTGCAGCACAGTTGGCATAACATGCTAGAAGGCATGACAAGGCAGAGTAGATAACTGTTTTCAACTATACTATTACAAGGCTACAGCTGAGCCCAAAATTTTTTTGCTTAAGTGTTTTTGCAATGGTATCACCCCTCTAAGCTGGCCTGTGTACCGTGTGGGTTAGACCCCGCCGGGTTACTATCATCATGGCGTCTTGGGGTCGAGGCTTCTGGGTCATCCCATGCCGGCTCTTCGTTGTTATCATTTGAAGATCACCCGACGTCCAATCAATGCCAATAAATGCCTCAAAAGCTGCTTCATCATTAAGAATAAGAGAGGGGTCAAGATTAGGAGTGAAGATATGCTTACGCCTTGGCGGAGTCATATCTACAACCTCATGGGATGGCGGCTTAATCTTAGCATTTTTCATATCATAAGCTGACTGATACTTGTTCAGATCCAACTCTTGTGCAAGCTTACACGCCAAGGGTCGCATCTCTCTGACGCATCTGTTGAAGTCCTTCTCTTCAAAAATAGACACATCATTGTTGATCTTCGAACACCCGATAGCCATTTCTTCTGGGTCTAACGCTGATTGCCAAGCTTTGGCCCGGCTTAGAGCAACAATGGCTCCTGAGCAGGCTGTTGATAATTTAAGCTCTTCAATTTGGCCTGGCATTGTTGAAAGATGATCCAACATAGTCTTAATAAGTGTTGGAGGTTTCTGCCACTTGATAAGGCCACAAGGCTGCGCAAAGTTCCAGCGTATAACTTCTCAGTCAAAGAATAAACCGCCTTCAACTTCAACAACATGTTTTCGCCAAGGCTTGCACTTCTTGCACTTGTTCAGTATTGTGCACATGAGTAACCAGGAGGGTTAGAAATCATATATTACAAGTCGCTAGGTGGGTCAGTTCGGTGAAATATATTTTTTACTTACCAAAGTTGGCAGCTGTCATTTGAGAGATGTGTCATTTTAAGACGGATAATTCTTCTGACACCGGTTTAAGCTGAGCCTCGGCATCTTCTGCTCTCTTTAGAAGATTGTCCTTGTTAGTTTCCAAGGTGTTTCTTTCTTCATCAAATTTGGCCTTGATCTCGTCAATATTTTCCAACGATGATTTTAGGCTTAATTCAGCCTTGGCATGTTCACTTTGTTGCGTCTCTAGATTTTTCGTCAATACGGCGATGTTTGACTCGTCCAAGCTCAACGCTTCCTCCCAAGGGTGACAAGCAATATTAAGATGGTTAAGCTCATATTTAGCAATGGTATTCAAGTCCCAAGCACATTGCAAGCAATATACTTGGCACTTGGGGGCTATTCTAGGTCATTTTTAATCTATATTATGACCCGGTTCAAAGATAAGCCGGCCCTTGGGGGCTACACTTTGCAAATTTTCACAAGTCTCAAGCATACTCAATATTATTCTTATACTTAAGACTTGAGGGCTAGCATGGACATATACATGCAAGGCTAGGGTGGAGTTTGATGTATTCATACCTCATATTTCTGCTTCATCAAATGGACTACACCGGCCTCCATATCCCAGCAGGTGTGAAGGCGACTTAAATAGCCCGTGTATACCTCACCTGTGTTGAATGAGGAATAGCTCTCCAGATCTAGTTTGGCCTTTCCTTTCTCCAATTAAGGTGATTCTTCTTTGGTACTATGCTTGGCTAGCACAGCTGAGGCTCCTGGCACTGTATAAGCCGTCCCAATGATAGCAATGTCGTCAACATCAGCAGCGACAAGACTCTTGTCAGTTGGCTTGGCAGGAGTGGGCAGCTTAGAACTTGGCGGGTCATGGCTGACTACCAGGTTAGCCTCAGTATCCATAGGCTCAAAGGTTCATGGCTGGGTGTCGGGTTAGCCTCAGTATCCATAGGCTCAAAGGTTGCAGCGTCAGTCTGTGGAGGCGGTGTCGGTGTAAGGAGCAAGTTTACAGTATCCAAGACAAGACCAAGCTGATGAAATAACTCTTTGAGAGATCGAAGGGAGGATCAAGAAGACCAAGACAAGCCAAAAGAACAAGAGTTTAGAGGTCATCTACAACATCTTTAGCTTCTATGTAGCTGACCTAATCAGAACCCTAGACCCCCGGTATCTATATAAACGAGGGGTTAGGGCCCATAAAGAACACAATGATCTCATGGTAGATCAACATGTACTTTGTACTCCACATCAAATCAATGCAAGACAAGAAGGGTGTAGGGTTTTATTCTTAGCAGAGCACGAACCTGGGTAAAATCCCTGGTCTCTACTACCATCGCATCTAGGCTACTAGCTAGGGCCCCCTACCGAGATCTACTGAAATCGACTCTGTTAGTTGGTTTCATCGATCTCTACCTTTGCACCTGGCACCAACTCCATAAATACCCAAAGTATGTCTCTGAGTACATTGCGCGAGCGTGGGTAGGTCAGAAAGATAAATCATACATCATCATGCTACAAATCCACGAAAGTTTGCAACAAAGTCAAAATTTAGTTTTTTTACACATATGCATGCATGTATAGTAACGCCTTTTTGTTCCCCTATGCAAAATCGACCATTAGATCACACAAAATCGACCTTAGATCACTGGTTGTCCATCCATAAGAGAACGGTCGGTGCAACAGGGTATTCAGCCAGCCTCGGGTAAAACATCACTGACCATTCTCTTACGAATGGACAACCAATGATGTATTGCTCATAAGATGCCTCGGTGAAGAACACCGACCGGTTGACCGTTTCATATCACTAACAGGTCAGTTGGCCCATCTGTGATAAAGCAATCATCACTGACCCCAATGCACTGACGCCCAAAAAATCATCTGTGATGATACACACAGGTCAGTCAGTGTTGTTCGGATTTGTAGTAGCGGCCCCAGATGCTTATTATTTGTCAGATCAACGGCTAATTGTTTTTCATGCTCATATGTGGTGGTCTCTTAGTTGAGTGAAGGTAGGGGTGCCATCATGGTATCAAAGGAAGTCCCGTCGTGTTGGTTAGGCTGGGCATTGCACTCCTGCTTGTTGTGTGGCACCGCACAGCGCCTGCCGTGCAGTATGTCGGCCCACTGATAGAGGTGGAGAGTGTCCCGATCTTTCGATGAGATGATAACTATCGAGTTGATGGAGTCGACTTTGATGATCTGACTACAAACGTGCACGACGTTGCGTCTTAGCAATCACTAAATCAATCTCCTGAGGTTACTGACGATGCCGGAAGCACGATCAACCTGACCACGAAGGTCTATTCCTGCAAGCAATCGAAGAACAAGCAAGAAAACGATAATGCAATCTGAATATTGCGAATATAGATGAAGTATTGATAAAGGTGGGGATCTGAAAGTGGTCTTGGTCTAGTCGTTGGACACAAACGAAGTACACGAAGTTGCGTTGGCTAACTTTTAACTAAACAAATCCCAAGAAAAAAGCTACTAGATGGATCTACTTATATAGGAGCAAGGGGTGGCAGCCAAGGAGGTGGGAGGACGTCCCAAGGCAGCCTAAAACAAACCCTAGGCCATACAAGGCTCATGGGCCCAAGTGGAGGTGATGCAACACCTTTGGACTTGTAATTTGACTCGGATTATGCTGCAGCGTCAGATTGTTTCATCGATAACTCAACGCTCCGGACGGATTTTAAGGTGATTCCAATTGGGTTGGAAAGGGCACGAAATCTACTTTCCAACAAAAAAGAATCACCTGATTTGGAGTCAGTATGAAAGAGTTCTTGGCTTTTTGAGTCAGGTATGTTTGTGTAGTCTGAATCTGAATCCGGAACGTGAGAGACTTGGACTCTATCTTCTTTTGGCCCAAAAGTGATGTGAGAGGACTTTTTGGACAACACATAAACATATCTTTTACTCTTATCTTCATGTGTGGATTGTACGAATGTCCCATACACTTGCAATTATACATGACACAAAAGTTTGTGAAGTATTTTTGTCCTGGATGACATAAATAAATTATTGCATAGTTTGCATTAGAAATCACCTCAAAACTATACATGTATGCAATATTTTTGGTCGTATCCCAGGTAGTCATGTCCTCATCATCCTCCCCTTCTTGAAAACAAAGTTGTCTTGTATGCAATATTTTGGCTTTAGATTTTTACTTCCCTTGGTTTTTGCACATATGACACATGTATACATGAGTAACCTTCATAGTTCATAAAATCTAAAGCCAAAATATTATCACAAGAAGTAGAAGGCATGAAAATATTGCAACTCAGTTTGCACATATAAGTGAAACTCTTGTTCATTTCAAAAGGTTGACAATGTTCATCATTAAACCATCCTAACATTCATGAATAAACCTTATTTGCATCAAATTTACATGCTACAACATGCTTAAATAAGCAAACATGCAATAAGTCATTGGTCACAGAATCATCACCAAGATTAGAGGTCATATCAAAATGATTAAACATTGGTTCTTTTGCATCAACAGTTAATTCAATGGGTGCACTCAAAAATGTTGGTATTTTAGTTGTTTGATCACATGACTCATTCATGATAGTAACACAATTCTCTAAAATAGGTGGTGTACCAAAATCAATAGGTAACTCAACACATGATGTATTCAAGTTAACTAGGCATGCATCATTCTCATGTTGAAGTGGAAAATATGTACCTTTGTCATTACCTCTTATGATCAACTCAGATGATGTAGGCACTCTCGGTGGTGATGTGTCACATGGTGGAGATGATGTAGTCGACGCAACAACGGATGTTGTTGTCATAGTATGCCTAGTAGTTGAAGAAACATCTGTATCCAGACTTGGAGTGTGCACCGTGCGCTTGTTCTCCTTGTGGGCAACACGTTGTTTTATTTCCTGTTCAGCTTTGCAAGCAAGACGAAACAAATGGTGCATAGGATAACACTCTTCATGAATTAGTATCTCTTGAATATCACGGTTTAATCCTCCCCAAAATCTATCCATAAAATCATCTTCACTTTCTTCTAAAAATGAGTGCAACAATGTAGTTTGTAAATCATCATAATATTTTGTTACTGTGTCAGTGCCTTGTTTTAAATGTTGTAATTTTTTAGTCATGCCACAAGTATAATAAACATTAATGAATCTATCTCTCATGACAAGTTTTAAATCATCCCAAGTAGTAGGTATAAAATCAGGGTTTAACCGACAATATTCACTCCACCAAACTAAAGCAAAGCTACTGAAAGTACTAACCGCAGCTTGAAATTTTCCACGCTCGTCAAAATTATGGGAAGCAAATATAGCATTTATTTTGTACTCCCATTCAATATATAAGCCTAAAATGACCGATAAATGGTGGCATGAAAACATTAACCTGATTATGTGCATTCTAATGTTGTTTCTCCTCTTGTGACGGTTGTTGTATTTTCTTAGGTGGTGGCAAATCTCCCACGATCGATGAAGCCCAAGAACTAACAACTCCAAAACCTGCCATAGTTAGTAGAAAACAAGAAACAAAATCCGATAATAATCTTTCCTATGAACTACAAGGATGTGGTGGTAAAATGCTCACAGTATAGCAAATATCAATATCTTACAAGTTCTTACCATGCAGCAGGTGGTGACAGGCAACAAGCAGTCTCAAATAACTCTGAAGATTGAGTAAAACGATTGCCAGGGAAACGTACGTATACATGGTGTATAAATATGTGGAGTTTGGAAGACTTAATATTTGGTAGCAAAAGATTAACAATAATCAATTCAGAGATGCAATGTTGAATAAATGCTCAACGATGGTACTGTGCTAGTCCTAGGCTAGACCGGACTAGAGACGTGAGCCTAGAACACTAATGAGGTCACGGTGTAGCATAACTAGCATCAATAAAGGATATGAAGTAGCTCTAAACAGCAAGATAAAAGTGAATATCACAATAGCAGTAAAGATAATGATGTGAAACAACTGCCAAGCAGGATATACCAACAACTTTCTCTCCAACTTTCTTCTGGAAAATTTTGTGCCATTTTTTTGATAATTGTTCTCAAGAATGATACTGACTCAAGCTTTCAAACTCAAAAAGAATCACTCAATTCTGAATTGATATGAGGAGTCAAAAATTGCTAAAACCGGTTTGAAAAACTGGAACGAACTGTGTTCACGAACTTCGGAGGGAAAAAGACCTATTTAGGAGCCGATTTTGAGGTGTCAAATATTGAGGTAGGTTCTGCAACTATTTAGATGTGGGTCGACGCTAGCTTTAATTTGAGTACTCATGGAGCCAAAACGGACTTCGTATGAGGAAGATACACCTGTTTTACTGAACAGTGCGCAAAACAGATTCCAATCCAAATTTAGGTACGAGATTGATTCTAGATAGATCCGAATTTTTTTTCTCTCTTTTTTTCTCACACTTTTTTATCTTGTCTTTCTCTCTTTTTTTTCTTTTTTTCTTTCCTTTTTTCTCTCTTTTTTTCTCTCTCTTTCCAAGACAAACTAGATAAGATGCAGATTGGATCAGACGAAGATGTGAATGACCTCAAATATGATTATGACAATGAACAGTGCGTAGCACGTGCTGGAAATTGATGGATGGGATGATGGACAGCGGAAGGGATAATGATGCAGCGGCGGCGTGACTAATGTGTGTTAGACTGTATATACGTAGCCTCCGTACACATATATTGTAACATTGTATTGTACCCCGTGGGTACCTCTATATAATGAAAGAGCCACACCCCGTTTAGGGTGTCGAGCAGTTCCCAACATATTATGTTTTACATGGTATCAGATTAGGTTAAGATGGCTTCCGCTGCCTCTACCGCCGCCGCCGCCGGTGCGCCGACCTCTGTCGCTGCCTCCGTCGTCGCTGCACCAGCCCTTGGATTGTCATTCTTGGCCTCGTGCCCCCTTGCGATGGCCCATGGCGCTCCTCCATCGCCGGGGCCCCTGATCGGCTCGGGCATCCCTGGCGATCACGTCGCCTCGCTGAACATTGCGGCTGGCGATCTGTTCTCGTGTGGCGCTCCTGCCACGGCTCATGGGGGGCCGCCGCCTCCGCCGTCATGGATGGCGCCTCCTTCCGGTGTGCCTCCTTCCCCGCACCACTATGGCGTCCCATCGTCCTATCACTATGGTGCGCCGCCAACCAACCCTACCCGGTGCCGTCACCGTCGACTCATGGGGTTGCGGTTGTGCAGTCCTGCGCGGTGCCCCCGACGCACCTCTACCCTGCACCGCCCCAATCCTACCCTGCTCCGTCGCAGCCGTCCCATGTGGCTGTGGCTTTCCTACAGTATGGGGCGCCACCTGCGGCTGCCCTACAGTACGGGGCGCCACCTGCGGCGTCCTACGGCGCCCCGGCAGCTGGTTCTATCGGGTCCTATCCGTCCTACTCGGGACCGGCTGCACATCTGTCGATGGGCTTCTACGCACTGTCGCATGCTCACGGTGATCAGCCGCAGTGTCGTCGCCGTTTTACTTCTCGCACCTGCTGCCGGTGAAACTCACGCCGGACAACTACTTGTCCTGGCGTACCCAAGTGTTGCCTCTTCTGCGGAGTCGCTACCTGGAGGGCTACGTTGACGGATCCATCCCGTGTCCACCCTCTCATCACCCGGCGTATCATGCATGGGTGGCGCAGGATCAAGCCATCCTCGCCGCCATCCAGTCCTCGCTCGCTCCGAGCGTCTCGTCGCTGGTCATCTTCGCCGCTACGTCCCGGGAGGCGTGGGCGGCTCTTCACACCAGCTTCGCCGCTCAGTCTCAGGCGCGTGCTCACTCTATCCGCACCGAGCTGGGTGAGACTAAGCTTGGTGACCTCAGCATTACGGACTACTTCAACAAGATGAGGGGTCTCGCTGACACATTGGCCTCGATTGGCCAGTCTCTGCAGGACGAGGAGTTCACCACCTTCGTTCTTAACGGGCTTGATGATGATTATGACAATCTCACTGAGAACGTTCATGGCCGTGATGATCCACTTCCACCTCGCGAGTTGTATGCCCGACTCCTTGGCCGTGAACAACACATCAAGGCGCGCCGTGTCTCTCGGGTTTCGCCTCCGCCAATGTCGCGACTCGTGGCAAACCTTCGCGGTCATCATCTTCAGGTGACAAGCCGGCACCGTCCTCACAGCCGGCCTCGCGTGGCAATGCACCATCCATCACGGGTGGCAACCGGTCGGTTGCTCGCTGCTCCTCCTGTGGTGCCCCGCAGGCCTGCCAGCTGTGTGGCCTTGAGCGCCGCATCGCCTCTCGCTGTCATCGCCGCTACAAGCAGGATTTTCTGGGCCTCGGCAACAATGGTAAAGGAAATGACAATCAGGCCGCCGCCGCCGTGACGAGTCATGATCATGGTCGCACTCCGTCCTACTCCATTGATCCTACATGGTATATGGACACCGGAGCTACCAACCACCTCACCGGCAAGATGGGCAAGCTTTCTACTCAGGAGCCATATCGTGGTCATGATTAGGTGCACACCGCCAGTGGAGCAGGTATGCGCATCTCTCATGTTGGTCAGGCTTCTCTCCTTGCACATAATTTTCGCAAACTACATCTTTCCAATGTCCTTCGTGTTCCCTCTGCTACTCGTAGTTTGTTGTCTATTCCTCAACTTACACGTGATAATAATGTCCTTGCTGAATTTCACCATTTTCGTTTCTTTATCAAGGATCGAGACACGAGGGTCGTTCTGCTTAGCGGTCGTCTTCGCCATGGCTTGTACGCACTTGATGCGCCGCGCACACCCTCCATGCAGTCTTCTCCTCAGGCGTTCAGTGGTGTTCATGTGTCTCCTACTCACTGGCATGCACGCCTTGGTCATCCTGCAGCTCCCATAGTTCATCATGTGTTGCATCATTATGAGCTACTAGTTGTGTCCAATAAAACTGCTGAAACTGTCTGTGATGCCTGTCAGCAGGGCAAGAGTCACCAACTTCCGTTTTCAGAGTCTAGTCGTGTTGTGAAACATCCTCTTGAGCTTGTGTTTTCTAATGTCTGGGGTCATGCCCAGACATCTGTTAGTGGTCACAATTATTATGTCAGTTTTATTGATGCTTATAGTCGGTTTACTTGGCTATATCTTATTGAACGCAAGTCTAATGTGTTTGATATTTTTATTCAGTTTCAAGCACACATTGAGCGTCTCCTTAAACAGAAAATCATCCATGTTCAATCCGACTGGGGTGGTGAATACCACAACCTCAACTCATTTTTTAACAAACTCTAGATTTCGCATCGCGTGTCATGTCCTCATACACATCAGCAGAATGGAACTGCCGAATGTAAGCATCGTCACCTTGTTGAAACTGGCCTAACCTTACTAGCTCATGCATCTGCTCCGTTTCGGTTCTGGAGTGATGCTTTCTCCACAACCTGTTTTCTTATTGATAGGTTTCCCTCACGACTTCTGAAAATGCAAACCCCGCTTGAACTCTTGCTCAATGAGATCCCAGACTACACGTTCTTCAAAGTGTTTGGGTGTGCATGTTGGCCTCACCTACGCCCATATAACAAGCGTAAGCTAGAGTTTCGGTCTAAGAAGTGTGTTTCTCTTGGGTATAGTTCCCTCCACAAAGGGTACAAGTGCCTACATGTCCAACAAATCGCGTCTACATCTCTCGTGACGTTGTGTTTAATGAAAATGTGTTCCCCTTTCGCGCACTTCCGACTCACTCTACCACTCCAATATCAGCAGTGCCTGTGTCTGTACCTTCGCCTGATCAATTTGTGGATGTTGCATATGCCCCTATGCTGCTTCCTAATCATGCTGCAGGTATTGGACGTGGCGCCCGTCTAGAGCTTCTTGATGAACAGGTCATGGACGTGATGCGCGTACCGGACGTGCATGTGCCATGCATGACGGGTGGCAACTGCCAACCCGCCATCGCCTCACCCGTGGAGGCTGCCTCGCGGGTGCCCGCCTCGCCCGACACACGTGCGCCCGCCTCGCCTGGCTCGCGGGTCGCCATCTCGCCTGGGCCAGTGCTGGCCTCGCCCGACCCACGCGCGCTCGCCTCGTCCGGCTTGCGGGCCTCTGCCTCGCCTGGGTTGGTGATGGGCTCGCCGGCTGCTGCCTCACCTAGACTGGCGTCGGCCTTGCCCGCCCAGACGGGCCTGTCGCCTAGACTGGCTGCCTCGTCTTGCCCGGCAGCGCTGTCCCCTGCCCCGGCCAGTCCTGCTTCGGTCTCCGGTTCGCCGACAAGCTCTGCCTCTGCTTCCTCTGAGCCGGCCTTGCCTGGTTCCACATTGGCCTCATCGCCACCGCCTGCGGTCGCTCTTCGTCCTTGCACACGGAGCCAGCATGGCATTTTTCATCCGAAGGAACGCACGGATGGTACGGTTGCGTGGATTTTTGCGTGTATGGCCCATACTATTGCTGATCCCACTGCTGAGCCTCGTCATTTTTAGGCTGCCCTGAGTATCCCTCACTAGCGTGCTGCCATGGAGCAGGAAGTTCAGGCTCTTCACAAGAATGACACCTGGCATCTTGTTCCTCCAATCCCTGGAGTCAATGTCATTAATTCTAAGTGGGTGTTCAAAGTCAAGAGACATGCTAATGGTTCCATCGAACGAGACAAGGCACTGCTAGTCGCCAAGGGTTTCAAACAGAGGTATGGTCTTGATTACGAAGACACGTTCAGTCCAGTCATCAAGCCTACTACCATTCGATTATTGTTGTCTCTTGCTGTTACTCGTGGATGGTTCCTTCGTCAGCTTGATGTGCAGAATGCTTTTCTCCATGGCATTCTAGAGGAGGAGGTTTATATGCGTCAGCCGCCTGGTTTTGTTGATCTGGTACGTCCTCATCATCTCTGTCGACTGGTTAAGGCGTTGTATGGACTCAAGCAGGCCCCTCTGGCATGGCATGCCCGCCTTGGATCTGTTCTTCGGGCTCTTGGGTTTACTCCCTCCACTGCTGATACGTCCTTGTTTCTCCTATAGCATCTTGAGGTTACGATGTATCTCCTGGTTTATTTTGATGACATCATTCTCATCAGTTCCTCTGATGCTGCTGCTGATCGCCTTGTGAGTGCTCTCAGCGATAACTTTGTTGTCAAGGATTTAGGTGCTTTGCATTTCTTCCTTGGTCTGGAGGTTTCCCGTTCTTCTGCTGGGCTGACTCTTACTCAGAAGAAGTACTCCTTGGACTTGTTGCGGCATGCTGGGATGCTTCAGTGTAAACATGTTGTCACTCCGATGTCTTCCACTGATCGGTTGTCTGCCCTTGATGGAGACTCTCTCTCGTCTGATGATGCTACTGAGTATCACAGTCTTGTTGGTGGTCTGCAATACCTCACTATTACCAGGCCTGATATCTCTTATGCAGTCAATCGTGTGTGTCAGTTTCTGCATGCTCCCACGACATCTCATTGGTCAGTTGTGAAGCGTATTATGCATTATGTCTGTCTTACTGCCTCTTATGGTTTGCTTCTCCAGCCTGCACCATCGTGTGAGCTCTCAGCTTTCTCTGATGTAGGTTGGGCTAGTAGTCCTGATGGCAGGCGATCCACGGGGGGATATGTGGTATTCCTTGGTTCTAACTTGATCGCCTGGAATGCTCGTAAGCAGGCCACAGTCTCTCGCAGTAGTACTGAAGCTGAGTATAAGGTTGTTGCTGATGCAACTGCTGAGATCATATGGGTACAGTCTCTATTGAGAGAGTTGCGTGTCTCTCCGTCTTAGCCTCCAGTTTTGTGGTGTGACAACATCGGTGCTACTTATCTGTCATCTAACCCGGTGTTTCATGCTCGAACAAAACACATTGAGGTTGACTATCATTTTGTTCGGGAACGTGTTGCACAGAAGCTACTCTGTATCAAGTTCATCTCATCAAAGGATCAACTTGCTGACATCTTCACGAAGCCTCTTCCACAACCACAGTTTGTAGGTTGTAGGCGCAATCTTAACTTGCTTTGTACTTCAGGCCATAGTTAAGATTGAGGGAGGGTGTTAGACTGTATATACGTAGCCTCCGTACACATATATTGTAACATTGTATTGTACCCCGTGGGTACCTCTATATAATGAAAGAGCCACACCCCGTTTAGGGTGTCAAGCAGTTCCCAACGTGAACAGAAGTCAAAACTCTGGAGGAACTAGACACTAAGACCAGCAACTCGACACGGCGATGTAACCAATAATTCAATAATGCAAACAATGAAAAGAAAATTGCAAAGGCTCAGACTGGCTAGGACAAAAGAGGAATAGATCTAACTTTTTTTGTGGCTTTTTCTTGGACAATAGGTAAGAAAATAAATCGAATCTTGGGATAACTAGAAATTCTCACCGAGCAACCTGAAAACTGATACCACTTGATAGAGGCAAAGGTGTCCCGTATTTTGATGAGATGGTGATTATCGTTTCGGAGGAGTAGAGTTTGACGATCCGACTACAAACGTGCACGACGTTGCATCTTAGCAATCACTAAACCAATCTCCTGAGGTTACTGACGATGCCGGAAGCACGATCTGTCTGACCACGAAGGTCTATTCCTGCACGCAATTGAAGAACAAGCAAGAAAATGATAATGCAATCTGAATATTGCGAATATAGATGAAGTATTGATAAAGGTGGGGATCTGAAAGTGGTCTTGGTCTGGTCGTTGGACACAAAAGAAGTACACGAAGTTGCGTTGGCTAACTTTTAATTAAACAAATCCCAAGGAAAAAGCTACTAGATGAATCTACTTATATAGGAGCAAGGGTGGCGGCCAAGGAGGTGGGAGGATGTCCCAAGGCAGCCTAAAACTAACCCTAGGTCGTACAAGGCTCATGGGCCCAACTGGAGGTGATGCAACACCTTTGGACTTGTAGTTTGACTCGGATTCTGCTGCAGCTTCAGATTATTTCGTTGATAACTCAACGCTCCGGACGGATTTTAAGGTGATTCCAATTGGGTTGGAAAAAGCACGAAATCTACTTTCCAACAAAAAAAGAATCACCCGATTTGGAGCCCATATGAAAGAGTTCTTGGCGTTTTGAGTCAGGTATGTCTGTGTAGTCCGAATCTGAATCCGGAACGTGAGAGACTTGGACTTTATCTTCTCTTGGCCCAAAAGTGACATGAGAGGACTTTTTGAACAGCACATAAACATATCTTTTACTCTTATCTTCATGTGTGGATTGTACAAATGTCTCATACACCTGCAGTTAGACATGACACAAAAGTTTGTGAAGTATTTTTGTCCTGGATGACATAAATAAATTATTGCATAGTTTGCATTAGAAATCACCTCAAAACTATACATGTATGCAATATTTTTGGTCGTATCCAAGGTAGTCATGTCCTCATCACCCACACATAAGCAAACAAAGCTGGCTAGTTAGTCCCCTTACAATCCTGCATTGCAAGGCTGGGCATACAACACGGCCCTGCTTTAATCTTGAACCATGGGAGTGTGGGAAAACATCTGTCTTCTTTGTCTGCTTACTGCTCTAATCAGGGCGGCGTGTGAAGGGGGTGGGTTGCTGTCTACTCCTATGTATGACCCGATGGAGTTCTCCATAGCTACCAAATGGGAAAGGCCCATGATGGGCAGGGTCCGGGCAGAGAAAGCCCAGGTAAAATCATCACACGGCGTCCTGGCAGGCAGCACACCGACATGGGCGTGCACAAACAAATCTGGCCAGCCAAGCCCTCTACAGTCCCACACGTTGAGTTTACACATGCAACATGCCGACTCTGGCGCACGTCAGGTGGTGCGAGGTGAGGCATCGTAGCATGCCAGCTTCAGCGGCTGATAACCCACAAGTGTAGGGGATCAGTTGTAGCCTCTCTCGATAAGTAAGAGTGTCGAACCCAACGAAGAGGTAAAGGTAGAACAAATATTCCTTCAAGTTCTATCGACCACCGATATAACTCTACGCACGCTTAACGTTCGCTTTACCTAGAACAAGTATGAAACTAGAAGGACTTTGTAGGTGTTGTTGGATACGTTTGCAAGATAATAAAGAGCACGTAAATATAAACTAGGGGCTGTTTAGATGAAGACACAACTAAGTTAGTTTTAGTAGAGAGCTTTTTGTCACGAGAAAGTTATTTGTCCCTAGGCAATCGATAACTAGACCGGCAATCACTATTGCAATTTTATTTGAGGGAGAGGCATAAGCTAACATACTTTGTCTACTTGGATCATATGCACTTATGATTGGAACTCTAGCAAGCATCCGCAACTACTAAAAATCATTAAGGTTAAACCCAACCATAGCATTAAAGCATCAAGTCCCCTTTATCCCATACGACACAACCCCCCTTACTCGGGTTTATGCTTCTGTCACTCAAGCAACCCACTATAAGCGAATCATGAACATATTGCAACACCCTACAGCGGGAATCCCTCATGCTTGCGCGACACGGAGGGCACAATAGGACAGCACCAATAATAAAACATGCAACTCAAACCAATCACGGTCATCAATTAACCCATAGGACAAAACGGATCTACTCAAACATCATAAGATAGCCATACATCATTAGGAAATAATATATAGCGTTGAGCACCATGTTTAAGTAGAGATTACAGCGGGTAAAATAGAGGTTACACCGCTGCATAGAGGGGGGAAGAGTTGGTGATGAGGGTGGTGAAGTTGTTGGTGTAGATCGTGGTGATGATGATGGCCCGGCGGCGTTCCGGCACCACCGGAAGCAAGGGGGGAGAGCCCCCCTCCCCTCTTCTTCTTCTTTCTTGACCTTCTCCCTAGATGGGAGAAGGGTTTCCCCTCTGGTCCTTGGCTCCCATGGCGTGGGAGGGACAAGAGCCCCTCCGAGATTGGATCTGTCTCTCTGTTTCTGCGTTCCTTAATTCTGCCCTTTCACCGTTTTTTTTATATCCGGAGATCCGTAACTTCGATTGGATTGAAACTTTCGTCTCGATTTTTCTTCAAAAATTAGTTTTCTTGCGGCAAAAGAAAAGCGTCAACCGCCTTACGGGTTGCCCACGAGGGTCAGGGGCGCGCCTGCCCCCCCCCCCCCTCCGGGGCGCGCCCCCTGCCTTGTGGCACCCTCGGACACCGTCTCGCGTTGGTTTTTCTTCCCAAAAATCATAAATATTTTAAAAATAATCTCCGTCCGTTTTTATCCCGTTTGGACTCCGTTTGATATGGGGTTCTGCGAAACATAAAACATGCAACAAACAGGAACTAGCACTGGGCACTGGATCAATATGTTAGTCTCAAAAATAATATAAAAAGTTACAAAAATATATAATAGTTATAGAATATTGACATGGAACAATCAAAAATTATAGATACAACAGAGATGGACTCAGCGGCGCACCGCAACAAGGTGTTGACCGTGTTAGTGGCCGTGACGAACAGCGTGAGGAAAGTGGATCACCATGTCGAATGTCAAAGCAAGACGAGGGGCCTGGCCCGATTACACACGTGATAAAGGTCGAGATCTCATAAGGCCGGTCCGCTTGTCAAAGAGCATATGTGGGAATTAATATGCTCCATACACCACGCCATCCACGCTTCCCAAGTAGCACATGCACGGGGGCTTGGGGTACTGCGCCCTCATGGGGTCGGCTCCTTGGGAGCGTTCGACTCGATTGTTATTTGTAGTTTTGGTCGCGATCATTAAGGGACGCACATGTGTTAGGCATTACACTACCGCCCGCCCACAGTGTGCGCTTTTACTCGACAGGTTCAGTTCGCTGGGTACGTGCAACATGGGCGGCCAGTAGGTGTGCGATGCCCTTGTCGGTAAACTGGAGTATGAACAAAACTCTTGGACTCAATTCGCCTGCAGGCAAACAGCTTATGTACGCCAAAAAAAGACATAGGCAACGATAATCTTTGTGTGTGTCGTTGGTAAATACAACCGCAATTGCAAACATAATTGCTTGTGGATAATTCACAAAAAATATCCTTCAATTAGTTCACCTAAGTCCTTGGTTAAGTTTGTTTTTACGCCCTTTGGTGGTAGGTGGTAATAGTCCCGTTTGGGCTCGCTATATTTTTCACAATTATATTTCACTAATAAATAGAGGGCAAACAGAGGCGCGATATTAAATCATGATGTACATAAGTTGCTTGGCTTCTTGATGGTCCACTTGACTTCTTTGTTCTACTTTTAGTCTGATGCTCTTGTCGTCACGGGCTCACGGCCCCTCGTGGCCAAATTTGGTATTTTGACCTTTTTGGCATAGTTTAGACAGATCTGACCCTGTTCAAAAGTATTCTGGGATCTCACCCTTTGGCTACCGTCACAGTCTCCGACGATAGCTTAACACAGCCTACTGCCAAGGACCCCGGTGGTAGGCATAACGGCAGGCACCAATGGTCGTCTCCCTAGGCTGACATGGCAAAGTGCCTACCGCCAGGGTCCCGGGCGGTTGGCTCTTTTAAGCTAACGCCAAAAGCCCTAGCGGTAGGCTGTTGTGCAGTGGATAAGGTTGTGGGTTGGGGGCTGTGCCCCCCCCCCCCCCACCCCACACAACCATTCACCCCATTATCCTCCACTCACCCAAGCTCAAGTCTTCTCCCCCCTCTTTTCCTCACTCAAGGTCCTTCCACATCTCTCTCATTTGCTTGAGATTTGTCTGGTGGATCCGGAGCACTTTCATCACCTAAAGTACCTCTCTCACTTCTCATTTTGGTTGCTTGGAATCATGTATCTTTGTTGGATTGGCTCACATTCTTTGAAACACTAGTTCATAATTGTGTTGTGGTCAAATCAATTTATATGATGCATTTAGGGTTAGCTTGGTGTTTACACTATGTATTGTGTGCCTATCATTGTTGGGGATAGCTCGATCTAGTCCTAGGGTTAGTGGTTTTGTCAAGAAATGGTTAGGTTTAGTGATAGGGTTAGGGTTAAGTTTTGGTCTTGGATGACTGTTATAGTTACTGCTTGACTTGTAGGATGGGACCGATCAACTTCTTTGAGACTTCTGCGGAGGAGGTGGCGAAGTGTGAACGCGCAGTCATTCAGGAAAAGATGAAGCTGTGGGTCGAAGTCGTCGATGTGTTGAATGCGGCTTGTAGAGACTTTTCAAAGTAGTATGTGTGAAGTGCGACGACAATGACAAGGGGTACGAAGCTAAAGCAAAAAACATAAGCAAGCTCGAGAAGGAAGAGAAAATTAATAGACATGCTCTTGCAAGGCAAATTGCATTGTGCGGAACAAGGGATGAAGTGCATCAGATGGACTTAAAAAACCCTGGCCAGATCATTGAATGTCTAGTTAGGCAACCATCATCGCCGATAGCTAGTCGGGCTTCTCGTTGGGCTTGGGTCCGTGAAAGAAAGAATGTCATTTGTTGTAACCCGGGACCGTACGACAAAGATGTCGTGTTGATGGACGGATAAAGGGGGTTGAACTACATGATGTCATAGTGTCATTTGGACTATAATGGCATGTACCCCTTACCATTTGCTTTGTTATGTACCCTATGTCATTTGAACTTCTACTAATGTTATGTAACCTATGTCATTTGAACTCGTCATTATGTTATGTACCCTATGTCATTTGAACCCGTGAGAACTTCGTGTCTTAGGTCATTTGTAAGTAAGCTATGTTTTGCGTTTGTCTTATATAATATACTTTAAGTTCTTTTTTGTTCCATGTCATGTAGCATGGAAAACAAGTCCTCGATGCAAATAGCGTATGAGAAGTGTGAAGCAGAACGACGTCTTAGGATGATGATGGAGCTTCAAAAATGGATTAAGAGTTGTGAAGAAGCAAACAGAGCTATGAGGGATTTCAACAAGTATGTGTCATGTGAGTTCCCTAAAAAGCTCGAGAAAGAAAAAGAGAAGCTAGTTGACGAGTCATAGGAGAAGGAAGATGATTGTAGATACAATTTGGCAATGGAGATAGGGATCTCCGTAAGCATTGATGAATTCAGTGAGCTGGACTTGGCAAAGCCTGGGCAGATCATGGGATGGGCAATCGATCAAGGAGTGTCGTAGAATCCACCCCGGCGTGCTCGATGGGCCTGGTTCCGTGAGGAAAAGGGTTCGATGATCCATCGGGCGGGTTCCGCCAAGTATCGACCGAAGCCTAACCCAAAGCGTGATGCACAAGCCGAACGTATTAGGGTGATTAGGAGCTACTTTCCAGCTTATTACGGGCTACTTTCCGGGTAGAACATTTATGCTTGCGCTTCTCTAGTTCGAAATCGTGTCATTTGAACTCATGTAATTGGACGAATGCTCTAGGTCCTTTGAACTCTTGTTATTGTAGTAATGCTCTAGGCCATTTGAATTACTTGGGAATGTTTTATGTTATTTCAACATATGCCGTTAGTATTCGAACATATGTCATTTGTTGTTGACGTAATGAATTAAAATTAAACCAAAGGACATGCAAAGTACCCTACCACCAGGGAGCTCGATGGTAGGGTAGTGAACCCTACCACGGAAAAAACCTCCTCTGCCGTCACAGAAGAGTTGCAATGCACGGTGGGCACCCTACCACCAGGGAGCATGGCGGTAGGGCTACCGCCAAGGCCCATGTCAGTAGGGTGGTGAACCCTACCCCAGGAAAATCCTCCTTCATCGTCAGAGAAGAGTTGCAGTGCACAGTGGGCACCCTATCGCTGGGGTGCATGGCGGTAGGGCTACCGCCATGGGCCTTGGCGGTAGGGTGGCTACCGTAAAAGTTCCAGGTTTTCATGTCTCAGAACATTTCTACAGTGCCTGGCCATTAGCTTACCACCATGGGTGGTAGCCTTTCTTGGGCTACCGCTAAGGACCTTGGCGGTAGGGTCTAAAAAACAGAGGAAACACTTTGTTTTTCATCTGTTTTTCCTTGTTAACATCATCATGCACATAGTGTTCACGGCAACAGCAAAATATAGGTCTGCGACATAGTTCATGATTTGGAAATAAAATACATAGTTTGTAGGTCATGACAGGTGAGAATGAAAGAAATAGTTCTTGACAAATGCGAGAATGAAAGAAATAGTTCTTGACAAATGCGTGAGTCAAAAGCATAGTGCTTATTGGGTCACACAAGGCCATTTTCCTTTCTTGTCACGTGCCTCATCTTCCTCTTGGGCTTCCCGAGCCCTTGCAAGCTTTCTTTCTCTCTCCTCTTCACGAGCAACCTTCTCTTCGCAAGCTTTCTTGCCCTCTCCTCTTCACGAGCAACCTTCTCTCTGTGTGCACCCTCCTCCTCGCGCTTCTTTCGCTCCATCTTCTCCTTCTCATGCTCTAATTCCTCGGCTCTTCGAAATTGTTCTTCAAACAACCTTTGCCTCCTAAGACAATCTCGGTGTTGGTCCTTTTTGACATCTTCTGGCACATCTTGATCTATCCATGTGAAGTACTTGCAAAGCGGAGGCGGTGACTACATAGACAAAACAAAATGGTTGTTAGTAACATGAGTTCGAGATGAAGCAAAGCTTGAGAATACCCTTTGAGCATACCGGCGACACATCATAGGCGTTAGTTGGAAGTGCACGATCATGTGCATAGTTGGGACACACACAAAAATCTTCTTCCTTCAGTCCATGACTTCTTGCGGTCAGTGGATACCTTCACTTTGCAAACATCTCCACACCAACATGATGGAGTTTTCATGTTCTTCTCCTTCACCTTGTTCAACTTGGCGGCACCCCACTTGTTCGACATGTCTTCACGGTTAGCACACAGGGGCCTCGTCATGGAACCGGATGAAGCCATGCCTATAAAAAAGAGTGGATGTTAGTAAAGTAAATAAATGTGTATAGAGGTTAAGACAACAAAACAATAAGCAAAACAACAAGTGCCATTCCTATTATTTCAACCATCAGGGTTAAGCAGGACATCAATAGGCCTTCCTCTATCAATCCTTCGCGGCCTAGTACCACCGGAACCACGACCACCTACGTGGGCTCCTCTAAGACTTGTCCGTCCTCCACAGCCACCAATAGTGCCTCCTCGTGCGCTACCTCTAAGGCTTGTTCGTCCTCCACGGCCACCACTCCTACCTTCTCGTGTGCTACCGGAACCTCCTCTCCGGCCACCCGTTTTACTAGTGGGAGTGTTGGCATCGGTCCTTGGCCTTTTAGTGCATTTCCTAGCATCGTGTCATGGGTCGTCACATTGTCCATAGTTGTTGATGTCGGTGGCTCCATGAAATGGCCGCTACCAAATTGTTTCATTCCAGTGTATCCAGCTAGATCATCCATGTCACTTCTAACCTCTTTCTTCTTCTTTTACCCTTGGTAGGCGCCATGAGTTTGGGATCGGGAACGATATGTGGCCCATCATACTCATGCCATTGCGAAGGATCTAGAAAGGGACGGAACTGAGGCGCCCATGTCAACCTCGTTTGTTCGTATGTGAACTCATGCAGCCGCACGGTGGTTTCATCTGAAACACGCAAGTTTCTCGCCCTAGCCGCGGTCATCAAATGCGAGCAAGGCCAATGGTACTTGTGAGGCCTCACGCACTGACACCGCCGGTTCTTGAGGTGCAACTCGTACAAAACACCACCGTACGCTACCCCGTCCCTTGTTGTGCCACCCGGCTCGTCGACTTGGTAGATAATTTCTTTTTCATTGAGTCTAATGATTTGTTGATGTGAGGACTTGTGTGCTTGATACTTCAACCAGTCCTCAACCTTGAAGGGATAGTCTTTATTTTCACCTATCCAGTTGGCGGTGACTCGGGAATGCCTTAGGAAATACTCGTTGAGCTTGAAGAACGTATATTTCACAATGGCAGTCACTGGCAATGAACGGACACCCTTGAGAACGTTGTTGAAGCATTCCACCATGTTACTTGTCATATCTCCGTATCTCATACCACCTTCGTCGTAAGTGTGCGACCACTTATGCTTCTCTGGAAGATGCCTAGAATTCTCTCCCCCCTTTGTTCTTTTCCAATGCCAAGAAGAGTTTGTCATATCATTTTTTTGAAATGTGTTGGTGTTGAATGCCACACAAACATGGGTAAGGTCTTTGCAAAACTTCTTGCTCTTGCATGCATAGTAAAAGTTTGTCATGAAGTGTCTCATGCACCAATGGTGTTGGAGCTTTGGAAAGCCAGGAATATCAACATCTATTGCTTAGAATCCCATGATGCCTATCCGATATGATGCACACCTCTCTCTTGCCAATCACCTTTGTCCTTCATGGTCCACAAACCACTCCCAATTGTCATCATGCTCGGAAGGCACCAAGGTAAATGCCACCGGCAACACATTGTCAATGGACGAATGGGTCATTGCCACCATCAATGTGCCCTTGTATTTGCCGGTCAAGAACGTGCCATCAATTGACAAGACGGACCGACAATGCTTAAATGCCTCAATGCATTGGCCAAAGCTCCAGAAAGCTCGGTGAAACACTCCGTCAATTGACTCGACTCTATGGCGCATGCCCGGGTTCCGATGAGCAATGGCTCCCAACATCCTTGGTAGAATATTGTACGCGGACACATAATCACCATGCAACATCCTAATAGTGTTTGCCTTGGCCATCCATACCTTCCCATACTTGACCTCGTAACCGAATCGTTCAAAGACCGAACTCATGAGTAGCTTGACCTTCACGGTTGGATCGTGGGATATCTCATTCAACAATTTGTATCCTAGAAACTCGGAGGTGAGTTGATGGTGGCCCTTGCTTCGTTAGCTTTGTCCGGCGGTATGCACGTGTGAGTGGCCACACAACTCTTCAACTCTCATTGCCCGGTTTCATGAATTTTTCTTCCACGGACCTTCCATTTGCAACCTTCTTTGTCACATCTGACGGTGTAGCGCACATTTTGATCGGAATGACCAACAACATATGGCTTATGGTTCCTAATGGCATAGTCACTCAACGAAATCTTGAACTCTTGCAAGCACCCAAACTTGATGCCTTTATTCAAATGAGCATTCTCGTCCTCATCCGAGGGCCTTGGATCACCAATATTCGTGCAAGGTGATGGTTCAACCAACCCCAATCTCATGCCCCCATCAACAACGGCCTTGTCGGCAAAGCTAAGACCACGAAACAAAGAGGGTCCTCTTTTCTTGCCACTGACCTTCTTGTAGACTTGATTTTCTTGCGCCGTGAATCCATCCTCGTCCAATTCTTCCTTCGGACCCTCGTCGTCCGAGTCATATTCACACATATGCCTATAAGGGAGGTTACGGTCCATGTCTTGTTGGTAGACAATGACATCCAAGTCACCAATGGGATGGTAATGAATCTCTTGTTCCGCGTAAGCATCATCTTGAGGAATAGCATGATCATCAACACAAGCAATAGCATCCACATGAGCAATAGGATCACCTCAAACTACTATGGCTCTAACATTGATCTCCTCTTCATTGGGTTGGCTACTTGGTGGTTGGCTACAAGAATTGTGTGCATACAACTCGACACTACTATCATGTAGTGGGGATGACACACTCCTGTTCAAGTCGAGTTGTAGGCGAGGAACTTCACCTTTGTGGCAAATAATTCAAGTGACTTGTCTTGTGATCCCTCAACTTTATCCTTGTACACATTCTAATACAAATCGGAGGTGATGGGCATACTCTTTAATCGAGACTTTACTCCCACTCCACATCATACCTCCCAATAAGTTTCACCTCATCACTTGGATTAATCCAATGTAACATGCTTCTCACTTTCACTACAACATCATCATAGCTTGGGCTTGTGTCAAAAACATCAATCCTCCCCTTCATCGGCATTTCCATTCAAAAATGCCGCCTTGTCCAAGTAATGCAAATTAACAAGTCTATCCATCTAAGAACAATGGACAAAAAATCATGTCATCCATGGGTTCAAGCAAGGAACTTCTATGCATTGCATTCAAACAACTCGACAAAAATTGTCAAAATTGCCTTAACCCTAAACCTTCCAACACAAAGCCACTAACCCTTGGCACAAGATCTTGCTACGCACAACAAAGCTAGGCACAATAAGCACACACATAGCCATAAATGCACAACAAGAGCAATAACTAGGGCTTCAAACAATGTGAGCAAATCCAACAAAAATACATGATTTCAACCAACCAAAAGAAGGGGGAGTGGGAGAGGTACCTTGGGTGATGCAAATGCTCCGGATCCACCGGACAAATCTCTAGCAATGGAGAGAGATCTAGTGGATGCTTTGATGGGGGGGAGTGGGGGAGAGGATGGGCTCGGGAGGAAGAAGGGATTGGGGATGAATGGGTGGGTGCAGGCCCCACCAACACCTTATCCACTACAGAGCCCTACCGACAGGGTGCTTGGCTGTAGGATCGAGCACCCTACCGCCAAGGCCCCTGGTGGTAGGGTCCTTTGCCACGTAGGCGGCCGCAAACGGCCGTCTGTGGGCTGTCGTCAAGTCTACCGCCAAACTTTGCGACGATAGCCTATCCAACCCTACCGTCGGACTGTCTGGCAGTAGCCAACAAAGTCAGATCCCAAAATACTTTCGGGTGGGGGTCAAATCCGGCTAAACTTAGGGCAAAAGGTCAAAACACATAAATCAGCCAGTCTGGTCGGCTAGAGTGCTTTCAATCGAGGGACGAGTGCTTGCGTGTTTCATTCTCTAGGCAATGGGACCTGATGGGGGTCTTTGCCTGTCCGGCCTCTTGCCGTCCAAGAAGTCAAGGCTTAGTTGTTGTAGAGAGAAAAGGAAAACAGTTTTGCTATAGCACATCTAGATGTGTCAGTTTTGCTATAGCACATCTAGATGTGTCGTAAGTATTTTGCACGTCTAAGTCATATACCATTGATTCTACGAGAAGATCCGTGCAAGCATTTTCATTATTCTTTTTTTTCTAGTTTGATTGAGTCACTTAGAAGTGCAATAATAAGAGCACGTCTAGATGTGCCCTAGACAAGACTCGAAAGAAATCATGCTACCAATACGCTGCACCAAAGCTTTGAGGTCGTCTTCCAAAGTCCACTAATGGGGAACATACCTTTCTGCAGGATATTGGAACCACAGCTTTATTATTTGTGATTTCATGTGTGGAGAAACTAGAATCATGTTTCAAAGATGACCTCAAGGCACACCAGGGACAAACGTCTGCGCTTACAAAGAGTATATGTCCTGTCGCAAACTCCACAGAAACTACAACTGTAATACAAATTTGTGTTATTTCTCTTTAATACTCCATATGTGCTTGCAATTCCTATTTGTCCTCACCTTAGGGTCAGTTCTTTTGCTGGCTTCTAGAATAAGCTAGAATAAGTTGCCCCCTACCCAACTTATTCTAGAAGTCCAACCAAATTTATTTTTTAGAAGCCTACTAATTAAGTCCAGACTAATAGGCTTCTAAAAATATATTTTGGTTGAGCTTTCAGAATAAGCTGGGTAGGGAGCAACTTATTCTAGAAGCCCAAAATAGCCAGCAAAAGAACTGGCCCTTAACGGGATGCATCCAGATGAAAACATAATGTTACTGGCAATGTGTCCATGCGTTGCAATGGATCCAAAGTAGAATAATACATATTCACAGATCTGAAAGAAAACAGTCTAGTTTTGATATACATATCACTAAAAATATCTTATATTTCACTCAAAATATATTTCTTGGGCTGTTTTGATGAGGTAAGGGAGGAATGTGGTTGGTTTCAAGATACTAAAGGGTTTTCTGCAAATTGAAGCAGGGAAGTGGAATATTGTTGCAAAAAGGCCACAACTTACATCACAGTCGTTAGATACAGAACTAGTGGTTAGAAATGACAAATAGCAGACACGCCATCATCACCAACTGAGTCTTTTATAGGAGTAGAGAAATTTGAGCAGAGAAGTGAAATATTGTTGAAAAAGGCCACAACTTACATCATTAGATGCAAGCTCTAATGGTCAGAAATGACGGATGACAGACACACCATCATCACCAACTGAGTATTTTATAAGAGTACAGAAAAGAAGACCTGGTATTGTATCACAATCCACGGTACGGAGATGTGTTTGTTTCTTCATAATCTAATACTCTCCGTAGTACAGCTCCCACAGGGTAAAATATCCAAAATCGGTAAGGGAGTTAGGTTACTATTTAACCTTTTCATGGGGTTACATTAGTTACATAGAGATCACATTGTCTTGTTACATGTTGGCTACATAAAAGAAAGAGAAGTACCTCTGCTCCATAGCATCGGGTTCCATTTTCTGATAACCAAATCAAGATGATTGATCTTGGTGTTTTCATGACAGCAGTGAAAACTGTAGTATATCATATTTCCCTGCTGATTTGCTGAACTAGTACTGGGGAACAGCCATGTCTATTACCTCAGTTGAAATGGGGCTAAGCCATACTATACTTGAGAATTTGAACGCATTAAAAGACAACCTCAGTCAGCTGTGTTTTGTTTCTTCATTATCTGAATCTCCTGTTTCGTCTGGAAGGAGACCTAGAAGAGGCAAGGGCAGCAAGGAACTGAGATTGCATACAATAATCAACAGAGGTAGATTTCCGAAGCTTTCCCTAGTGACTCCAAAAATCTTTGTTAGACCAGCACCGACAAGACCACCAGTAACACTTCCAGCATTAGAAATGGACATCAAAGTGGCAAACAAAGTCGCCTCCATTCCTGGAGGGCACAATTTTGCAGCTAACACCAAAACTGGCATAAATGCAGCCTGCAACATAATTCAGGTTATATACAGTTACATGCAAGGAGAACAACTCAAGGCACAAGGAAGCCTTGTAAGAACAGTTCAAAGCCAGATAAGTTGACATCAAAACTTAAGTAATGATATGACGTAACTACATTGGGACAGGAGAATACTTTCCCCAGAGTGGTTGTAATGCTGAGAATTACAACTTGTGAAAGTTCAAATTGGCCAGGCTTATTTTCAGGCATATGGAGAGCAACTAGACTTCATGTCACTATTATTATGCAATGAACTAAATTGTTCACGTCCCACAGTAAATGTAGTAATACAAAATAAATAAGAGTTTGCCATCAATCAGCAAAAGTAGTCGTGTTACATACCTGGCCAAGGACCGTGATGATTAACGAATCTCCAATGGAGAACCACTCATCACTGATCCCAAACTGCCTATTAAGCCCAGTGACAAGAAGAACCTGGAGGGCATACAACACACTAAGGTTTTAACTTGGAAGGATGCAAAATAACTGCCGCTGCACTGAAATAAAAGCAAAATGAACACCTGTGTCATTCCAAGGGCTGAACCTATGATGGTTGTCACAAGAAATATTTTCCTCAGATGAACTGCCTTCAGAAAGTAGTTATAAATTCCAACACCGAGCAAGGATGCAATGGAAGTAACGAGTTTTACACGTCCTAGAAACTCTGGAGTGAATCCAAGCTTATTTGTGCTGAGATCAACAATAAGGGAGCATGAAAGTTCAATCAACTAAGAAACATTACAAAGTTAAACAGTAATCATACATTTTGAAATACATAATGGAAAGTTATGCATACGCTAACCAGCTGCTACAACGCAACCTGGATATAACAATGTAGAGCTTAACTACGATCATCAATATCTTGTGGCAATTTCTCTAGTTGATGTTTTGTTGTACCTCAAACGTCAAACCTATGAAATCAAATTGATACAATTAAGGATGAGCTAGAGGAAGGATCCAGTAACCAGTTGTAATTTATATTTCATAGAACTACTGCACTGCATTTAAAACTAGCTCCCACACAACAGTAAACAATAACCATGTACGCCATCAGAGATACTGTAATTGCAGACTTGTGTGAAATTGTGGCAACCTGATACATACATGAAGAAAAACATGGCTGACTCTGAGTGTGGTGTTGCTTGCCAGAGGAATATAAACAAGGTCGGCAAGAAAATGTTAGGTTGCTTTACAGAAGTCCATAGCTGCTTGATGTGCTGTATTGAGCTCTCAATGAATCCTGAACCAGAGACTGACATAGCATGTTCTCCAGGAGTCAGGCGATGTTCATTTACAAGAACTGCAACAGCAGATGTCATCAATGGTAAAAATGCCGTAATACCAAAGACAAATCTGTGTTTACAGAAATATTTTCATCAGTGTACTGCACCAGAGAACATGTGGAGCTTCAGTAGGTTACAGGAAGCTATGTGACGAACCTTACTCCATATGCATCCACAAGCGAACCACTGAAATATGCGCTCACAATTCCACCAAATGCCGAGGACCCCCAACATAGAGACTGGAGAGATCCAGATGTACTTTGTGATTCGCCACGAGCTCTCTCAACTACCATAGAATCTACGACCTGCATTATTTTCACAGGTGTCTGTTGAAACAAATCTAGGAAGCAACAATATATTTAAATAATAGTAATATTGTCCTAATTTATGTCAGGAACAACTCTAAGATGTGATAAGAGATGAGGTGTTGATTTTATTTAAAAGATAATCTTTATTTAGATATATTTGATTATTTTCAATGCACAACGGCAGCATTGGCTAGATGTTCTCAATTTAGAGACTGGTGTGGCCTAAAATAGTTTGGCAACTTCAAATAACACAGGAAATATGTATACAATCTGTCAATCGCATTGCAAAATTCAACTGGAGATAGATAAATGTTCAGTAATCGCAATATCCTCAAGAAAATATGGCATTACAGTCTCACATCATCGATCAGCAAATTAGCTACAACAAAAGCGCACGGATACCGTGATCCAATACATGTCGGGCAACCATCAATTAGAACAATTTAAGTTAACTTAGAACTAGCCAATATCCCTCGGTAACAATCTAGGAAAATTTGGAACTGACTGATGAGGAAGTAGGGAATAAAGAGCTTGTCTTTTGCATTGGTTAATAACAACCGGAGAAGGGTCCGAGCACTTTGGGTCTATTGTACGCAGCCTTCTGTCAGGACCCAAGCAACGATCTTCTGACAAGCAGAACACCTGAAACGAGATTCAGTTAAGTTTGAATTCAAATAGATTGGCGCGAAGTCCCCAGAGCCGTCCATCTGCGATCTGACGCTCCATGGATGCTCGTACCGCTTCGCGGAGTTATGAAGCCTGGATCGCGTCCACTCCGCATCGGATGGCTGCGGATGGTCGGCTGAGGAGAATAATGTGAAGACTTATATGTCTTCAGAGCTATGGCTCAGCCTCTCCAACCCAGATGTAGATCTGTGGCAGCAGTTTGAACTGGGGTAAACAAATCTCTGTGTCTGCGTCAACCAACTGGTTCTATTTCCTTGCAACCCTTTACTTATTGTATTCCTCTGAGTTCCGAACAATTTCCCCTTTCATTTCTCTGTGATTGTTGCGAAGACTTTTCAGTACTTCGATTCTCTTCCACTGCTTAGATTTTCACTAAGTGGTGCACGCTGTGAAAACCTTGTCTGTGCTTAGACTGTTAGATTTACTCGCATCTTAGCCTGTTTGTATATTGTTTCTGTGATAGCATGTTTTCTATTGTTTTGATTACCTTGTGACTAGGGATGAAAGCGGAGCGGAAACGGACGTAACTGAGTGCTACCACATTTGTTTTCATATATTTTTGCAGAAGCAGAAACGAATACAGAAACCCCGGAAATGAATAAGGAAACAGATACTACCGGAAACGGACACCGAACGAATACAAAACAGACATGAAAACACAAGTGGGCATTGACCGGAACTTAAAAACCCCTTGAATCATAGAGAAATACACATAAAAGCAAACAAATTTAATGAATTGTTAACATGTCTACAAAATAGTATCATTATGTTAGCAACTTAGTGTAGTATTGTAGTAGTACTGGACAATTGCGTATAGGGTTCTCAAGCTGAGTACATGTCTGGTAGTAGAATTTGGGCCTCAAATGATCCATTCTACTCATTGTGTTATTGTGTATTGTTTGGTGGTTGGGCTACAAAGCAGCCATAGGTCTATAGTCCAAACAGAAATTCCATATTCACGGAAACGGAAGGTTCCGTTTCTACGCATGTTCCACCGGAAAACACCATTCCGTTTTTGTTTCCGTTTCCGCATAAAAAATTCCATTTCCACTTCCGTTTTGCAAATTTTCGTTTCCGTTTCCATATTTCCTCTCCGTTTAGTTTCCACTCCATTTTCATCCCTACTTGTAACTCTGTTGCATGTCCTCTAGTTTATTTAGTTCTTCTACTAGATTGCCTCTGAACTGCTTTGCTGATATCCAATTATTCTTCTATTTACCAAAATATTTCGTGTTTTCGAAGAATTTGTAATAATATCACCCCCCTCTCTGGTAGATAATTTTGTTCCTACATTAAGGATTGTTGATGCCTATCAATAACTTTAATTATTTTTAATAGCTTCAAGAAGGCAGCCCCAACATGTTGTAAGATAAGGTCTGCACATAGGCATGTACTCCGTATATAAATTTGGAACTCTAGAGGAAAGTGCTTGATGTGAACCAATCGTTATTTCTAGCAAGTTGATGTTATTAGTGTCTGCCTTTCTGTATGATGGAAGGTGATCCCAATGACACAAGAGCATCAGCACTTAAATAAATGCTAAAGACTGTACAAATAAAATACGTCACTCGAAATTAACACTCGATCTGAAAAGTTTGAAAAGATAACTTTCTTGCAGAATACTTAGCTCATACTTACAACATCTGAGAAGGCAACAGAAAGTGATCCAAGAAGAATAGAGAATCCTGCACCATATTTACTGTTCACTACTGTAGCCATCAAACTCCATGAAAGTGTTCCAAGAAATCCTGACAGAATAAGATATGATCTTCTTCGATACCCATATAGTGGAATAGAATCACTGGAAGGCAAGAGCAGCGGAGTCAGTGCCACCAAATGCACATATACATACAGCAGAAAGGAATGTATGGGGAACTTTCACGAGACCTGATAAAGCCATAGATTGGCTTGATCAACCAGGGCAAGGATGAGAAGCCAGATATAACTGCAGTCTATATAACATAAACCATATTAGTCACTTATTAACATCTATTGCTTACAAGGTAAATTATCACATGCATGTAACAAGACCAAATCTCTAAATATCAGGACCACAAAGACAACGAAGGGAAAAAGACCAGGTACCTCAGCTGGATCAAGGTGAAGATCGTCTTTTAAGTAAAAGCTCACAGCAAGTCGTGCAAGGCCTAAGACCCCTTGCACAAAATATACAATGGCAACTGCCATATTATCAGGAGATAGGTCCACCCCGAATGCCGTGAAGTATCCTGACTTGCTCTTCCGTACATCATCTGTACTAGATTGCTTCTTATGCCATCCCTCCAAGTATCTCTTACTTGTATCAGCTTTAGTACATCCCACCTGATATCTAGGCACAATATTTCCTACAGTAGGTACCATGACGGGAATGAGTATGCCAGCAAGCAGGTAAATTCTTCATGTTGTATTAATGTCGTCCAATTTTGCAGAACATTTTGGTTGACGTAACGGAAATATCATGGGGAAAATGTGGGGAAAGAGAGAATGCGGAAGAAAGGTTGAAAGGGGTCGTGTTGTAACAGATCCAATATGCAAGTTGTCAGGGCCGTATATAGACAGGTGCAACTGGAGAAGTTGCACAGGGTCCCAAAACCTTTGAGTGCCCCAGATTTTTTAACTGTACTAATTATTACTAATCTAAGGACTGGAGACTAATGATCGGTTAAAAATTAAGAGAAAAGGAGTCCAAGCCAGCGACAGAAGCATTTCTACCTATAATAGGAATTCCACTAACGATTGGAGACTAATGATCGGTTAACACAGTTTGTTGTTAAACCATGGATTTGGTTTACCAATTCCATCATTATTGCATACTCTTTGGGAACAACTCCAAACTCACGGCCCAACTCACATCTCTCCCATCTGTCTTCGTCTTCCTTCCCTCTAAATTTTTTTCTCACACACCCTCACAAGGAAACTCACAAATGACAGGCGGATAAACAGCCCACGCTCTTTTTCCAGTGCTTAGCAGCAAATCACCGCAATTAAATCGCTGCAAATTTAGTCCTCGTCTCCTCTCTCGATTCTCCTTCGAGGGCTTTACATATTAGATGTTTTTCTACTGATTCTTCCATTCAAGTGTTCCCTTCAAAACATGAAAAAATGACACTACTGCTATGATTACTGAATTTTTTCTGCATTTTTAATACATGGGGCCTGTTACAACATCACGTTTAACCTTCTTTTTTACATATTAGATGTTTGCACTGAGCACCGAATTTCTAGGTACATCCCTGCAAGTTGTACAACTAAATGTGGCACAAAGTAGAGAACACAAAACAAACCTATAAGCCTATGTGGCACAAGAGAGGATTGAGCATAGGTGTATGTCTGTTATTTGTGTTTTACGCAGAAAATTTGTGAGAAAATTTGTGAGAAGATGGACCATTTGGACACACAAGCGGACATAAGGTCACCTAATATCCATTCTACTTCATCCTTTGATGTTGTAACTTCAAATACAGAACAATATGGTCTACAACCTTGAGAAAGATGAGACTTGGGTGTGGAGGATGGTAATACTATGTTCGTACGATTTCTACTTGCAAAAATGCTATATACGTGGGAACCTTTCCTTGAACAGGTCTATGGAGATAGTGTAGTACTAGCACTGTCTAAGGTGAACCATCGAATCAAAGCCGGATGGATGAAGTGGTGCCAAGCTTCTGGAGTTCTCTATGACAAGAGAGTGCCACAAAAGCTAAAAGGCAGGTTCTATAGGACGGCGATTCAACCCGCAATGTTGTTTGGTGCTGAGTGTTGCCCGACTAAAAGGTGACATGTTCAACGGTTAGGTGTGGCGGAGATGGGCATGTTGAGATGGATGTGTGTGGCCACACAAGGAAGGACCGGGTCCAGAATGATGACGTACGAGATAGAGTTGGGGTAATCGGTGATTGAAGAGAAGCTTGTCCAACATCGTCTAAAATGATTTGGGCATATTCAGCACAGGCCTCCAGAAGCTCCAATGCATAGCAGACGGCTAAAGCGTGCTGATAATGTCAAGAGACGTCGGGGTAGACCGAACTTGACATGGGAGGAGTCCATAAAGAGAGATCTGAAGGACTGCAATATCACCAAATATCACCAAAGAACTAGCCATGGACAGGAGTGTGGAAGCTTGCTTGGTTGCGAGATCTTACGAGTTTCAGCTCTAGATTACCCCAACTTGTTTGAGACTAAAGGCTTTGTTGTTGTTGTTGCTGCTGTAATTAAAAAGTGGGTCACATGTTGTAGGTGTCGCTTGGTATTATGGAGTCGAATTGTGGCATCAAGTGAGCATGTCAAGCGGCAAGAGTCTATGCCGGTAGTTTTTAAGACCTTTTTATGTTATTTCATCATGCTTTTAGTAGTTCAATTTCATGAGTTTTGTTGAGTGGACTTGCATTTATACCTTCCGAAATGTAGGCCTCAAATGTTTCGCCCCGGCTAGGTTCAATTCCTGGATCCACCACTGCCAATAGGTGATCCGCGTCGGAGTTGCCCTTAGGCACTATTGGCAAGAAAAACAAGACAGCTACCCAGGTTCAATTCCTGGATCCACCACTGCCAATAGGTGATCCGCGTCGGAGTTGCCCTTAGGCACTATTGGCAAGAAAAACAAGACAGCTACCCGAAGGCTTACCTAGCTGTAATTTAATGGGATGGGGGTAGGAGGACAAAAACACAACCCCCCCCCACCCCCGCTCGGGCGACTCGGGGGGCGAACCCTAGGCGCGTCGCCGGGCTCCCTCCTCCCCCCACCCTCCCTCGCCGCCGCCTGAGGCAGCCGCCGGGCAAGCCCAGGGCCAAGGAGGGTGACGGCGGGGCTTCTGGCTGCCCTACTTCCGCGCGGGGAGCTCTGGATCTGGAGCAGCGGCTCCTATGGAGAGGCACCGCCTGCTCTGCGGCGAGTGGCTGTGCGGATGGTGGATCCGGTGTCCTGGCCGCACGGGCGGCGGGATCCCGGTGGTGAGGGCGGTCGGTGGCGGCTTCTGCGGCGATCGGTGCGCGAGATCTGGCGCCTCCCCTCCTCTGTTCGGCGTGCGAGCCTGCCTGGTCGGGTCGTGCTTCCCTGGTCACCGGTTCCGGACAGGTGGTGCTGTTGGTGGCGGGGATTTAGTTCGGGCGAAATCCCTGGCCGGCCGCGTCGACGGCGATGCCCGAGGGCGCCGTTCCCCTCCTTGGAGGCGTCGGTATGGACTGATCCCCTCACTTCCCCTCCTCCTCGGTCTCCCGGGCGAAAGCCCTAACTTTGTTGGGCGGCGGCGGCGCTCTCGGTGCCGTTCCCTTCTTGAAGGCGCCGCTTTGGGAGCATTGGGGTTGGGTGGCGCCTGGGGGTGGTGGGTGGCGGCGGCGGCGGTGTGGCCCTCTTGTCCTAGCTTGGAACTTCCCCCTCTGGTGTTGGATGCTTGCAGCGGCGATGTTCTGCTCAACGAGAGCCCCGGCGTCTCGTTGGGGATGCGCCGACCCTCCCTATGTGGTCTTCTTCCGGCAGCATCCATCCCATCTTGCGACGATGCGGCGCCTTCGATCCAGGCGAGGAGGTAGTGGCCTCCTTCGAAGATCGTGTACTGGATGTGCCGTGCCGGGACCCGTAAGTGCTTGGCGACGGCATGCCCCGCTGGTGTCGGCCCTCCTCTTCTTCGAGCCTATGTGATCTTGTCCCCGGTGCAGCATTCTTGGAGGGGGACCTCGGCGTCTTCGGCCTCGCTCTATTATGACCATCTTCAGCCCCATAGTGCTTGAGGCTTAGTTTTGTGCTGTCCATCATCTATGTATCTTTTTTTAGAACATCATCTATGTATCTTACCGCCTTGTTGTTCTTTCTTTTGCCTGCGGGCGTATGCGTGTAATCCTGGCCAGTTGATGGCTTTGTTAATTCAAAGCCGGGCTAGGCTCGAGCCCCATCTCGGGCTCGACTGATGCCTTTTCTCTAAAAAAAAGTTGTAATGAAACAACCATTGTGCTGATTCCCAAAGGTAACGATCCACTAAGCATCAAGGACTTCAGGCCCATCAGCCTCTGCGATGTCATTTATAAGGTTATATCAAAGGTGTTAGTTAATCGTCTCCGACCTTTTCTTGATGACCTTATTTCTGAAACTCAAAGTGCTTTCGTCCATGGAAGGATGATAACAGACAATGGGATTATTGCATTTGAATGCTTCCACAAAATCCAGCACAGCTAAAACTCGAGAGACAATCATTGTGCCTATAAACTGGATCTTGCTAAAGCCTACGATAGAGTTGATTGGGGCTTCCTGGAGGGTGCACTCCGGAAGCTAGGATTTAATCAAAAGTGGACCAACTGGGTGATGAAATGTGTGACCTCGGTCAAGTTTTCCGTGAGATGCAATGGTGAATTATTGCAAGCCTTTGCGCCAACCAGAGGGCTACGACAAGGAGATCCACTAAGTCCCTATTTATTCTTGTTCATAGCTGATGGCCTTGCTACACTCCTAAACAGAGAAAATGTGATGGGGTCCATAACCCCGATAATGATTGCTCGGGGAAGTCCAGGGATCTCCAACCTCCTATTCGCTGATGATAGCCTCCTGTTTTTTAAAGCCTCGGTTGATCAAGCCACAAGAGTACGGGAGCACCTTTCAGAGATGTACGGGTCAATTGTTGAGCCAGAACAAATGCTCTCCTCTGTTCAGCGAGGCCAGACCAGTCCATGTCAAGGAGGAAATCATGACTGTGCTTGGGGTGGTTTCCTCCACTTTTGAAAGTAAATATTTAGGTTGCGTTCGGTTTGCGGGTATAGAAAACACTGGACCAGAAAACTGCGAAGGATTATGATTGATTGTACAGTACCAGACCATAGGGTTATAGAGGAGAGGAAGAGAAGCATGCGGGGTGTTTGAAGCATAGGTGTAAAAAACTTTGTTACTGACGAAGATTGTGTACACAGTGGCAGATTCTATGTTATTTTTCTATCCGCATGTACTCTGTGAGTTTGTCTCTTTCCTCGTGCATGACTAGTATAGTTTAATTTTTTATTTGGAGCCGTGGTGCCTTGCCTCGGGCATCCGCCCAAAAATGAGGTTCTACTGGATTTGTGAAATCCTCTGGAATGAGCCCTCCAAGGCAAGGTTTCCTTCAAATTTCTGTACCAATTTCTTATGAAACGAACGGGTCAGAGGTAGACAAAACTACAGGTTTTCAAACCTGTAGATTTCCTTTGATTTTCCTGCAGACCGAACGGGGCCTCAGGTCTACCGACACCGGAGGGACGGATGAAGAATGAGAAGTTCCAACCAATCATAGACAGATTTGGGAAAAGGTGCAATGATTGGAACGAAAGATTCATGTCTCAAGCGGCTAAGGAAGTACACGTCAAATCGATTGTACAAGGCTTACCAACATATGTCATGGGAGTTTTCAAATTAAACCACAGCTTCTGCGAGAGTTATGAGAAAGTCATCAGGGACTTTTGGTGGGGTGACAAGGATAACCACAGGAAGGTTCATTGGATGTCTTGGGAAAACATGACAAAATCAAAGAGGAATGGAAGCATCGGTTTTCGAGATATGCATTTGTTTAACCAAGCTCTACTTGCTAGACAAGGTTGGCGATTAATCCAGAAACCTGAGTCTTTGTGCTAGATTGCTCAAATCAAAATACTATCCAAACGGAAACTTGCTTGATACGGTATTTTCTTCGGATGCTTCCCCAGCTTGGAGAGGGATCGAATTCGGTTTAGAACTGCTAAAAAAAGGTTTGATCTGGCACATAGGGAATGGAAGGAAGATCCAAATTCAACGGGATCAATGGATCCCAAGGAAAGAAGGATTAAAAGTGGCCATTTTCACTAGGAGATCAAGGCTAAGGTGGGTTAACCAATTGATGAGGCCAAACAGCAAGGAATGGAATACGGAACTAATAAACCAGATTTTTCATAAGTTTGATGCGGATGAGATCTGCAAAATAAGAATACCCTCCAATGCGGTGGATGACTGTGTGGCCTGGCATTACGAAAAAACTGGTGTCTTCACTGTCAAAAGCGCATACAAGCTTGCTGATTCATTAAAGAGAAATGGAACGGCAACGGCCTCTAGCTCAGCAAGAGATCCAGGTGATAGGAGCATATGGGATGTAATTTGGAAAGCGAACATACCAGAAAAAATCAAGATCTTTGGATGGAGGGTCGCTACACAATCTCTTGCCACGAAACACAACACTTTTAGAAGAACAATAGTGAAGGAAGATGTGTGTGATATTTGCGGAGTTGAAAGCGAGAGTGAGTACCATGATGTTATTGCGTGCACCAGAAGTAAGGCACTTAGGGAGGCCATGAGGGCACATTGGGAAATTCCCAAAGAACATGCATTCAGAATGACCGGTACTATTGGTTCCAGGTGCTCCTCTCCTCGCTAAATGAGCAGTGCAGAAGTAGAGTCATGTTGATTCTGTGGCAATCATGGCACCTACGGAATAATGTGATCCATGGAGATGGCAAGGACACTGTCTCTGGAGCTGTCCAATTCTTGCTCAGGTTTGAGTCTGACCTGGTAGAAACCTTGCATGCATCGGATCGAGCTGACAGCAAAAAGGCATGGTCTCTCCACTGCCCAAAGCCATACATGCAGATACCCCAAGCAACGAACCAGTGGATGGCGCCCTCAATAGGACTGGTTAAAGTTAACACAGATGCTGCCTACTTGCAGGAGTCAGGCGACACTTGGGGTGGCGCAGTAGCGCATGACCACCGGGGCCTCGTTTTCATCTCTGTTGGCCGACGCCTGCCCCGTTGCGCATCGGTAGAGGAATCTGAGGCAGCCGCAATACTGATGGGACTATCTGAAGTGGTAAGCTGTACAATGGGTATCTGATCCTAGAAACAGACTGCATGGCCATTGGACGAGAGCTGAGGGCGGACTGGACCTGCAGGTCTGCATGCTTCCCTCTGGTCTCTGACATTAAGGATCAGCTGAAGACATTCTCCACTGTCAGCATCAACGTGGTCAGCAGAACGAGGAATAAGCTCGCCCATGGGATTGCTGCCAAGGCTAGGAGCGATGGTGATTTCCACCTAATCGCTGACGTCCCTAGGAGTGTCAGGAATGTAATGCTCGACGAGTGTACCCAAACCATGGTGTAATCTACAAATCATGGTTTCTCAAAAAAAAAAACTGTAATTTAACTATTGCAGCTGCATTGCACATTTTCACCAACTAATGCACGGGAGCGCACGAGCACGAACAATGCTAACACTGAGAAGTCGAATTTGCTAATACAGTCAATTACGCTTTATGTTAGCCCTTGCTCATCACAATTCAACTTGATCCCCGCTTCTACCACGCAACAAGAAACTACGCCCCATTCGGGTTTCCCCAATTCCAACACCCCTCGATGCATTGCCGCACCGGATCCTTGCATATAGGCGAACCTTCCTAAGTAGGAGAGAATAGGGAGCTCACCAGACCGGTGGTCGGAGGCGGAAGCGGGGGCGGAGTCGCGGATGCCGAGCTCGAGCGGGCGGCGGCTCGCGGCCTCCTCGTCGTACGGCTCGCGACCTGCCGAGGTTCCGGAGGCCATCCCGTGGGGCCGGAGGCAGCACCGTTTCCTGAAAGACGAGGAGATCGGCGGCCCTGCGCTGCGGACCGGAGAGGGGGGAGAACGTATCCTGTGCACCTGCTGCACCAAGGACTCGTGGGCCACTGCGTGAGGAACGAAGAGACGAGATGTGGTGCTAGTGCTACATTTACAAAACAATCCTTGTACTACCCATTGTTAGAGTTTGGGCATAAATGGAGCCTTCTCATGCCATGTACCCTCTCAGCCGTCGGATCCAATTCCCAAACGAATCATGTCCGTCGAATCTTCAACTGAACTTATCCTAGTCGTCGGATCGAGCCCGACACTGCTACAATGAATAGTGTTGGCGTTTTTTGCCTCCGTTCTGCCACCCTCACTCTCCATGACAGGCGGGGTCAAGTCAGGGTGGGTCGTAGTTGTCAGCGACACTGGAGGCGAGCGTAACCAATGCTGGTTCTTATGGGCGCGGGAGGCGTACCACCGCCTGTAATTTCCGTTAGCCGCCAAGGGCAGTTCGGACATTTCATCTGACCAGGTGCCAAGTGGCTTATCGGGATTAGTTGCCCCGTCCCCAATCGGGTGAGACGGCTAAGGTTTCTCTCACTTTTCTCTCTCCCTCACGTCAGTGTCGCCGCCACCTCCCCTTCTCAACCCCTGCTCTCCTCTCTCTTCCTCGCCTCACCTCGGGTCGTTGCACGCCGGTAAGCATCGCGGCCGCTGATACTCTGCGTCGCTGCTCCTTCTAAGGGAGAGGTAGGATTTGCGGCTTGCTCCACCCAAATGCGCCCATCCTCCTCCACCCCTTCTGCCGACGGCGATGTCCGCACGCCCTTGCGTCGCCTTCCTCGATAGTCTCCTTCTCCCCACTGGCCGCCTCCACTCGCCCTCACTCGTGGGCGCATCATGCGGCCCGAAAAGAGGGCACGGAAGCCAACCGTCATCGAGCATGAGCGACGCCGAATCCTCTCCTCTCTCTCGTCGTCTAACTCGGATGCAGCGCCCCAGGCAGATGAGACGCGGCTAGGAGGAGGAGCTGACGGCGGTTGTCAAGGAGATCCACCGCGAGCCACCCGGCGCGCCGGGATGAACTCTCTGGTGGAAGATGCATCCACATCCAGCAACCTCTGCACAACCACGCGCTCGAGGGAGAGGGGGAGCCCAGGGCCCGAGAGCTAGTTTTCTGGTCAATGGCAGATGGATCGGATTCGGGGTGCAGTCTTCCTCGAAGATCGAGAAAGCTATCTCCTTCTACACCATCAGGGGCACCATCAGGGGCACCACCAAGGTCGCCCGAGGTACATACTCTCCTTCCTGTTACAACATCGCCATTTGCGCCAATATTTGGTGATGTGGAGCATCCTACGATCATCCCCATGTATACTGCGACTACTCCCCAAGCCCCAAGAGCACATACGATGAGACCTCGACCATTCGCCATTGGACACAAGGTGAACCGCTTCTCTCCGAACCGTCACTTTCTACATGTGAGACATGGCTACTACCGCAAATGTATGTGTTATGCATGACCAGGAACCAAGAGGAAGACCATGGAACAGCTAGGAGCATTGGAGAAGACGGCGAGGACACCAAGTGCGAGGAACAAGAGGAAGAGCTGCCAGGAAGCTACAGCTCTCGGACGTCGGACGACCTTCGGACATATGACGCCTGGAGATTCCGTCGGCCAGAACGACTCCAGCCGAGGCATCCTACAGTGCCTGGATGACCGCCCTCATCAGCAATCGGACGACCGACCCCGTCCGGATATCCGGCGTTCATCGACCAGAGCCGAAACGTCGGAAGTCTGACGCCCTCCTGACGTCCGGACCCCCGCGAGCGACCGGACGACCGACGCATGTCGGACATCCGACACCACCTTTCTGCACACAGTGTATCGGGCCGAGCCCATGTACCCCTTCGCCCTCACTTACCCCTTCATGGCCCTAGACTATATATATACTCCTACACCTCCACCATTCTAGGGTTAGCATAGGTTTAGCTCATTTTAGAGATAGAGCTTTGCTCATCCATGTGGTTCTACTCCATCGAGAGACCGCGGCCTCTACGGAGAAGATCCACGCTTGGATTCAAGACCCCTCATGGGAAGATCCCTCACGGACTCAAGACCCCCTCACGGAGATGAACTAGTTACCGTTTGTATCGTCCTTTGTTGACTTTGGATCGTGTATCTCTTTGTGTTCATGGATCTAGCACATGTGTGATCGTTCTTGTGGATTTGAGTGTTTTCCCTCGTGATTTTCCCTCGTATTTCCCCTTGTGTTCTTCGTGTTCTTCGTAGGATCCCCTCTACTTGTGAAAGATCGGCCTTAGGGTTACTATCCTACATCATCTTGGTATCATGAGCCACGTTGATCACGAATTTGGAGTCCCCGCCCCTCTTTTTCTAGCCTAGTTTTGTTTGATTTCGTCCTAAATTTCGAAAATCCCCACCAAAAATAGCCCCAATTTTTTTTGTGATGTTGTTAGTTTGATGTTTTGTCGATTTTTATCCATGGATTCGTTGTGTTTCGAATGGATCTGGCATCTCCACAAGTTTCCCCACTTTCCATCCACGAAATCTCCTCAATTTTGCCCCCCAAATCCCCAATTTCCGCCCAAAATCGCTTCCCGGATCTGAAATTCCGCGTTGAACCCTACCCACCGGACGACCGACGCTTTCTCGGATGTCCGTAGCCCCCGGAACCACCGGACGACCGGTACTTACCGGAAATCCGACCCCCTCCCCCGTCCAGAGTTGAAATCTCGGATTTCCGAGCTCTTTCGAACGTCCGTCCACCGGACATCCGACATTTCTCGGACGTCCGACACCTGTAGATATCAACTTCGGCTGATTTTTATTTCGCCCATAACTAATTCATCCGAACTCGGATTTTGACGTTCTTTAGCTCGTTTTGAAGCTATTGACATACCCCAACCTGCAAAAATACTACCACCATCATTTGACTCCATTAAATTTGGAACTTTGGCATATTTGCCTAGGGCCTTCACCACATCATCCGCATAACCACCACCGACTTCCGCAACCTAACCCATTTAATTCCCCATAGCATTAGTGGTTGCTTGAGTAGTAATTTGAGTCTCCTAAGGTGTTTCGGCTACTTAGGGACGGTTACTTCGTCATCAACCACCACGACCACTTCCGCATAATTTTGCCAACCATACATTAACACCACCCCAATTTAACCCAATTTTGTTTGAGTTGTGGCTTGTGTCTCCTAAGGTGTTTCAACTACTTAGGGACGGCGACCTCAACTTCGACTCGCATAGCCCATCATTCTACTTCCGCATTCCCGAGTGCAAACCACCACCGCTTTTCGCTACCACCATTTGACATTTGCCTTTGAGATTTTGAGTTCGCGGTTTTTTCGTTTTCTAGGGTGTTTTGGCTAACTAGGAATGTTCGACATCGACAACACCGCTGCTCAACTTCGCCAAGGATTCGACATCGACCACTTCACCATTTTGACATCCTAACCGTAAGCAAGACGGTAACCTCTATATCATCCTGGTATCGTGGTATCCCTTCATTGTATTCTCCTTGCCATTGCATTGTTAACCCCTAGCCCATTTTGCGTCATACCTATCGAGACTATCCATTGAGTATTGCCGGCAACGTTACTTATGCACATTAGTGATCATCAATCTACACCTTCCATTGCTACATACCATATCATATTGGTGGTATCATAGTACCATCCCTTGTGTCACAAGATTGTTCCCACATATACACAATTGCTATCTTCGTTGGTGCATTTCGCATATTGCCTATAACATTAAAAAATAAGCTTTTAAGCAAAGAAAAAGAGAGCAAAGAAGCTTGTAAGCAATAGCCATAGCATCCTAACACATTACATATAAGATTGTCATATCCGATCATCTTGGATCATACCACCAGAACATCGTACATACATACATACCATACTTGGGATAGAAAGTTGATACATTTGGCATCTTATAGGTTGTGCACAAGTGTTATATCCGCGTACTGAGCAATTGTGCTAGTGTCTCTCTTGAGTTGTGCAACACGAGCATTTTCCGTGGATTCCACATTTTGTGCTCATTCCTTGGTTGCACGACCCCATTTATCTATCTGTGTGTGTGTTTCTATGTGTCACCCATTGCTATTGGTCTACTTGTTTTACTTGCGAATTTGTGAATCTCTTTCAATATTATTGACTCTTGCTAACATTTTGCATCAAATATTTGTGCCACTATCCTCACCAAGCTCCACCAAAAGCTTTACTTGTGTAGGTGTGAGAATCGACAAGATCCGATACCAATTGTATTGTTTCCTTGTTACATTATTGAGTGATCATTGATTCATCTTCAACATTGGATAAGGTACATTGGTCTAGTTCTTCTCTTTCTCCCACTCACATTTGCTCGAGTCTTGTGATGGATAGGCAAGGAATTTCATCTCCGGTCTTCGACAACAACGACGGCGCGAAGAACTACATCACCAAAACGTCCATCTTCGATCTACAACGGCAAATGCAAGACACACACTCAAAATTGCGAGAGCGCATCGAAAACCTCGCCATCGACATACGACACTCCGAAGCACATACAAGAGACTACTTCGACAACAAGTTTTCCACACAAAAGGAGGAGAGGGATGCACGGATGGAGGAGATTCGGACCTTGTTGGTCAACCGCTCTTCCCCTTCGTCATCCTCAAGGTGACAGCGAGCAAGTCGATCATCTTCGGAGCGCCCACACGACACAAGCGCAATTCGTCCATGTCCACATCTTCATGGCGACCACCATCACATTCGTGATCCACAGCGTCATGAAGGGCAAGTCACCTCCAAGCAACATGTGCACGACGACGATGAATGACATCTACGACGAGCTCAAGCACGACAACGACATCATGAACATGAAGATGCTCCACAAGCGCAAACCTACAAGTCCCAACAAGCTCTACATCAAGCTATGGCCAAACTTCATGAGCAAAAGAGAAGACCGCGAGACGAGAACCACCAAGACGGAGCTACGGCTACAACAACCACTTCGGCATTTTCGCCAAGTGCTATCAAGGCATCTTCGCCTTCGGACATACGACATCTTTGCCTAATTCCCATGAGTACGCCTACATCGACATCATCAAGTCCAAGGTGACAACCTACAAGCGAGGGCGACACTTCCATCTTAGGAAGCCCATCAAGGAAGATGACCGAGCATGGGAAATTCCCTTCGGTCATGGAGATAAGCTATGATGTGCCACATCATATGGGCCTCTTACAAGACGAGGGCGATAAGATGGTCGAGCAAGGGCCATCCCCTTCGACTAAGGCGACGAGCATGAACCTCTTCAACAACATGAAGACATCGCCCATATTGGACTCATACTCCAAGTCAAGCTACGAGACCGCACATGAGACCCTCACTTTGGTCTCGGAGGAGAGTGATGATTTGCCACACCTTACGACATTCTTCTTTGGAGGCATTATGGATGAGGAGGTTGAGCATGGGACTATCCCTTCAACCAAGGCGGTGATAGGAGTTGAGCATGGAGCATTTGCACCTACATCTCTCCAACACCTACATATGACGAGATGACCCAATTCCCATCTGTGGAGAGCCACCCCACCATGAGTGATATGAGTGACTCCATCGTATGTGATATTGAGTGCATTTCCTATGAGAGGATGAGCGTGACCACCACTAGCCCCACACATGAGAGCATGCCACACATCCTATGTGAGGTTGAGAGCCAAGTGAGTGACTCCACCAACCATACGAGTGAGAGCATCCAAGAGTGAGTGAGTGAGGTAGTTGATAGGGCATGTGAGGCCACTATGATTTCTAATGACTTAGCCTCTACTCCGAGTGTGTTTTCTTTGGTGCTAGGTCTCATACATGACGACATGCCTACCCTCGACGAGTCCATCCCTCCAATGGGAAAACCGATGGCCATGGTGTAAGAAGATGCACCCCCCACATGGTACCATCAAGTTGCAACCTCACCTACAACACATGAGCGGCGCTCCAAAGGTAACATAGGTGATGGTGCTTCAGTTGTCACACTAGTGGACTATCTTACCAATGATTGCTTGCATGATGTTGACACACCTATTACCATGCTTCATGCTGGTGCGACTTTCTCATGTCATGACTTACCAATTTATGATGAATATGCTGATGAGCATGTTGAGTTGCCTAGTTGTGATGCTATGCTCCATAGGATATCACGTGAAAGTTCTATTGGTCACATCATGTTTGATAACCCAATTTGTCATATGCTATGAGTGAGATTTCTCATATTGTTTCATTACAATCTCAACATAGTAACTATGCATGCCCCATTAAAATAAATCCCATTTGCACTTATGGCATAGATGACGAGATGATGGTTATTGGCTTTTGTTTTTCATGCGATGATATTGCCATGCTTTCATTACATGATTTGCGCAATTCATCTACTATGTCATGCCATGATCACATAGAACCAAAATGCTTTGTTTTGGATATTGTCAATATTCTCCATGTGATGTTTCCATTGATGCTCGAGGATACCCCCATTGTTTCCTCATAAATATTAGGAGTTTTTGATGCATTCCATACATTGCATGATTCCCATGATTGTGTGCACCATATGCATTCCATGAATAACAATGCTCTACATATTTCTCATGATACAATACACAACTTGAGTCTCCATTATGATATACATAACAACAAACCTCTCATGATGGATGACATGTTTCTATATCTCGCATCTCATTTATTTGAGCATTGGCTATTTTGCGCTAACCAACACATGCACATGCGCATCATAATGGATCATGTGTACATATACCACGCACACACAATTTTCCCCTTGTTTTTGTTTTGTGTAGGTACTTATGCAAACTCGTCAACCTCACAATCTCATGAGTTGATGAAACGAGCTCTTGAGAGCAACGACAATTTGGGATCACGTGAATTGTCCTTACCACCGCTCTCTTCGCGCAACGACTACGTGCATCTTGTTGTGGTTCTAAGCCTGATAGTAGAAAGGGGGGTAGGTATGGAGAGGCAAGATCTTAGTTATGGCGAAGATGTACACACGATGTTTACGAGTTCAGGCCCTTCTCGGAGGAAGTAATAGCCCTACGTCTTGGTGCCCGGAGGCGGTCGATTGGATTATGTGTGTTGAATTACAGAGTGTGCGAACCCATGTTGATAGAGGCCGAGGTGTCCCGATCTTTCGATGAGATGATAACTATCGATTTGGTGGAAACGACTTTGACGATCCGACTACAAATGTGCACGACGTTGCGCCTTAGCAATCGCTAAACCAATCTCCTGAGGTTATTGACCACGCCGGAGCACGATCAACCTGACCACGAAGGTCTATTCCTGCAAGCAATCGAAGAACGAGCAAGAATATGATAAAAGCAATCTGAATATTGCGAATATGCATGAAGTATTGTTAAAGGTGGGGATCCGTAAGCGGTCTTGGTCTGGTCGTTGGACACAAACAAAGTACATGAAGTTGCAATGGCTAACTTTTAACTAAACAAATCCCAAGGGAAAAGCTACTAGATGGATCTACTTATATAGGAGCAAGGGGTGGCGGCCAAGGATGTGGGAGGATGTCCCAAGGCAGCCTAAAACTAACCCTAGGTCGTACAAGGCCAATGGGCCCAAGTGGAGGTGATGTAACACCTTTGGACTTATAGTTTGACTCGGATTCTGCTGCAGCATCAGATTGTTTCGTCCATAACTCAATGCTCCGGACGAATTTGAAGATTATTCCAATTGGGTTGGAAAGTGCATGAAATCTAGTTTCCAACAAAAAAGGAATCACCCAATTCGGAGTCCGTATGAAAAAGTTGTGGGCGTTTTGAGTCAGATATGTCTGTGCAGTCCGAATCTGAATCCAGAACGTGAGAGACTTGGACTCTATCTTCTCTTGGGCCAAAAGTGACGTGAGAGAACTTTTTTGAACAGAAAATAAACATATCTTTCTTCCTTATCTTCATATGTGGATTGTACAAATGTCCCATACACCTGCAATTAGGCAAAACACAAAAGTGTGTGAAGTATTTTTGTTCTGGATAACATAAATAGATTATTGAATAGTTTGCACTAGAAATCACCTGACAAATATGCATATATGCAATATTTTTGGTCATATCCAAGGTAGTCATGTCCTCATCATCCTCCCCATCTTGAAAATAAAGTCGTCCTGGCGTTGCTTAATCTAAAATGTGGCTAACAAAAGAGACAAGGTGTACATGTTGTATATGTATACATCATCCATTTTTACTTCCCTTGATTTTTGCATATATGACACATGAATAGATGAGTAACTTGCATAGTTCATAAAATCTAAAGCCAACAAATTAGCACAAGAACTAGAAGGCATGAAAATATTGCAACTCAGTTTGCACATATAAGTGAAGCTCTTATTCATTTCAAAAGATTGACAATGTTCATCATTAAACCATCCCAACATTGGTGAATAAACCTTATTTGAATCAAATTTACATGCTACAACATGCTTAGATAAGGAAACATGCAATGAGTCATTCGACACAGAATCATCACCAAGATTAAAGGTCATATCAAAATGATTAAACATTGATTCGTTTGCATCAACAGTTAATTCAATGGGTGCACTTAAAATTGTTGGTATTTCAGTTGTTTGATCATATGACACAGTCATGACAGTATCAAGATTCTCTAAAATAGGTGATGTGCTCAAATCACCAGGCAACTCAACACATGATGCATTCAAGTTAACTAGGGATGCATCAGTCTCATGTGAAGTTATATCATCAATACCTTTACTCTTACCTTGTCGCAAAGACGTAGCTGATGTAGGTACGGGCGTTGACAATGCACCATACACTTGAGATGATGTCGCGCTCATAATCTAAGGTGGGGCTGCTCTAGTAGGTGCAACGGTGGAGGAACCAACCGGTGGTGGTGAGCATGAACTGGAATAGTAGTTGTTGTAGTCACCCAATGCATCCTCCTATATCTGTCTCTCATAGGTACAAGCGCGAACATACATGCCAGTAATGCAACGAGGAATATAGTGAAATCTTGCACGGATATCATGGTTCAAACCACCAAAAAATCTATTCATTATATCATCCTCAGATTTTTCTATGTCACAATGATGCATATAAGATTTGAACTCTTGGTAGTAAGCATGAACGGTGTTACTGCCTTGTTTTAATTGTTCCAAATTGCGAAGCAATTCACGACGATAGTAAGGAGGAAAAAATTGTTGTCTCATTACAGCTTTCAAAACTTTCCAAGTTGTGGGTTGGTTATCAATGTTTTTCTTACAATGCACACTCCACCAAACAGAAGCAAAGCCAGTAAATGCTCTAGTGGCAGCTCATACTCACTCAAGTTCAGAAAAGTCATGGTTACTAAAAACTTGTTCTACTTCAAACTCCCAAGCTAGATAAATAGCAGGATTAAATCTACCTTCAAATGACGGTAAAGAGATAATCTGACCATGTGCTTGTGTGTGTTGTCCCAACTCTTGTGATGGTGAAGATGTGTCCGTCGTCCAAGAACTTCTATCTCTGGAACCTGTCATGATTAGCAGAAACAAGAAACAAAATTCGAGAATAATGTTCCTATAAACTACTAGGATGTGGTTGTAAAGTGCTCACAGTAAAGCAAATATCAATATCTTATAAGTTCTTACCATGCGGCAGGTGGTGACAGGCAACCAGCGATGTCAAATAACTCCAAAGATTGTGTAAAGCGATTGCCAGGGGAACGTATGTATACATGGTGTAGAAATATGTGGAGCTGGGTTGGCTATATATGGTAGCAAAAGATTAGCAATAATCAATTCAGAGATGCAATGTTGAATAAACGCTCAACGACGGTACTGTGCTGGTCCTAGGCTAGACCGGACGCGAGCCTAGAACACTAATGAGGTCACAGCATAGCACAACTAGCATCAATGAAGGATACTAAGTAGCTCTTCACAACAAGATATAAGTGAAGATCACAACGACAGTAAAGATAATGATGAAAAACAACTGCCAAGCAGGATATACAACAACTCTCTCTCCAACTTTCCTCTTGGAAAGTTTCAGCCAATTTTCTGATAAATTTTTTCAAATAATGCTACTAACTCAAGCTTTCCAATGCAAAAAGAATCACTCAATTCCGAGTTGATATGAGGAGTCAAAAAATTCTAAAACTGGCTTGAAAAACTAGAATAAGCTGTGTTCGCGAACTTAGGAGGCAAAAAGACCTATTTAGAAGCTGTTTTGAGGTGCGAAATATTGAACAAGCTTCTGTAACTATTTAGATGCGGCTCGTCTCTAGCTTTAATTTGAGTACTCGTGGAGCCAAAACGGACTTCGTATGAGGAAGTTATGCCTGTTTTACTTAGCAGTGCACAAAACAGATTCCAATCCGAATTCTGCTACGAGATTGAGTCTAGATAGATCCGAACTTTTTTTTCTCTTTTTTTTCCTCACACTTTTTTCTTTTTCTTTCTCACTTTTTTTTCTTTTTTGTCTTTCCTTTTTCTCTCTCTTTTTTCCTCTATCTTTTTTTTCTCCCTCTTTCCAAGACAAACTAGATAAGATGCAGATTGGATCAGGCGAAGATGTGAATGACCTCAACTATGATTATGATAATGAACAGTGCATAACATGTGGTGGAAATTGATGGATGGGATGGTAGACAGCGGAAGGGATAATGATGCAGTGGCGGCGTGACTAATGTGAACAGAACTCGAAACTCTAAAGGAACTAGACACCAAGACCAGCAACTCGACACGACGATGTATCAGATAATTCAATAATGCAAACAATGAAAAGATAATTGCAAAGGCTCAGACTGGCTAGGACAAAGGATGAATAGATCTAACTTTTTTTGTGGTTTTTTCTTGGACAATAGGTAAGAAAATAAATCTAATCTAGGGATGACAGGAAATTCTCACCGGGCAACCTGAAAACTGATACCACTTGATCGGGGCGGGGGTGTCCCGATCTTTCGATGAGATGATAACTATCAATTTGGTGGAAACGACTTTGACGATCCGACTACAAACATGCACGATGTTGCGCCTTAGCAATCGCTAAACCAATCTCCTGAGGTTATTGACCACGCCGGAGCACAATCAATCTGACCACGAAGGTCTATTCCTGCAAGCAATCGAAGAACGAGCAAGAATATAATAAAAGCAATCTGAATATTGCGAATATGTATGAAGTATTGATAAAGGTGGGGATCCGTAAGCGGTCTTGGTCTGGTCGTTGGACACAAACGAAGTACACGAAGTTGCGTTGGCTAACTTTTAACTAAACAAATCCCAAGGGGTGGCGGCAAGGGGCAAGGGGTGGCGGCCAAGGAGGTGGGAGGACGTCCAAAGGCAGCCTAAAACTAACCCTATGTCGTACAAGGCCAATGGACCCAAGTGGAGGTGACGTAACACCTTTGGACTTGTAGTTTGACTCGGATTCTACTGCAGCATCAGATTGTTTCGTCCTTAACTCAACGCTCCGGGCGAATTTGAAGGTGATTCCAATTGGGTTGGAAAGTGCATGAAATCTAGTTTCCAACAAAAAAAGAATCACCCAATTCGGAGTCTGTATGAAAAAGTTATGGGTGTTTTGAGTCAGATATGTCCGTGCATTCCGAATCTGAATTCAGAACGTGAGAGACTTGGACTCTATCTTCTTTTGGGCCAAAAGTGATGTGAGAGAACTTTTTGAACAGCAAATAAACATCTCTTTCTTCCTTATCTTCATATGTGGATTGTACAAATGTCCCATACACCTGCAATTAGACAAAACACAAAAGTGTGTGAAGTATTTTTGTTCTGGATAACATAAATAGATTATGAATAGTTTGCACTAGAAATCATCTGACAAATATGCATATATGCAATATTTTTGGTTATATCCAAGGTAGTCATGTCCTCATCACCTGTCCCAGAGGAGGAGGGTGGCTTATATAGAGTGCGCCAAGACCCCAGCCCACCTCCATTACAAGGAGCTTAATGTACGTAAAGCAAGGGCATTACTGGTAACGCCGGCATTTAGTACTCTTAATGCTCATGAAGGCTAAGGAGTAAATATTTGGCCGTTGTATGCTCTTCCGGCTTCTGGTCTTCGATATGTCGAGTGATCTTCCTTGTGGTCGAGTGATGACAGGTAATGATTGTCGAGTGGAGTGAATGTCGAGTGGATTGCACTCGACGTACAAGACTGGTGTTCTTCTGTTGACTCTTGGTCTTTCCATCTTCCAGGGTAGTGACATTGGGTAGGACGTATAGGTCGAGCCTATGACCCTACCCCGAGTCTGTATCCTCATTAGTAGCCCCCGAATGGATTAAGGTTTGAGAGGAAAGTAAGACAGCGTTGGACCTGTCCCGTGCTTCGTGTCTCTGCGAGTGTTACCTGTTAGACTGAACGCCTGCGTTGATACTTCAGAGTCGACTTGCTTGCCTTGATCCATTCAGGAAGTTGTCGATTGAACTGGTGGCCTCATGCGTCGAGTGTCGTGTGGGAGCGTGAGATCTCGGGCGAGATTGTCTACGGGGAATCCCGGATTCTGCGGGATATGAAATTTCGGAGGCGCGCACGGGTAGGAGGGCGCCAAAAAAAGGGAAACCCAGACAAGCCGAGACGCCTCAATTATCACGCCACCTTTTTCGCCACGTTCGCTGTGCGCAACTGTAGCAGAATTTGACGGGATTGCCCGGCCCCACGCGTCAGTCACTCGGAGGTGAGCCTTTATAAGGCGATGGGGCCGGGGTGCTTGCACTGTGCACGCCCGCCTCTTCTTCTCCTTTCTCTGCTCCTCGGCCAAACCAAGCGCTACCACCTCCAACGTTGCCGCTTTCCCACCATGGTGAAGGACAAGACGGCGGCGCTAGAGCGCGCCAAGAAGGCGACGGGGTGGCGAAGGGCAAGAAACCAAGCCGCGGATCGTCATCGTGCTCGGGGTTGCCGCCAGGCTGGATCCAAGGCGATTGGATCCGGTCTTCGATTTTGCAGGAGGATCTGACCGAGCTGGAAGGAGACCAGGCTGATTGCAGAGGGAGCGGCGAGGCTGCCAAAGGGAGAGACGGAGCCGCAACCTCGACCGGGTGAGTGTGTCTTGCTCGCCACCCATGTCGACCGGGGCTTCTCGCTTCCTCCACATCCTTTCTTCCGAGGGTTTTTGAACTTTTTCAGGGAACAGCTCCATCACTTTTTCCCCAACACCATCACGTATCTAGCCGCGTTCGTGTTGATGTGCGAGAACTTCTTAGGGTGTCGACCGCACTGGGGTCTCTTCAAACACATCTTCACCATTCGTTCCCAGTCGGTTAAGAAGGCGAAGTCGAGTGACTCGAAAACCCACGTTATCCAAATGTGCGGGGGTTTAGATATCCAAAAGAGGAATAGGAGTGTTTTCCCCGCTATGATCCTCCCTGAATCCGTCAGGGGCTGGCAATTGACCTGGTTCTACTGCCAGGACGTGGCGACTCCGGGCCAGTCGACCAATCTTCCTCCTTTTTCATTCGACCGTGTCCAGACTCCTGCTCCACTGAAGGTTACTGCTGCTGAGACCATGGAGACGAGGATGGTAGTGGACCGAGTGGTCCAGCTCATCAATGATGGTGTCACTGGAATGGACTTGCTGGAGGTGTTCCTCACTCGGCGTATCCAGCTTCTCTAGTCTCGTGAGCACCCGATGTGGTTGTACTCTGGGCCGGGTGACTCCACTCGGGTCCATCCAGAAGAAGTGCCGCTCGGCACCGTGGCCTTGTGGTTGAAGGGTATCACGGGCAATCAAGATAACCCTAGAGGATCCAGGCGAGTCGCCCCTTTCGAAAGTGACAACCCACCCGACAAGGTACCTTCTCCGTTCCGACTGTTTTCCGCTTGCATTCCGACTGTGTTTGGTGTTGGCTGACTCTTGTGTTTGGCCAACTTGTTTTACAGGTATTCACAGAGATGTACTCAATGCTCAACGGCGAACAGGCTTTGGCTCAGGACCAGGAGGGGGAGGACAGCGTAGAGGAGAGTGGCGAATGGGAGTCCCCGGGAGAGGAGGAGGAGGAGGAGAGCGAGGAGTCGGACGAGGAGGAAGAGGTCGACTCGCCGCCGCTCTCTGAGCGTTGATCCAAGCAGCAACACGATCCATCCGGCGGTTGAGTGAAGAGTGTGGCTCCAGGCGCCACCACCCAGAAGCTCACTCGGACATCAACTCCGGAGCCGACGGAGAAGGTGGCTAAGCAGCCTAAAGTCGCCCCTTCCAAGACCCGCAAGACGCTGCCGCGCATCAAGATGGACGTCCCCGTTGCCTCAGGGTGGGTATCTTGTTTGCGTTTTTGTAAGTCGACTGAAGGTTTTCCCGATCCACTGACTAGTTCTTGTGTCTTTTCAGCCCCACCTCCGCTGCCACTGACATGGACATTGACAAGGCACCAGAAGACGAAGAAGCCACCTCACGGGCTGGTAAGTTCATTCAACTCAGTCCTGTTCAACCGAGTGGGTGGTCGATTGACTGAAAATTTGGTGCTTCTCTTCTTATGTAGCTCCGCAACATATTGTTATGCTTCCTGATGACTAAGAGGAAGAAGAACCCCCACAAGAGAGGAAGAAGAAGAGTGGAGGTTCGAGCAGAAGGAGACTTGAAGTCCAAATCCCTAAGTCGACGCCGGCACCCGAGGCGACAGCTCGGACTAACATCACATTTGCCAACCCGTTGACGACTGATCGTCCGTCGGGGTCGACTGCACAGACACCTGCTGCACCGGTGCAACTCCATTTGTCTGACCCGGCCGCTACTTTGACCCCTCTAGAGCCATCCCTTTTTGCTGCATATCAAACTCCGGATGATTCGCCAAGTGCCGCTAGGGAAGCTCTTCGCCAGGAAAATCTTGTCATGGAGCAGGTGAAGGTGATGCGTGAGGCTAGTCAGATAGCCTACAATGCCAGCACTGCCCTTCAGACCAATGTTTAGGTTAGTAAACTTCCGACTGAACTTTTGAATGTTGCTTTATATCTGATCACCCACTGGGTGTTCCTTCATTTAGAACCCAAGAAATCTCTGATTTTGCACTTTCCAAATCAGTGGGGGCACGTCGAGTGCACCCACTGGATGTAGTCCCCGAGACCACGGTCGGCTGCTGGCAGTCGACTGAGGTCTGATGAGTGTTGGTCATTCTGCCTCTGCTTTTTTTACTAAGTATTGATCTAATCCAGTGGGGGCACGCTGAGTGCACCCACTGGGTGTAGTCCCCAAGACTACTATTGAATATTTTATTCGGCAGTAGTCTTAGAGTAAACCTTCTCTTTTGCTGTTGTTTGTATATGTCAACTGATATGTCTGTCTTCCTGTCTGTAGAGGTCTTGTGATCTTGGAGCTCGGCTCACCGAATTAAAGAAGAAGCATATCAGTGTGGAACTTGATCTCGAACTTGCGAAGAAGAATCTGAAGAAAGCTGAAGAAGAAACAGCCATCATGGGAGGTAATCATTCGGCCATTTTATCTGCTTTGTAGCTTTACACTTGGCACTGGCTTTGCTTTCAGTCTCTTTGAACTGAGTGAATTCGCATAAGCACATGTGCGTAGTGAAAATCGCCAACTCCAGTCTTGTCTGAAGAGTGTTGTTTCTTTAGAGAGGATGAAGGAAGCTCTGGAGCAGAAGGATCTGGACCTTGCAGCTGCTCAAAAGGAAGCGCGCGAGAAGACGAAGCTTGCGGACAAGAAGCTGGCTTCAGTCGGCAAGCTAGAGGATGAGAACGCGACGTTGAAGACGGCTGTCTCGGACGCTAATCGTGAAGTTGAGCAGCTGCGGAAGGACAAGGAGAACTTGACCGCTGAAGTCGAAGGCCTCAGAACCAAGACTGGCAAGCTAGAGTCTCATTTAGAGCAACTTGCGACAAAGCTTGTCCTGAAGCTTGAGGGTACGTCTGTCCCGTTAAATAACTATCACCGACTGAGATTTGCAATACTGTTGACTCATTGTTTGTTGTGATGAAACAGAACTCTGTCAGGATTTCGAGGCCGAAACTGGACGGGTCGAGACAGTTCTCGACCCTATCAACTGCCTCATGAAGGATGAAGCCGCGATGAACTTGCTCCGACTGGAATCGCGCTTGGATGATGCAGTTGACTATCTGGCTCGGCTGAAGGCGGTGATGACCCGAGTGGACGCTGAGCTCTGGCCTCGGGAGGAACTGTTGCAAGACCTTGAGTCCTTGATGGCTCAGCTAAACCAGATTCCAAGTCGAGTGCAAGAGTGGAAGAAATCCTCTGCCCGTTGTGGTGCTGATGTCGCTTTGTCTCTGGTCCGAGTGCACTGCAAGGAAGCTAAAGAAGACAATTTGGCAGCTCTCAAAGTGGCGAACACTAAGAAGCACTCCTTCCAGGATTTCATGGACACTTTCCTCGAGGTAGCCACTCGCATCGCCGACAACATCGACCTCGACAGCTTCTGCGACCCGGCCAGTCCTTCTCCCGCCGAGTAATCAAAAGAAAAACATTATGCTTATCACTTTTATTTGCCTCGGAATGCCGAGTGAATTTGTAACCGTTAAAACTCCTTCGGGCCTGATGCCCGAGCACTTTATTCTGCGGTTAAGAAACTTTGGATTTGTCACCTCATAAACTGCGTCTGTCTTCGATCGAAAACCTTTTTTTTTGAATTGTTGTCTGTTTGCTTGATGCAGCTGCTGGAGAAGGTTGGCCAGTCGACTGATTGGATGATCCTTGGGCAACCTTGATCAGTTTATCAGCGAGGCGTTCCAGTCGACTGATCGGACGATCCTTGAGCGGCATTGATCAGCTCATCAGCAAGGCATTCAACAATGGTCTCATCGTTCCAGTCGACCAATCGGGTGCATTGATCAGCTCATCAGCAAGGCACTCAGCAATGGTCTTGACGTTCCAATCGACCGGTTGGGTGATCCTTGAGTAGCATTGATCAGCTCATTAGCAAGGTACTCAGCTTCTGGAGAAGGATGGCCAGTCGCCTGTTTGAGCAACCTTTGAATAACATTGATCAGCTAATCAGCAAGGCACTCAACAATGGTCTCGTCGTTCCAGTCGACCAATCGGGTGCATTGATCAGCTCATCAGCAAGGCACTCAGCAATGGTCTTGACGTTCCAGTCGACCGGTTGGGTGATCCTTGAGTAGCATTGATCAGCTCATCAATAAGGTACTTAGCTTCTGTTGAAGGACAGCCAGTCACCTGATCGAGCAACTTTTGAATAACATTGATCAGCTCATCAGCAAGGCACTCAGCAATGGTCTTGACGTCCCAGTCGACCGGTTGGGTAAGGTTTTCGAACCTTAGGTGAGTACGAGACTGCGGCTAAGCCTCCTGAGTGAGAGGATTGCTCTTCACTCGGTGAGATTTTTCAAACTTAGGCGAGTACGAGACTGCAGCTAAGCCCTCGAGTGGGAGGATCGCTCTCCACTTGGTGGGATTTTTTTAAAACCTAGGCGAGTACGAGACTGCAGCTAAGCCCCCGAGTGGGAGGATCGCTCTCCACTTGGTAGGATTTTTCATTACTTAGGCGAGCACTGGGCTGCAGCTAAGCCTCCCGAGTGAGAGGATTGCTCTTTACTCGGTAGGATTTTTTCGAACTTAGGCGAGTACGAGACTGTAGCTAAGCCCCCGAGTGGGAGGATCGCTCTCCACTTGGTGGGATTTTTAAAACTTAGGCGAGTATGAGACTGCAGCTAAGCCCCCGAGTGGGAGGATCGCTCTCCACTTGGTGGGATTTTTATCACTTAGGCGAGCACTGGGCTGCAGCTAAGCCCCCGAGTGGGAGGATCGCTCTCCACTTGGTAGGATTTTTCATTACTTAGGCGAGCACTGGGCTGCAGCTAAGCTCCCGAGTGTGAGGCAGACTCATCACTTGGTAGGATTTTTATCACTTAGGCGAGCACTGGGCTGCATCTAAGCCCCCGAGTGTGAGGCAGACTCATCACTCGGTAGGATTTTTATCACTTAGGCGAGCACTGGGCTGCAGCTAAGCCCCCGAGTGTGAGGCAGACTCATCACTCGGTAGGATTTTTATCACTTAGGCGAGCACTGGGATGCAGCTAAGCCCCCGAGTGAGAGGCAGACTCATCACTCGGTAGGATTTTTATCACTTAGGCGAGCACTGGGCTGCAGCTAAGCCCCTGAGTGAGAGGCAGACTCATCACTCGGTAGGATTTTTATCACTTAGGCGAGCACTTGGCTGCAGCTAAGCCCCCGAGTGAGAGGCAGACTCATCACTCGGTAGGATTTTTATCACTTAGGTTCACGCGAAATAGATTCACGGCTAAAGTAGCATACACAAAAAGAAATAAACAACAACCACTCGGAAGGAGTACATTATGTCTTTTGATAATTAAGCTAATATGTATCCCTTATTACATTCGATCGGTTTAACTATTTAAGAATAGAAACGGTGGAGCAGATCCGCATTCCAGGCGCGCGGCTCATCTCTATTGTGTTCGACGTTGAAGAGACGGTATGCTCCGTTGTGGAGCACCTTGGTGATGACGAAAGGGCCTTCCCAAGCGGGGGCGAGCTTGTGTGGCCTTTGTTAATCCACTCGGAGGACCAACTCTCCTTCCTGGAATGCACGACTCCTTACGTTCTTGGCATGGAATCGACGTAAGTCTTGCTGGTAAACGGTCGACTGGATCAAAGCCATCTCTCTCTCTTCCTCCAAGAGGTCGACTACGTCTTGTCGAGCTTGCTCTGCTTCTTCTTTTGAGAAGAGTTAGACCCGGGGAGCGTTGTGGAGCAAATTGCTCGGCAAAACGGCTTCGGCTCCGTAGACCAGAAAGAATGGAGTCCGTCCAGTCGACCGATTGGGGGTTGTCCTCAGTCCCCAAAGCACCGATGAGAGCTCGTCGACCCAAGCCCCTGCCACATGCTTGAGGTCGCGCATTAGCCGAGGCTTCAGCCCTTTGAGAATCAATCCATTCTCTCGCTCAGCTTGTACATTCGACTGGGGATGGGCGACTGAAGCGTATTCTACCCTCGTGCCCTGGGAGGCGCAAAAAGCTTTGAACTCTTCAGAATCGAAGTTCGAGCCGTTGTCCGTGATGATGCTGTGCGGGACGCCGTATCTGAATATAAGTTCTCTGATGAAACTCACGGCTGTGCTCGCCTCGAGGCTCTTAATGGGCTTGGCTTCGATCCATTTGGTGAACTTGTCGACTGCTACCAGCACATGAGTAAATCCACTCCTGCCTGTCCTCAGAGGTCCTACCATGTCCAATCCCCAAACGGCGAAGGGCCAGACGAGTGGAATAGTCTTCAGAGCTGACGCGGGTTTGTGAGACATGTTTGAATAAAACTGACAACCTTCACATTTTTCCACTATTTCCTTTGCCATCTCGTTAGCGTGCGACCAGTAAAACCCGGCTCGGTATGCTTTGGCTACGATGGTCCGAGAGGACGCATGGTGACCACAGGTCCCCGAGTGGATATCATTAAGGATAAGTCGGCCTTCTTCTGGCGTGATGCACTTCTGGCAGGCTCCAGTTACACTCTCTCTGAACAACTGTCCTCTTATCACAGTAAAGGCTTTAGACCGTCGGACGATCTTTCGAGCTTCTTCTTCATCCTCTGGGAGTTCCTTCCTAAGGATATATGCGATGTATGGTACTGTCCAGTCGGGAGTGATGACCAAAACTTCCATGATTAAGTCGACCACGGCCGGGACTTCGAATTCAGTCGGATCTGTGGCACTCTTGGGCTGCGGTGACTCTTTGATGAAAGGATCTTCTTGAACCGAAGGTGAATGGATATGTTCCAGAAACATGTTTCGGGGAATAGCCTCTCTCTTTGAGCCTATCTTGGCCAACTCATCTACAGCTTGATTTTTCAGTCGGGGTATATGGTGGAGCTCCAAACCTTCAAACCTCTTCTCCAGCTTTCTCACTGCATTGCAATAACCGGTCATGGCTGGGCTTCTGACATCCCATTCCTTCATGACTTGGTTAACCACCAAATCAGAATCGCCATAGACCATAAGGCGACGGACGCCGAGTGAAATGGCCATACGCAACCCGTATATAAGTGCTTCATATTCGGCTTCGTTATTGGAGGAATCAAAATGAATCTGGAGAACGTAACTAAGCCTATCTCCGCGGGGGGATAACAGAACTACTCCAGCACCTGAACCATTCAGCATCTTGGAGCCATCAAAAAACATAGTCCAATATTCCGAGTGAACTTGAGTCGGCAATTGCTGTTCAATCCACTCGGCCAGAAAATCTGCAATTGCTTGGGACTTGATGGCCTTCTTTGCCTCGAACTTGATATCTAAAGGGAGGAGTTCAATCGCCCATTTGGCCACTCGACCAGTTGCATCTCTGTTAGTCAGAATTTCGGATAGTGGCGCATCGCTGACGACTGTAATGGAGTGGTTAGAGTAGTAATGCACAACCTTCTTCATGGTCATGTATATTCCATAGACAAGCTTCTGATAATGCGGGTATCGTTGCTTGGATGGAGTCAAAACTTCAGAGAGATAATAGACTGGGCGCTGAACCTTGTAGGCTTTTCCTTCTTCTTCCCGCTCGACCGTGAGTACTGTACTGACAACTTGTCCAGTGGCTGCAATGTAGAGCAGTAAAGGCTCTTTGCTGATTGGCGCAACAAGCACCGGCTAGGTGGAAAGCAGGGTTTTGAGTTCTGCAAACGCTGCTTCAGCTTCATCAGTCCACTCGAACTTATCAGACTTCTTCATCAATCGGTAAAGAGGCAAGGCCTTTTCACCGAGACGAGAAATGAATCGACTCAGAGCGGCCAAACAACCAGTCAGCTTCTGAACGTCATGCACTCGCACGGGGCGTTTCATTCGGAGGATGGTATCAACTTTCTCTGGATTGGCGTCGATCCCTCGTTCGGAAATGAGAAAACCGAGTAACTTTCCTCCTGGAACTCCGAACGTGCATTTTGACGGATTAAGCTTGATATCGTATCTTCTAAGGTTGGCAAAGGTTTCTGCAAGGTCAGTCAATAGGTCGGAACCTTTGCGAGACTTGACCACAATGTGATCCATGTACGCTTCCACATTCCGACTGATTTGAGTGAGTAGGCACTTCTGAATCATTCTCATGAATGTGGCTCCAGCATTTTTCAAACCAAAAGGCATGGTGACATAGCAAAAGCACCCGAATGGGGTGATGAAGGCTGTTTTTATTTCATCGGAACCATACAGTCGGATCTGATGGTATCCGGAATATGCATCTAAGAAAGACAAGCGTTCACACCCTGCAGTCGAGTCAATAATCTGATCGATGCGAGGGAGAGGAAAGTGATCTTTTGGGCAGGCCCAATTGATATGCTTGAAATCAATGCACATACGAAGTGAATTATCCTTCTTAGGAACCATGACTACGTTGGCTAGCCACTCGGAGTGGTAGATTTCACGGATGAACTCTGCTGCCAACAATCGAGCCACTTCTTCATCGATTGCTTTCCTCTTCTGCACGGCGGACCGCCGAAGATGTTCTTTGATGGGTTTTATTTTGGGGTCGACACGCAAACGGTGCTCGGCCAGTCCTCTGGGTACACCTGGCATGTCAGAAGGTTTCCACGCAAAGATGTCCCAGTTCTCATGGAGGAACTGGACGAGCGCTTCTTCCTATTTGCTGTCGAGTGTCATTGATATATGGGCCGGTGCGGCACTAGGATCCATCGGGTGAATATGAATTGGCTTCGTCTCACCAGCCGATTGGAATGCAGAATCTATGGCAGGTTTATTGGCTCTGAGCAGATCACTCGGATCCGCGTTCTTGTGATATTCTTGGAGCTCAACTGCTGCCATCTGCTCATCGGTGATCTTGGAGCCTTTCTCGAAACACTCCTCAGCCTTCTGTCGACTGCCTGTAACTGTGATCACACCTTTGGGGCCAGGCATCTTCAGTTTGAGGTACACGTAACATGGTCGAGCCATAAAGCATGCATAGGCCGGCCTACCCAAAATGGCATGATAGGCACTCTGGAAATCCACGACTTCAAATGTCAACTTTTCCTTACGGTAATGCTTTGAGTCACCGAAAACCACGTCGAGGGTGATCTGTCCGAGTGACTCGGCCTTCTTCCCAGGAATAACACCATGAAAAATCATATTGCTCTCGCTAAGCTTGGACATCGGAATGCCCATCCCCTTCAGAGTCTCAGCATAGAGGATGTTCAGACCGCTGCCACCGTCCATCAGTACCTTGGTCAGACGAGTGCCTCCAACACGGGGTCGACTACCAAAGCTTGCCTCCCAGGGGTGGCCACATGAGCAGGGTGGTCAGACTGGTCGAACGTAATGGCTGTCTGAGACCATCTCAGGTAGGTGGTCGTCATCGTGGGAGCGACCATGTTCACCTCCCTGTTGATGACCTTCAATCAACTCTTGCTTTCAACATCAGCGAATATCATCGGTGTGGAATTGACTTTGGGATAACCATCGTCTTCCTCTTCATCTTCACCTTGGTCCGACTTCTTCTCCCTTTCAGTGGGTTGTTTCTCTCTGAACTGCTGGATGAGGAGTCGACACTGCCGGGTGGTATGCTTCGGGTAAATCAGATTACCTTCCTCATCTTTCTTCGTGTGGATGTGGCATGGCAAATCCATCACATCATTCCCTTCATTGTCCTTCACCTTCTTAGGGGCCCAGGGCCCTTTAAGTTTTCCATTAAACTTTCCTTGGTTCACTGCCGCAATCTCTCCGGGCACTGTCGGCTCGGCCTTGCGCTTCTGCTTCCGACTAGAGTTACCTCCACCGGTATCTTGCCCAACTGGTTTGCTCTTCCCGCTACAGAGTCGATCCTCTTCTTCTTCGTTAGCGTACCGGGTGGCTATTTCCATCATTCGAGCCAGAGTCATATCTCCAGTCCGACCGAATTTCAAGACCAACTCTCTGTATTTGATGCCTTCCTTGAAGGCGCACACGGCTTGATGCTCTGAAACATTCTCGACAGTGTGGTGCAGGGTGGACCATCTCTGGATGAACTCTGTCAAAGCCTCATTCGGCTTCTACACGCAGTGCTGCAACTCAGGCAATCCTCCAGGTCGCTTGCACGTGCCTTCGAAAGTCCTCACGAACACTCGGGATAGCTCTTCCCAACTGCGAATGCTGCCCGGAGCCAACTGAGTCAGCCACGCTCGGGCTGACCCTTCCAACATGAGAGGAAGATGCTTCATTGCTATCTCGTTGTTACCGCCCCCGATCTGCGCAGCCACTCGGTAATCTTCAAGCCAAGTTTCAGGCTTGATTTCACCAGTGAACTTACTGATCCCGGATGCCAGCCTGAAGTGTGGGGGGTATCACTGCTGCCCTGATGGCTCTGCTAAAACACTCGGGACCAGAAACATGCACTCGGCTGCCACTTGGATGGTCTCTGCCAGGGTCTTCTCTGTGTGCTTTGTTTTGGTCGACCAGGCCTTGAACGAGGATAGACCTCGCGTCGAAGCCCGGTTCCCTCGGGTCGGCTGAATTCCTGCGCTCACCACTGTGACGGCGCCTATGATCATTCCACCGAGGCACGTATGACGCACTCCTAGGAGGAGGCGTGGGTCCTCGATGATGATTGTCACAGTCGAGTGGATGATCATACTACCCACGGCCTTCACGCCGCGGAGGCGATCTTGGGCTGTGAGCCGACTGAACCGTGTCCGCTGCAACGGATCTTCTATGAATCCTATTCCACGACTAAGATACTACTGTATTTTGCTCTCCTGCTGCTCTGAGCAAGGCCCGGATCTGCATCAGCCCTCTGCCAGCTTCCGACTGGGAAGGTTGGGTGGACTCTGCTATTCGGGCCGCAGCTGTGAGATTCTGAATCGGCGTGCGGTATACCTTAGGTGGAAGCGGGAAAAGTTGTCATCGACTGGATTCATGGATCCGCTCCTGGGCGCGCTCGTCGAGAGCGCGCTGAAGGTATCCAGTTGAGTGCGCTCAGCCAAGTTGGCTAAGCGCACTTCCTCCAAGGCTCGAGCCTCGGGGGTTTCTCCGGCGACGGGCGTGTGAAGTGCGTCCATATTGCAACGATGAAGATCCTCTCTCTGCTGCGAGGAGAGAGGTTCGGGACGATACTCCTCATGGACCCGTGATGGATTGCCACCAGCCTCTTCACCGTCCTCGCGGCGAAAACCAGGTGGGCTACGCGGACCATCGGCCATCAAGACTTCTGCCGCAGGATCGCTGCTATCGCACTCGGATGCCGTCTCCGCGGAGCCAGTCGACAGATCGAACAGGCCGTGGAGCGTTTCATCGGGCTCGATTGCCGCGACTTGATGGGTGGCCGAACGTCGAGCCACTGCATGCCTCACCCACCGCTGAAGCCGCGACCGACCGGATCGCTTGCGGCGACGGATAGCGGGAAGGGGGGACGCCACTGGAGCCGACTGATATTGGGTCGACGACTGTCGAAGAAGAACGCCACAAACGCATGCACGAAAGTGCGTCGCCCCTCGGATGGGGAGCGCCTCGACATCGAGCGGAGCTTCCTGAAGCCACGCCGAGTCGTCGGCGACGAAAACAAGCACACCGAGACGGATCTCGTGGCCCTCAACCATCTCGCCGCCGGAAACCATGATGATGATCGGAAAACGAACTTGCAACTTCACCAATAAGTCGCTAAGACACCGGCCCCATGGTGGGCGCCAACTGTCGTGGTTCTAAGCCTGACAGTAGAAAGGGGGGTACGTATGGAGAGGCAAGATCTTAGCTATGGCGAAGATGTACACACGATGTTTACAAGTTCAGGCCTTCTCGGAGGAAGTAATAGCCCTACGTCTCGGTGCCCGGAGGCGGTCGATTGGATTATGTGTGTTGAATTACAGAGTGTGCGAACCCCTGTCCCAGAGGAGGGGGGTGGCTTATATAGAGTGCGCCAGGACCCCAGCCCACCTCCATTACAAGGAGCTTAATGTACATAAAGTAAGGGCGTTACTGGTAATGCCAACATTTAGTACTCTTAATGCTCATGAAGGCTAAGGAGTAAATATCTGGCCGTTGTATGCTCTTCCGGCTTCTGGTCTTCGATATGGTCGAGTGATCTTCCTTGTGGTCGAGTGATGACAGGTAAGATCGTCGAGTGGAGTGAACGTTGAGTGGATTGCACTCGACGTACAAGACTGGTGTTCTTGTGTTGACTCTTGGTCTTTCCATCTTCCAGGGTAGTGACCTTGGGTAGGACGTATAGGTCGAGCCTATGACCCTACCCCGGGTTTGTATGCTCGTCACATCTCTTTTACTTGGCTCTCACACGACTATGGGCTATTTACCATTTGTCACCTTATGCCCATTCTATCATGTTCACTTTGCATGTTATGCCTCTTTACATGATTTTGCCATGCAATTGTGACCCTTGCTTGCATTTACCCATGATTCACCATTATACTCCTCCTATGTGTATTTGCATGCTTGGTGGAGATGCTAGTAGCTATTGCCATGATTCCTTCGTGACCCATGCTATTGTTGATTCTTGTGTTGGGAGAGCCATGATGTCCCATTGCTATGTACATAGGACTTCTTGCCACTACAATGATGATACATTGCTCTTATCTTGCTTTCATGCTTATGTCATGTGCATTATTCATGCCCACTATTTGCACACATGACATGATCGCCATGATTCCTTCTAGTATGTTGCATCTTCGCACTACTATCTTGCATGACTTGATTCATATGATTACTTGCTTGGTTGCATCACCCATGATCCATTCTTGCTCATTTCATTGGGTTGATGACATGTATGTTCACGCCAATCACATGATGTATTTTGATCATTGTCTCTTGTCTCCATTAGTTGCCTCTCTCATATTCACATGTAGTGAGTGCAACCATGCTATTCTTATTGATATTGGAGACTTGGACATCTTACTTGTGAAGTGTGCTTGTTTGATGGAGCTTAATGTCTTTGGTTGTGTTAGCATCTTATGCCTACATACCATGCATGCCCTACACCCTTGTACTTTCTTATGATAAGAATGATGAAAACACTTGTTGGGTATTTCACCACATGAATGTTTGGTTTTGCATTTCCGCTCACCTCATTTGTTTTTTCGAGTGTGTGTCATGTTCTCTCATTTTGAAGGATTCACAAGGCGGTGACATCACGAGACATATTGGTTATGCGAAGGAGTACATGATGTGCGACACCAAATTTTTTGAGAAGGTACTAAAGGTGAACTCCTTACCTTTGAGCCATCTTCAAATATGCATATTGGATGGGTCATTCTTTCATTGTTGTCTCCTTCTTCTTGTCTACATGATACGTCTATTGGATGGAGGACCAACATGGGAGATGGACCCTATGGACCTTCAAGTTGACGAGTGCTCGAGCTTAGTGAATGCACCTACTTTGGAAGCACCACCAGACCACCACTTCTACCATGACATTGAGCCATGGTATAACACTACCCATAACAAATTTGCATCTTATGCATGGATTGACTCACATTATGATTGCCTTGTTGCATCTTGTATTTCTATGTCATCCATGATATATCACCTTGTGCACTTTCTTAGCAAATTTGTTGTGATATACCTTGATGGCATATTCATACATAATGATCACATTGCCAACTATCAATTGCATGATAACATATTAACATTGAGCATAAATTGCCATGTTCATGCTCTTTATAAACCATCACACTATGACATCATTTTGAACAATGGTAGAATCTGTAGATTTGTGCACCATGCCAATTACCATACCTTTATGTGCACAACAAATGAATTTTCTCCCATGAATGCTTTCGACATCATTCTACATCTTTTGGATAAGCATCATGTGTCTTGCCACGCACAATCTTGTCTCACAGACTCATCCTTACACGATGGACACTTTATGTGCGCTAACCATTGTATTTCCAAGTGTCGTTTGTGTTTGCTCTTCTTGCATGTATACGACTCCGGCGACACCTTGGAGTACTTGGATTGCGCCATGTATTTTCAAACCTGTCCAACTACAAGTCCGTCCATGACAACCGTTTCCAAGGTGATGCGGTTTACGATCTGAGGTCGGCTCTTTCCCAACGGGGGGGGGGGGGAGAGATGATGCGGAGCATCCTACGATCATCCCAATGTACACTGTGACTACTCCCCAAGCCCCAAGAGGACATACGATGAGACCTCAGCCATTCACCATTGGACACAAGGTGAACTTGCTTCTCTCCGAACCGTCACTTTCTACATGTGAGACATGGCTACTACCTCAAATGTATGTGCTATGCATGACCAGGAACCAAGATGAAGACCATGGAACAACTAGGAGCATTGGACAAGACGGCGAGGACACCAAGTGCAAGGAACAAGAAGAAGAGATGCCAGGAAGCTATAGCTCTTGGACGTCCGACGACCTCCGGATGACCGACGATCTCTGGACGTCCGATGCCTAGAGATTCCATCAGCCAGAACGACTCTAGTCGAGGCATCCTACAGCACCGGACGACCGCTCGACGTCGGACGTCCGACACTCATCAGCAACCGGATGACCGACCCCGTCTGGATATTCGGTGTTCCGCGACCAGAGCCAAAACATCGGAAGTCCGACACCCTCCGGACGTCCGGACCCCCACGAGCGACCGAACAACGACGTCCATTGGACGTCCGACATCACCTACCTGCGCACAGTGTATCGGGCGAAGCCCATGTACCCCTTCGCCCTCACTTACCCCTTTGTGGCCCTAGACTATACACACTCCTCCACCTCCACCATTCTAGGGTTAACATAGGTTTATCTCATTTTAGAGACAGAGCTTTGCTCGTCCATGTGGTTCTACTCCATCGAGAGACCGCGACCTCTATGGAGAAGATCCACACTTGGATTCAAGACCCCTCACGGGAAGATCCCTCGCGGACTTAAGACCTCCTCACGGAGATGAACTAGTTACCGTTTGTATCATCCTTTGTTGACTTTGGATCGTGTATCTCTTTGTGTTCATGGATCTAGCACATGTGTGATCGTTCTCGTGGATTTGAGTGTTTCCTCTCGTGCTTTCCCTCGTACTTCCCCTCCTGTTCTTTGTGTTCTTCATAGGTATCCCCTCCATTTCGTGAAAGACCAGCCTTAGGGTTTCCACCCTACATCATTTGGTATTTGTTTGATGAGCTAGTTTTTGAACATGCATAAAGCGTCGTACGTGGCCTAAGTGGAGAGCCTGGAGTCGGACATACGGGGGAGTATGTGTGTGCCCTGGTACTACCTATCGGAGGTGTCCAAGGGCGGCAGGTGATACATCTCCAATGTATCTATAATTTTTGATTGTTCCATGCTATTCTATTATCTGTTTTGGATGTTTTATATGCATTAATATGCTATTTTATATTATTTTTGGGACTAACCTATTAACCTAGAGCCCAGTGCCAATTTCTGTTTTTTCCTTGTTTTTGAGCTTTGCAGAAAAGGAATACTAAATGGAGTCCAAACGGAATAAAACTTCACGATGATTTTTCTTGGACCAAAAGACACCTATGAGACTTGGAGTTCAAGTGAGAAGAGCCACGAGGTGGCGACAAGGGTGGAGGGCGTGCCCCCTACCTTGTGGGTCCCTCGTGATCCCCCTGACCTAGATCTTCCTCCTATATATTCACATATATTCCCAAACCACCAGAGGCATCCACGAAAACACTTTTCCACCGCCGCAACCTTCTGTTCCCGTGAGATCCCATCTTGGGGCCTTTTCTGGCATCCTGCCGGATGGGGATTCAACCACGGAGGGCATCTACGTCAACTCTATTGCCCTTCCGATGAAGCATGAGTAGTCCACTTCAAACCTATGGGTCCATAGCTAGTAGCTAGATGGCTTCTTCTGTCTCTTTGATTCTCAATACCATGTTCTCCTCGATGTTCTTGGAGATTTATCCGATGTAATCTTATTTTGCGGTGTGTTTGTTGAGATCCGATGAATTGTGGATTTATGATCAGCTTATCTATGAATATTATTTGAATCTCCTCTGAATTCTTATATGCATGATTTGGTATCTTTGTATTTCTCTTCGAATTATCGGTTTGGGTTGGCCAACTAGATTAGTTTTTCTTGCAATGGGAGAGGTGCTTAGCTTTGGGTTCAATCTTGCGGTGTCCTCGCCCAGTGACAAAGTAGGGGTAGTGAGGCACGTATTGTATTGTTTCCATTGAGGATAAAAAGATGGGGTTTACATCATATTGCTTGAGTTTATTCCTCTAGATCATGTCGTCTTACTTTATGCGTTACTTTGTTCTTTATGAACTTAATACTCTAGATGCAGGCAGGAGTCGGTTGATGTGTGGAGTAATAGTAGTAGATGCAGGCAGGAGTCGGTCTACTTGATATGGCCGTGATGCCTATATTGCATAATCATTGCCTTGGATATCGTCATAACTTTGCGATTTTCTATCAATTGCTCAACAGTAATTTGTTCACCCACCGTATTATTTGCCTTCATGAGAGAAGCCTCTAGTGAAACCTATTCCAACATATTAGTTTTCGATCTACTATTTTCCATCATATTAGTTTCTGATCTACTATTTTCCATCATATTAGTTTCCGATCTACTATTTTCCATCATATTAGTTTCGATCTACTATTTTCGTCATATTAGTTTCCAATCTACTATTTTGCAAATCTTTTATTTTTAGATCTACAGACCAAAAAAACCAAAAATATTTTATCTTTTGTTTATCTATCTCTATTAGATCTCACTTTTGCAAGTGACCGTGAAGGGATTGACAACCCCTTTATCGCGTTGGGTGCAAGTGTTTGATTGTTTGTGCAGGTATTGGTGATTTGCGCGTTCTTATCCTACTGGATTGATACCTTGCTTCTCAAACTGAGGAAAATACTTATATCTACTTTGCTGCATCACCCTTTCCTATTCAAGAGAAGTAGCAGCCGGTGGCAGTTCCATGGGGCCAAATAGCGCCTCCGCTCCGACCACTTCGACACGCAGAGTGCACACACCATCGAGGGAAATTGCATCATGCACTACTGCAAGAACTACACAAAGCTGAACAACATCGCCCTGAAGACTTCTTCTACTGATGCGAGTACAAGGCCCACCAGGGTGTTCAGCCCGACTGATGCCGTGTATGTGATGTGTGCCCTGCCTCCTTTAGCTATCTCTTGATTTGCATTGCATTTTGGGGCTAGCTGGTGTATGGTGGTCTCATTTGGTATTTTTGTGTGAAGGTACTGTAAGTGTGAGATGCCGTACAACTCATATGACCTCATGGTTTAGTGGGAAGAATGCAAAGACTGGTAAATCGCTGAAAAAGGACTTCTTTAGTGTAGAGTTTACGCAGCTGATGCTGTCGGTTTGGTTTTATGGCCAAGAGATAACATCAGCAATTAGCCGCCTTGCATTCACATACTGCATTCCTCTTATCCAACTTATATCTATTTTTATCATGCATCTCGAATTAGTGTACCTTGCGTTCTGCTATTTTCATTGGTAAGCCAAGTTAAATTGTGGGATAACATCTTTTGGTTAGGATTGAAGATAGCCAACTACAATTGATGAACATCTAAGGTTTCTTACAACCTGATACTTCACAGCTTTGCAGTTCTCATAGATAGGTACATTCACTGATGTCATATTCATAGTTTTCATAAGATATACGAAAGAACATTTTTAGTCTCATATATGTGAAAGGGATGTCTCTCTTAGAAAATTCTACAATCTCTCTGTTTTATGTCTCATTCTCTGAATCAGGATGTGCATTGTGCTTTTCTGCTTTTATTCCTGCTGAACAAGCCTTTAAAAGTAATTGGGTCATCCAATGGGTGTGATATCAATGAAGACATAGCTGATATCTATATGATGTGCTCAGAGATTTCAATTAGAGAAAGTTTAAAGTTGAGTTCCTATTGAAAATATGTTGAGCCTTTCTGTACTAATCTTATCTTTTGCATGGATATATGATGACTCAAGTGAAAGTTTTCACAGATAGATTGGTGTTTTCTACCTTTATTATTTCTAATTTTGATGCCTCAAGTATTTATATGAATTGCTAGCAATTGCAGCAGAAGGAAGATATAACAAACTGCAAACACAACATAGACCAAATGGAATATGTGCAGCAGAGTAGAGGTGAGATTTTTATACTCTTGCTCAAACAAGCCTTTAAAAGTAACGAGACTTGCTATCTTTTTCTTCCTCGTGTTTACGTAAGTGTCTTCTGTATTAGATCTGCACGTGGTTACGCCGGGTTTCTCTCCTGGTTGATTATTCATCCTCTGCAAGAGTTGTCACAGTATGAAAAAGGCTCCAAGAGGTGTCACGGGCAGGACGCGCCTATGTAAATCTTACATTCTCCAATCACAAGCTTATTGTGAGATTTCCAACAATCATATGCATCCTGGGCAATGCCACCCTGATTGCCAGTACAATTTTCTCGTGTCAGTATACTCTGCATAATATATTCGGATGGATGTTCTGATATGAGATCTTGGGCAATGCTACCTAAAGCCGTCGGTGCATTTTACGTAAATACTTAATTAATAGACCGCAATCACTATTACTCTTTAGATGGCGACGACTTTTAACCAACCATATCACCATATCTATATTTGAGTTTTGCTCGTAGTCTAGAAACTAGACATCCAAATATTGAAGCAGATCCTACTTACTTCTTCAAACCTGCTATAGTCTTGCTTTAAATGATATTCTTTTTCTTTCTTATTAGTGTAAATGTATTTGCTTTTGTCTACTCACATATTTCATTTGGAGTTTCATCTAAATATATGCTAGCTATTTATTAGGAGTTAGTATGGTCTTCATTGTATGAATTTTGTGGCGGCCCTTGTGTGGCTGGCCTATGTGTAAAGGCGAGGAGAGTGACTGATTGGGGATATAAACATTGTTAAATTTCATTGTGTACTAGATTTTTTTGATTTTCTCTATTTGATTTTGCTTGAAATAAAAAACTGTACCTCATACCTTAAGACTGACCGCCAGTTTTCACCATACATGTTGCACTCACAGAATTTTACGGTTTCATGCGTTCATCAGTCGATTTGTTTCGATGAGTTATTGGGAGGTGCTCTGTATGTTGCTCCTATTGATTTACAGAACTTCAGTTATCAAGAATGTATCATATATCTACCGAATAATAAATTTTGGAATAATGCTAATAGTTTTCTCTTTGATGTCCAATACTTCAAAATATGGATTGGTTGCTCCACCGCATGCTACACTGTGAGAGGTGGGCTTAGATTTCCTGTCCAGTTTATGTGTTTCAAGAACATATACATGTATAATCTGAGATTTTCATTTATATTGGCTGCATCATTCCTATCTAAAATTGTAGGTATATTCCCACATTGATCTGGTATTGCTGTGATTCGGTTGATTCAGACATATTGTTTCTTGAATATCTTTCATCGTTGGGCAAATCAAGCGATGTAGGGTATTTTTTCTAGTGATATTGAAGCTCATTGATACTGTCATATGATGTCCCATTTTTTCTGGGGTACTAATATGATACTTGTGGCAAAATTCATCTCATGTTCCCCATTGCCATTTTCATAATTTTCGAGACTCAGCGCAGTTACAAATAATCATGTCATCTTGTATTTAATGTTTATCTTTGGACCAGAAATGAAATGCAAATATGCCTTACATTGAGATGGTAACTTGAAGTAGATAAATGCTTTATACTTATCAATGATTTCTCCCCTTTTTGGGTGCAATCATCATAACTATTATTTTCTTGCAATTTACCTTTCTCATGTCTCCACAACATCATTGCCGTCGATGATAAACAAGCGAGGGAGAGTGTCCAAAGACAACCACTACATGTATGTGCCCCAAACATATGTATGAACATGCATGATGCATGCATATATGTTTGAATACCAAAAGCACAACATTTTGATGTGGCGCATGCATGCGTCGAAAAATGCACAATCCCCACACAGATCTAGTTCATGATGCATCGCGTGCTCACCCCCCCCCATTTCGACCCGGTGGGAGGGATTCATGCGTACACATGCACGCGAAGTATAGTTGCATGTATTGATGAGGACATGGCTACCACAGTTACACCCATATCCCCTGTTGTTTTACATCTTGGAACAATTGCTAGAGCTCGCATACGCCAATTAAATTATCAGGTACTTTCGTTTCTTGGTAATGTTTCTAGTGTTCATGAGAATATGATGCTGCCTAACTTAGATACATTTATGTTGTTTGCAATTAAAGGGCCTAGCACGGACAAGAGGGATGAACATTGGAGCATCGTCAAGCACGGAGATGAAGGTGCGTGCAAAGAGAACAAGAACCGAGGTTCAAGTGGAGATTTCCGGACTTTGAAGCCACCATGATGACATATAAGACGATGGACGAAATATACATGATGGCCTTTCATAAATTTCGTCCATAGCTTATTATTGGTGTTGCGCCCCCTTATTTTGGGTCAGGCCCATGTAATCTATTTTTAGAGTCCATATTGTAGGGGAAACAACTTAGGAGGTGTTTTAGTCCCACCTTGCCTAGGGTGGACGAATCCTCTCTCTTTTCCCTATAAATATAGCCCTTAAGGCATCGTTTAGACTGGGGTTTTATTGAGTTAAAAGTTAGCCATCGCTGCAACTTCGTGTACTTCGTTTGTGTCCAACGACCAGACCAAGACCGCTTATGAAACTCCACTTTTATCAATACTTCATCATACTCGCAATAGTCAGATTGCTTATTCATATTATTGCTTGTTCTTCGATTGCTTGCAGGAATAGACCTTCGTGGTCAGGTTGATCGTGCTCCAGCATGGTCAATAACCTCTCGGAGTTGGTTTAGCGATTGCTAAGGCGGAACGTCGTGCATGTTTGTAGTCGGATCGTCAAAGTCATCTCCACCAAATCGATTGTTATCACCTCATCGAAAGATCGGGCCACTCGCCTCTATCATATACCGAACCATATAAGACGAACCAAAATTCAATCCCCTCCAAATTATAAGTCAAATTAACCTCTATCGCCGTCGGTCAAAGTGATTGACCAAGCGGGCACACAGAGATGGACGAAGCATCTCGCCGATAACCCCGTGAGTGAGTGCTAGAGGACAACCGCCATCGCTTGCTTGTGAGCCAAACACATGTATGGAGATGTGTGGTTGTGATGTTTGAATACCTAATATATATGCAGAACTTTGATGTGGCACTTGCTTAGGAAACCTCTATGTCCCCCCACGAACCGAGGTTCATGACACGTAGTATATATATGTTGCCCCCTCCCCTCTCCGACGCGTAATATATACTCCTACGTACCGTAACACAACCCGAAAATCCTCCTCCTTGTTCGTCAAATTACCTTTCTCGTTGTTTCATATATTAGATGGACGATGACCTCGCGGTCCCATGGAGGGAAGATTCGCAGGCGAATGAGTGACAACCATCGTTGCATGTGGCCCAATGTGTTGGTGATGCTTTTAATACCCAATATGCACAACTTCTTTGTGGCACCTGCCTCAAAAACCGAAAAGTCCCCACACAGAGTGAGATCGATTCATGACGTGTGTGTAGTATATATGTGCTACCCCGGCCCCCTCCTCCCCTCTTCGACGCATACTATATACTCCTACCGCAACACAACCCTTGCTGGGTCAAAGTGATGGATGACAACCTCGCGGGCCCACGGATGGAAGCATCGCACGCGAGTGAGTGTCCTATATGACATGTAGTATTGCTCCCAGCCACCCTCTTCAGTGCGTACTATAAATATACTCCTACCATACATATAACAAAAACCAAAAAATGACCATCCTTGCTGGTCAAATTAACCTCTCTCATCGCATGTCATAGTGCTGGACCGCGACCTCGCAGGCCCACGCGAGTGAGTGTCCTAGGACCACCGCGTGCATGTGGCCCAAAGATGCATGCCAAACTTTTTCTGCAGCGAACATGCGACCAAAGGAGTTTATTGTTGAAAATTGAAAAAAAATAGATAACATCTCTCTATTTTTATACATTTATTGTTTTCCAAGGGATTTAAATGTGCAAAAATCAAATTTGATCTACATGAGACCCGTGATAATGCACGAAAATAGATTGCAAAATCATATGTGTACGTGTCCCTGGGTACATGTTTAGTCCCCACGCAAGAAATATCTAACATCTAGAATCTTGATTTTAAAATCCAATAAATCCAAAACTAAGTTGAAATTCATGAAACTTATCGTGGTGTCATATGGACACCAATAGGCTGTGATATTATGATATCATGAAACTTCTATTTACAACAACTTGTCTTCATGTACTAGTAGATTTTCTGGTCCAGGATCTTGATTTTATGGATTAGACCGATCCATTTGATTGTGACTACCGAAAACTTTGGTTGAGTTAGTTGTTATTGTCCCGTTCAATCTGGATTGTGTCTAAACCTGATGAACAATTAATCATCGTGCTTTTGTACCTTTTGTAAGCTGGGGTTAGATATTGCTGCCCTTTTCAACTAGGCTTTGACCCATATTTTCCTTCATACAAACCGGAACTTCTATCAAGAAGCCTCATTGTTCCGAGAGGGAACTTGGTCACATGATCTATGTGCGAAACGACATAAGTTGTATCTTCCCGCCTTGATTTATTTTACAGAGGCAACATGCAACTGCACTAAACATATGAAATTATTCAGGGTTCGTTTCGCCTTTTTATACATTGATTTTCCTAGCCATTTTTAACAAATAGACACCACATTATTATTGCAAACGGTCGGTCATATTAGTCCAGCCGTGGGCGTTCAACTAACCATTTACTACCGTGGGAAGTTGTTTGATTAGACGGGACCAGCTGTGAGCAGTCCGCCGTGCACGCCGTGAGAGCTGCAATTTATTGTTGGTTTTGGACTTTTGTTTTGCTGCCTCAGTAAGGTACGTAGAACAATCCTTCGTTCTCATCTACAAGCACCGTCGGCGAGGATCGCCGCCTGCTACGAGATGGAGGACGAGCCGACCAACAAGCGAGGGCGGGTCGAGCCAGAATCGCAAGAGCCTCCAGCAAACATGGACTTCATCAGCAACCTCCCCAATGAGATATGGGTAACCATCATATCCCACCTCCCCATCAAATATGGCGCGCGGACCACTGTCCTCTCGCGGTGGTGGCGCCCCCTCTGGCACACCACCCCTCGGACATCATCATTGACCACGAGTTCTATAGAGGGGCACAACAAATCCTGGAAGCTTTGTCCCATGTCCTCGACACGCACCCTGGGCTGGTAGACGCCTTGCTATCTCCAGGCTCAATCCCCACAACAAGACCGAACCCAGGTTACACTACTGGTTCCTATCCCCAGCCCTGGATTGGCTCGAGGAGCTCAGCCTTCATGCTAGATGTCCTTGCTCACTGCCGCCGTTCGTGTTCCGCCTCGCACCCACGCTGCGCCGCGCTACATTCAGGTGGTGCATTTTCCCCTGAATCGATGCCGTGCACACTCTTCATCTCCCTAAACTTAAGCACCTCAAGATCATTGCCATCCGCATCTCGAAGGAGGATTTGGAGTGCCTGCTCGTCGGCTGTACAGTGCTCAAGTACCTTCGTCTTCATGGGATGGATGGCTTCAATAGCCTCCACATCACCTTGACGAATGTCCGTGCGATTTATGTGCATTGCTGGCGCCGCCCAAGGCTGTCAGTTGAGGTGTTTCACGATATTGTCATTGAGAATGCGCCTTTCCTCGAGAGATTGTATGTACATGACAAATTAGGTCCAGCAAGAATCAGGGTCATTCACACACCAAAATTGACAGTGTTGGGCTATTCGTGTGCTGAATTCAACGAACTTGTTACTGGATCCTTATCATTCAGGTACAACAGTCTTCTTCTTCTCCTTCTTATATATTATCGGACATCACATTTTATCTAATTATTGTTGATATATATCTTCGCCTGTCATCCAGAAAATGATTCCCACAAGCTTGACCCAGCCTTTGCGCATAGTGAAGATCTTGGCACTACAATCTGTTGGCCCCGATTTGGATGAAGTTGTTAGATTCCTTTGATGCTTTCCTTGCACGGAGAAGTTATACATCAAGGTGATGTTCCTTTCCTGTTAATTGTTAACCACAACGGAGCTCAATTTTTTGTTACTTTTACCCATGATTACAATGACAACTGTAGAATGATTTCTAAAGGAAATTTGGAGGATCTCAATACATTTTTTTTGAGATGCTAGTGTTGTACGCGTTTTATTCCTTCACCCGACATGCTTTCATGATAAAAGTTTATCATGAAAGATTGAAGGTGGCATTTCACTCTTTTTGTGTATTTTAGAATTCCTGCAAATCAAAGAGGCCCGAAGTGTTCAAATCTACAACTATGCACTAATAAGTTGTCTTCGTTTGCAGATAGTAGCAGGCCCGAAAGTAGAAAATGTTGGGGAATATAACAATCCCATTGAATGCCTTGATCTTCATCTCACAGAAATTACTTTTAACAAGTACCGAGGCACCACACCAGAAATTAAATTCGCCAGGTTCTTTGTTGAGAAAGCAAGGTTGCTCAAGGTAATGAGGTTTGCCCTATATTTACTGTGCAGAAGCGAATGGATTGCTAAAGAGCGCAGGCGTCTACAGCTGAATGGAAAAGACTCTGCACAAGCTGAATTTCAGTTTGTAACTTCATATGACAGATTATTCAAAAGTCACTGTATCGAGCCGCTATATGACTTCTCCGTGGTTGATCCTTTCGTAGAAATAATGCATGAAAAAGATTTTGAAGGAGATGAATTTTATGTGTCTGAATAGTTTGAACCTTGTAATCTTTGAATTTGGGCCTTGTAATGCTGGAATTTGAACCTTGCAATATTTATGGTATTTTTTCTATAACGTAATTGGATGTTTAATTTGGGCTTGCAATCATGTCCTATCACAAGTATACATATATGTTGTTCTTCTGTACACAGAGCATAGATGTTCTACAGACAGAGCATATCACATCGCACACGGACGACACTAGGTAACCGGTCGGTGATGAATTCATCAATCACAAACGGTTATATACCAGCAAGCATTTGCCCACAACACACATGGCTTATTCCATCACAAATAGCTCAGATGGATCAACTGTATGCCACGTATCGCACACGCAACTCTAATCTGATTTGCTTGATGTCTCTGCCATCGCTCGCACAGTTCATCTTATTTGCCATGTATCACTGTGCTGGCCTCTGCTTGCGCCCCTCGGCACGCTCTGCTCGCCGTTAGGCGCCATGGCGCGCACTGCTCGCGTTCGTCGGCGTGCTTTGCTGTCTGTCGGCGCGCTCTGCTCGCGTACCTCCACATGCTTGGCTTGTGGACAACTTTTCCTTGCGTGTTCAACTGCTATATGCATATATATGGTTGCTCGCCGTTGAGGCGCCCGGAGCGCTCTGCTCGCGTCCCTGCGCGTGCACTCTGCCAGCGGTTGGGGCCTGCGCACGATCACGTTGGGGGCCCATATGCATGATGTTGCACCGCACATGTTGCCACGATGAAGTTACGTGTGACACGATGGAGTTACACGTTGCAAAATAGAACTGCCATCCGGGCGTGCAAATATTCCAGTCCGTCTGGCTTCCCCATTAATTCCTGCGGCCATTATAACCTTAGTCTCTTCAACCTTTCAATCTCGCCCACAACACAATAAGCACACGCACGACGACACATACAGAGAGGATATCTAGCGACGCTCCAATGGAGTTCGGCGAGCATAAAGTCGAGACCCACGCGAGGGATATGGATCTCATGGTGGTGTACACCATCGACTCGACCGTGGTGGAGGACTACATCAACACCATGGAGCAGTTGCTTCCTGGAGACAAGTACAAGGTGGTCGGCATCGACCTCCAGTGCATCGCCGGTCTTCCTGGAAAAGATCAGAAGGTTGCCATTGCCCAGTTGTGCGTGCGCCATCATGTCCTCATCTACCACCACTGCATGGCCACAGAGCTTTGCGACCGTTTCGCCATGTTTGTCAACAACACCGACTACAAGTTCGCTATGGTGGAAACCACCAATGATGTAAAAGAGCTCAGGGTTACAGGTTTGGCCTGTAAGAACCTTGTCGAAATCCATGAGCACTACAGGGTCTAGGGCAGCACGAAGAAGGACTCCCTGGTTGAACTCTACTCGGCCATCATCGATCCATACTACGAAAAGATGAAGCAGGATGCTAATAGAACATGTCCCGTATCCTGGCATGGGGCCTGGCTGCGGCAACTGGATTAACGTCACCTCAGGTTCGCGGCCAAGAGCATGTACACATGCTACGAGATGCACAGGCAGATCGTTGACATGAGGAAGTGCCTTGTTACCGAAATCGACGAGGCCGGATCGAGCCACAAGCAGAGCGGCAGCGACAAGCGTCAGAAGAAGTAGATGATGATCATATGATCATTTATCCTAGTTAATTATGCATGTAATGTATAGTTGACTGGTGTGTGTGAAAATGTCATGTGTGTAGTAGCCACCTATGTAATTATGCATATAATAGTTTACTTTGGTGTGTGCAAATGTCATGTGTGTAGTAGCCACCTATGTAATTGGATGTTTAATTTGGTTATGCAACCATGTCCTTATAAGTGTGTATATATATGTTGTTGTTCTCTATGCAATCCCAATGCACAACAAATACGTCTTATTAGCAGCAATTGTCTGTGTTATTATCGGTCTTCGCACACATTTCTGATTACAGACATGTTTGCCACATATCACACACATCTTGTTAAATTGAACCGTTTCTGTTATCTTCGCTCAATGCAAATAGTTCATCTGAGTGAACTGTTTGCCATCTATCGCATACACCTTGATCTGGCTGACCATTTCTTTCGTTCTGCCTAATCACAAACAATTCATCCGAGTGAACCGTATGCCATATATCGCACACACCTTCATCCGGCTGCCAGTTTCTGTTCTTCTGCCTCATCGCAAATAGTTCATTGAACTGAACCATATGCCCCTCATCACACACGCAACTAAATTCTCAATCGTGTTTGATGCATCCGTCATCGCAAATGTTTTGCATCTTTTTTGATGGTTTTTTACATCACTATTTGCGATTATTGCATCGCACGCATTTTCGTCGAAGGGTCTCTAATTGTAGTGTCGCGTTAGCAGCATCTTGCAGTAGTGAATAGATGTAGAAAATCAGTTTGTACTATTGATTCTATTCAATGGCATGAAAGATTTAGAAAATCAGTTTGTACCATTGCTTCTAATCAATGGTATGAAAGATGTAGAAAATCTGTTTGTATTATTGCTTCTAATCAATAGCATGAAAGATTTAGAAAATCAACCTACACTATTGCTTTATATGAAACAATATGGTGAACATCCAAGAACACCCAGTTTATTACATAGTTTATGTCTGTGCATTATCCTGATTGTAGTTTCAGTCATAGGTCACGCAGGGCATTATTTCTAATAAAGGGTCATGCTTCTGTATGGTGCTTATTGCTATGATGTGTACTGTCGATGATAACTTTAGATTGTTGACTATATTTGTTTTGTGCTCTTAAACAAGGGTCAACATTAACTATTTAGTTAAGCACTAGAGGTTTACCCGTCATTGCATCAAAGAGTTTACTATTTCCATTTGCTCAGCAAAGTTTTGAGACATTCCATCATAATTATCTAATTGTAATGCTTTTATGATGCAGGAATAATATCTTGTGATGTGGCTTTCTTGCATCCCATTTGCCCAGTTGCTCTTGAAAGAGATACCATTTTGGTGGTGTTTACTGGTTAATCCTTTTGCATATGTTTACGGATGGATACTCGATGCGCTCGGTTCATACCATTGCTGATACTTGCCTTCTCTTGCTGATTTTCCCATGCTCATAGCTATTTTAGTATGGGTTAGTCACCCTTTGTGAAAAGTATATATGTATGTCACCTTTTGTGTGAGTGAAATATCCATCCACATTGTACTAAATTTGATGTTTTCTACCGAGTCATATTTAACTCTGTAATGGATTTTGATTCTTTCTACCAGACTAATGTTTCCCTGAGAAATAACAGACGCTGGATCATTGCGTTGGACAATCGCCGTGCACCAAGTCGCTTCCTACCGGGTTACTATTAATAATTATTGGCTTCCTCATGTGTCTTTGAGAAAAATCCTAATTGTGGATCAGTGGTCTCCTTTTGTATTTGTTTGCCTCCACAATCTGTTTTTGTACCACCTTCATTACAGTTATGGATACAACATTTGGTTTCTTAATGGCTAATAAAATTGTTAGACGTAAGGTTGGACTGCTTTGAGTTGTTTACAGGGTTGGCTTTGAGTTGTTTTAATTCTGATGAAAATGCCCATTTGATTGTTGCATCATGATATTGTTCTTGCACCTTTGATCTGATAGCTTTATTACCAGGTTGGATATGACCGCACCCGGCACGGGTGCGGGGGTGCGGTAAGCCGCATTTACCATCTAGTTATAGAATTGAATGATATGAACACATCACCCCCCCAAACCCAACGCATAATAAATGGACTCCAGTACAAATCTGACCTCAGATTTTGAACCATCTCAAGTCCAACATTCATGGCAAGTTATGTTATCCGAGGATGACAAGTTTAGTTGGCAAACATGACAAATTTTCCTTAGTTCATTTTTTCTACAAAAAATTGTTGTGCTTGCAAACTAAATTTGTCATCTTCGCGCCAATATAAATTGTCATGAAAAACATTAGATTTGTCATGCCTAAAAATATGACGTTGTATTTTTAGTGTTTCCATATAAATGGCATAAGGGCTTCTCCAACGCGGACCCTCAAACCTCCTGCAACCATCCGGACAAAGTTTTTGAGATGCCACAAGCCATCCAATTGTCTCGTATTTGTCTGGAGATCAGTCTGGGTGTCCATTTTCTCACAATCTAAAAGCGAACCAAGAGGCTTTGTAGGAGTTCGAACACTCGCCACATAGGACTCACACAGCCCCAGACCACCCAAACCCGAGGCAGAGCCTACTCATTTGGAGTTGGGCACTGTTTTCACAATCTTCAGCTTTCCGCTACCATCTCGTAGCTCCCCACCCAATTCCTTCCCTTTTTCATCGTCACTGCCACCGCATGGACCCATACGAAAAGCTACCGGGGATAACAAAGGTGGATGGTTTGGCAAGGCAGCTACCTAGAATATCAAGTCGGTGACACGGCAGGCCTATTGCCTCAAAAAGAAGGCAAAGGATAAAGAGGCGGCCGGCAAAAATAAGGGTGGTGTGGGCTGCGGGCGTGGTTGTAGACGGGGTGTAGGAGGGGACATGGCCTGGGAAACGGGCGCTGTCGTCCATGCACACACTTTCCTAACTGGAACAATACTATCCTTCCTACTTCTACACCACCCAACAGCTCGGCAGCCTGTCTCTGCCATCCGTTGTCGGGAACATGCCTTATTGTGTCAACGTCAATGCGATGTTGCTCCGTTTTGCGTGAGTCTACATCACTGCAACTTGTACGATCATGAATGCTGGTGTGGAGCAGCTCGGTTCCTGCTCTCTATCCGTTGGTATGTCTCAACCAAGTGAGACGATGTACAATGATATGGACAGTGAGATGATGGGCATGATCAGCGACCAAGCCAGAGGCTACTTCAAGGATGGGCATGTGGATGACTCGGAGCTAGAGGTGCACGCCCAGCAACTAGGCATGTACACCCAACCGGGCATGCACACTAGCTATCCAGATTCATACACCGGCCAGGCAGGAGGAGGACGACAATGAAGACCTTGTTCCGGAGGATTTTCGGTCGTCCAAATAAGAGGGGTAGAGGAGAAAGCTTCAACATGCGGGAGGACAAGTTGTTGTGGGACTGGCGTGATTCACCCCTAGCATCAATCTGGCCATGGCACGGAGCAAAAGGGCGCAACATTTTGGGCTAACATTCATACTTGGCTCCATGAGCACAAGAATTTTGAGCCCTACCACAACAAACTCATCCGCAATCCCGGGACTAAGTCGCTCAACCATCGATGGTACACCATCCAAGAGGCCGTGAGCAAGTATTGCGGCCATTTGAAACAACTAATCGATCGGTGGCCAAGTGGTGCGCTGATGACCCACAAGTATAGGGGATCAGTTGTAATCCTTTTGATAAGTAAGAGTGTTAAACCCAACAAGGATCAGAAGGAATCAATAAGCGGTTTTCAGCAAGGTATTCTCTGCAAGTGTTGTAAGATAATTGTGAAAGATAGTTTGATAGTAAAATAATTTGTAGCAAGTAACAACTAACCAAAGTAGAAAGGTGCCGCTAGGTGGTTCAATCCTTATTATTACTAAGGACAAGCCGGAAGTACTTCTTATAGTGATTTAAATGTTCTTAAGGACACATTAGAATTTCATCTAGTTACTTTCACCATGATTCATTGACTCACCTTCACTACTGAAAGTGCAACTAAGCTACCGCAGAAGAATTGAAGATATTGCAATACAATGCTCAAGCTTGCAATATCCTCTTCAACGGATTGTGCCCTGAAGAATTCAACAAAATCAGCCGTCTTGAGAATGCAAAGGAAATTGGGATACTTTGATTGATATGCACGAAGGTACCGACTCCGTCAAGGAATCCAAGTCGGATGTGCTTCAAAGTCAACTTGACAAGTTCAAAATGAAGGATGGTGAAGGTGTCGCTAAAATGTACTCTAGGCTTGCTCTCATCACAAATGAGATTGCCGGCTTAGGAAGTGAAGAGATGACTGACAAATTCATCATCAAAAAGATCTTGAGAGCCTTGGATGGAAAATATGATACCGTGTGCAATTTGATCCAAATGATGCCAAACTACAAAGATCTCAAGCCAACCGAAGTCATTGGAAGAATTGTTGCTCATGAGATGTCACTCAAGGATAAAGAAGAGCTTCACAACAAGTCTAGTGGTGCTTACAAAGCCTCATGTGATGCTCCTACATCATCAAGTGAGAAACAAGCCTTCAATGAAGAATTGAGCTTAATAGTGAAGAGCTTCAACAAATTCTACAAGAGTAGAAGCAAGGAGAGAAGTTCCAAGCCAAGGTCCTACAATGACAAAAGATCTTCTAGCCGTGAGCGAAATTGCTACAATTGTGGAAGACCCAGACACTACTCCAATGAGTGTACGGCTCCCTACAAAAGAAGAGAAGACTCACCAAAAAGGAGAAGCAAAAGGGAAGAATCACCTCCAAGAGAGAGAAGGAGTAGAGATGATCGTTATGAACGAAGAACCTCTCGAAGAAGCAAGGATTCGGAAAGGAAGGACAAGTCTTCTTTTTGCGGGTAGGAAAGGAAGGACAAGTCATCAAGGAGCTACACAAAACGAAGACATCAAGCTCATGTTGGTGAATGGGTATCCGGCTCCGACTCTGACCACCACTCTGAGAGAAGTTATCACTCCGACTCCGAATATACTCAAGATGAAGGTGTTGCAGGTCTAGCACTTGTGTCAACCAACTCCTATGACCTATTTGATTCACCAAATTAAGGTTTTGGGAGATGCCTCATGGCTAAAGCCCCCAAGGTAACACACCCCGAGTTTGTTGATTTCAGTAGTGTGAAGATGACTTGCTAGGTGATGATGATTTACTAGTTGACAACTCTAGTGATGAATACTTGTAACGCCCCAAATCCGATGCGCCAGGTGTCTTCCAGCTATTCGTCGTTGTTGCCATGTCATTTGCTTGCGTGTTGCATTTTGCCATGTCATCATCTGCATTTCATTTGCATGTTTTTCAAAACTTGCATCCGTTCGGGTTCCCCGATTCTCTCTGTTGTCCGTTCCGAGCCCTTTCACACTCGCACGCACCCGTAGCCCCTCTAAGACCTTGTTTCGTGAGCGGGAGAAAAACATTCTCGGAATGGGACAAGATTTGCCGAGTGGCCTTGGTATATCACCGGTAGACCGCCCGTCAAATTTCGTTCCATTTGGAGGTCGTTTGATGCCCCAATGGTTAACCGAGCTAACTGAAACCCCCTTCTCTTTGCATCCTAGCACTTCTTCACACAACCCACCTAGCCCATCCAAACCCCCGCCATGCTCTCGGTCGTTCGATCACGATCGTGTGGGCGAAAACCGCTCCCCATTTGAACTCTCCTAGCTCCCTCTACCTATAAATATGTCCTTCCCGTCCAAATTCGCACGCAAACCCTACCTTCCTCTTCCTCGCGCCACCGGACGTTTCCTCCTCCTCGCCCGGACATGTCCGCCACCGTCCCATGCCCAATCGTCGCGCGCCACCTATCCCTACGCCGCCCTCCACCGCCGCAGCCCGCGAGGCCCACGGCCGGCCCGCCCGTGCCCGCGCTAGGCCCGAGCCGCCCGAGCCCGCGCCCTCCGCTACACCGCCGCGGCCCCGCCCCACCGCCGTGCGTCGTCCGCCGCCACAACGAACCCCGTGCCGGACCGCTTGCTCCTTCGCCGTCCCTCGCCAGCGCCGCCGCGTGCTCGCCACCCGGCCGCGCCCTGTGCCTCCCCGCCTCCGTCGGCGCCGGATCCGGTGGGATCCGGCCGGATCCCGCACCCCGGCAAGCTCCCCCGCACCTCCGGCGAGCCCCGCGTCTCCCCGGCCGCCGTCTTCCTCCACTCCGGCGATAACTCCGGCGAGATCCCGGAGGGTGGACGAGATCCACCACTCCCTCCATCCAAACGCGCGCCCTCGTCCCCAGATCGCTCTGTCCCGGATCCCCTCGTCCCGTTACCCCGAGGTCCAATTTTTCACTAAGTCCCCAGATCTGCTACATTTTGTGCACTTGTTCATCATGCCATAACTTCTTTCATGCAGCTCCGTTTTGTGCGTGTAATATGTGAAAATGTTCATTGTGAGATGCTCTTAATTTTGTTCCATTGCTCCATGCTTGTTTGAGCCCATCGTGGTGCCCTAATTATCGTTGCATGAGTGATATATGATGTTAACCTGTTGGGATTGTTATAACTTGTTATTTTGTCATTTTCGTTGCATTTTGTGTGTGCACCCTTTGAGCATGATGTCTACATGTTTTAGGAGCATATTTATGCCATATTTACATTGGTGCAATCCATGTATTTTTGTGTGCCTTGTGGTGAGCGCATCAAGCTTATGAAGTGGGCTACTTGTTGTTACTGTTTAGCTAGGCTGAACTGTTATAAAATGATGCTATGTAAACCTGCTGCTACAAGTCACTCTATGCATAATTTGGAGATGTTCACTATGGATGTTTTGTTACACATGTCATGCTATATCCACCCATGCCCTTGGTTGCATTTATATCCTGCTGTAGATTGTTGTAATCGGGCTCTCAAATTGCTAAATAATGTTGCTGTCAGCCTGTTAACATTAAGTTCAGTTTTGCCATGTGTTTTGCTAGTGATCCATACACCCTATGAACTTGCTCTTGCCATGTGTAGCTCAATAATTATGTGATCTTACTGTTGGTTGACTTAAAATGCCATGAAATGCTATGTGGAGAGTGGTACAAGCTCACCAACATGCCTACTTATCGTTGTTCCTGCCCTGTACTGTTATTCTGAATCTGTCATATCACATGCCATGTTTGCATGGATCCTACCATCTTTTCTGTTGATCTTTGGAATTAGTTCAGTAAGGGAGTTTTGTTCTTTGTCTTTAGTATTAGCATGTGATGCTCTATTTTGCCATGATAGCTTGCTGTATCATCTTGTTTGATAGCTCTAAACATTGCAACCTGATGTTATTTTTGTCATGCTCAATGATTTTCTGCTAAGTCTGTGAACTGTTATTATCTGCAATCTTGCCATGTCCTTTTGAGTATGTTATAGTGTTTTCTGGAGATAGCTCACTGTTCATGTTTTGTCATGCTTCATATGTATATCACGTCCATGCCTTTTGTTTTCATGTTGAGGTGCTGTAGCATGTGGTTTTGATGTTTGTAAGATGCCTAGTTGTTGTTTTGGACAGCTTGTCCTTTAAACTTGTTTCATGTGTATGTGTGGCACCGTTGCTCCGTTTTGAGTGTGCTCTATATGAAACTTGCTTAATTTTGTATATAGTTTCATGTTACCTTGTTGCATACATGTTTGAATGTGTTCACTTGATGTTTGATTGCATTTTGCATCAATGCCATGTTTAACTTGTTTTGCTCATATCTTCTAGGCCTTAGCTTCGAACTAAATGAACTTTATATGTAACTTGACTAGATTTTCGTGTAGGTCATCTTGGTGCATTTTAACTTGCTGTTTAACAACTTGAACATAAGGTTTATTCAGATCTGGACCAGTTTCAAAATTTGCATATGAGGACTTACCGGATTTATTATATGTTGTTTCCGGCCTCATTTAAACTTGCTTTGATGTGTTGCTCTTGTATGCATCATCTCTTGCCATGAGTAGCTTCATGTAGCCTTTGTCATGCATCATGATTGGTTGTGCAGCATGTCATGTTCATGTGTTGTGTGTTTACCTTGTTGTTTACTCCTTTCCGGTTGTGCTTCTTCTCGATAGTTCCTGTTTCGTTGCGATCATGAGGATTCGTTTTTCTACGCTTGGTTCGTCTTCGCCCGTTCGTATTCTTCATGGACTCGTTCTTCTTGCTAGTGGGATTTCAGGCAAGATGACCGTCACCTTGGATCTCATTACTATCATTGCTATACTAGTTGCTTCGTTCTATCGCTATGCTGCGCTACCTATCACTTGTTCTTCAAGCCTCCCAAATTGCCATGTCAGCCTCTAACCTTTTCACCCTTCCTAGCAAACCGTTGCTTGGCTATGTTACCGCTTTGCTCAGCCCCTCTTATAGCGTTGTTAGTTGCAGTGAAGTCGAAGATTGCTCCATGATGGACATGATTATGTTGGGATATCACAATATCTCTTATTTAATTAATGCATCTATATACTTGGTAAAGGGTGGAAGGCTCAGCCTTATGCCTGGTGTTTTGTTCCACTCTTGCCGCCTTAGTTTCCGTCATACCGGTGTTATGTTCCTTGATTTTGCGTTCCTTACGTGGTTGGGTGATTTATGGGACCCCCTTGACAGTTCGCTTTGAATAAAACTCCTCCTGTAAGGCCCAACCTTGGTTTTACCATTTGCCTACCTAAGCCTTTTTCCCTTGGGTTTCTGGAGCCCGAGGGTCATCTTTATTTAACCCCCCCGGGCCAGTGCTCCTCTGAGTGTTGGTCCGAACTAGAGCCACTTACAGCGCCACCTCGGGGAAACTTGAGGATTGGCTTTAGCTGTACATAGTGTTCATCCGGTGTGCCCTGAGAACAAGGTAGGTGCGACTCCTATCGGGATTTGTTTGCACATCGGGCGGCTTTGCTGGTCTTGTTTTACCATTGTCGAAATGTCTTGTAAACTGGGATTTCGAGACTGGTCGGGTCTTCCTGGGAGAAGGAATATCCTTCATTGACCATGTGAGCTTGTGATGGGCTAAGTTGGGACACCCCTGCAGGGTATAAACTTTCGAGAGCCGTGCCTGCGGTTATGTGGCAGATGGGAATTTGTTAATATCCGGTTGTAGAGAACTTGACACCAGATTCAAATTAAAATGCATCAACCGCGTGTGTAGCCGTGATGGTCTCTTTTCGGCGGAGTCCGGGAAGTGAACACGGTTTTGGGTTATGTATGAATGTAAGTAGTTTCAGGATCACTTCTAGCTTCTCGACCGTTCCGTTTGCTTCTCTTCTCGCTCTTATTTGCGTATGTTAGCCACCATATCATGCTTAGTCGCTGCTGCAACCTCACCACTTATCCTTTCCTTTACCCATTAAGCTTTGCTAGTCTTGATACCCATGTAGTGGGATTGCTGAGTCCTCGTGGCTCACATATTACTACAACAATATTTGCAGGTACAAGTTATGCGATGATCTTGAGGCGAGAGCAATGTATCTTGTTTTGGAGTTCTTTCTTCCGCTTCTTCTTCGATCAGGGGATAGGTTCCAGGTCGGCAGCCTGGGCTAGCAGGGTGGATGACGTTTGAGTTTCTGTTTGTGTTTCATCCGTAGTCGGATGTTGCTCTTATGTATGATGATGTTGTATTCGTGTGTCATTGTTTGCCTCTTGTATGTATCCCCAACTATTATGTAATGGTACGATGTAATGATATCCACCTTGCAAAAGCATCTCCAATATGCGCTTCTATCCTTGGTGGGACCTTCGAGTTCCTTTAGGATAGGGTCGCATATTGGGCGTGAAAAGATGGTATCAGAGCCTCGACCGACCTTAGGAGCCCCCCTTGTTTGATCGTGTAGCTTGGCCGCTGTCGAGTCTAGAAGAAAACTATTTTCGGAGTCTAGTTATATCAAAGAGTAGGAATTCTTTTTACTCCTCAGCCCCTTCGTCGCTCTGGTGAGGAATCTTGATGTGGGTGTTTTGAGTTACTCCTCTCCCCCTTCATAATTTTCTTTAGGATCACGCAGTTGGTTTTTCGTTCGTTGGTTCTCAGCTCTTTTCATCCGGTGCATTTTCTCGTCAAGACGATTCGACCTTCTATGTTTTTGCAAGTTCAATCCTCAGATGTTTTCTTTTCCCACCCGCCCACCCTTTTTCTTCTTGGAGCCGTAGTCCGTAATCGAGTATCCATCCTACTCATGCAAAGTCTTTGCTTTCTTTCCCCAATTATTTCAACCGGTGTTTTCTCTTCAAGATATTCGTCGGTTTCCCCTTCCAAGTTGCCTTTGTTTTTCCCGCCCTCCCACCCCTTTTTCTTCCCGGAGCTTGAGTCCCTTTCGAGCATCAATTTCACTCGTGCAGAGCCTCTTCAGTCTTCCCTCAATTGTTTCAACCGGTGAATTCTCTTTTGTTTGACATTCTTCATCTCTTTTCTGGTGGACTCAATTCAAGTTTTTTTCGGGTTGATCATATTCTTTTCCTTGGTTCAAGTGTTCTCCTTGCTCGTTTGCTTCTCGCCATTCAATCATTCCGGAGTTCGGAAGACATCTCAGGGGATTCGTCTGTGTTTGAATTAATTCGAGGTTGTCACCTCATTCAAATATTTCAATCGTTCCGGTGCATCATCTATCTCAACAATCCTTTTCAATGGTGTTTTCTTTTTAGTGGGCCCTAACCCACAGGTCTTTTCCCAGGATCTTACCTGACTCTTCTAATTATTCCGGAGCTATTCCCAAATTCTTTTCAAAGTGTGACGTATTCCATCAGTCACATGCCTTCTCCAAGATTGTTTTCAAATTCTTTTCATTGTTGGCTGAACCTCTTCGCTTTTCATTCTGTCGGAGTATCTCAATAATTTTGATGGTGTTTTCCGTCATCATTTGAAGACCGAAGAAGAGTTTTTCCTCTAAATCTTGTCCGTTCTCCCAGTGATTCGCGGTGCTAGCTCGATGTTATCCTATCAAAATGTTTCCAGTCGTGCAATTCTTTTTATCCATCCGGAGTATTTCAGGAGTTGTTTTTCCGTCTGGATCATCCGGAGGCCAGCGTTCCACAAGATTTCTTCGTCCTCACATTTCAGCTACCGTTATCCAATTATCTCGGTGCTTCGTTCAAGTGTTCTTTAATCAGCTCATGATCTCTTTGTTCTTTTGCATCTAAATCCCCTCTAGCATATTGGTTCTTCTAATTCTTCCCGGTGATTCATTCTCTTTCATCAGTCATTTTTGAGTTCTTACGGTGGTTCGTTCAAGATTCTTTTTCTTTGATTATCATATTAATTCATTCGTTCTTTCCAATCCTACCGTGGTTCATGAAGACTTTCTCAAGTTTTGTGTTATACCCCCCCTTAATCCTTTTCAACAAGAATTAGTATGCAAAATTCATTTATCATCAATGAAATTTGATGAAGGATAAGCATATAGTAAATCTTATCCTTATTTCCTCAAAGTGATTAATCCCTTCGTTCGGAGTTTGTTCTTGATGAATTAATTCTAGGTCCAAGTGTTTTCATCTTTTCTTTTCTGGAGTTAAAAATTACTCAGCCATTTCGTCGGAACCTCCATCTAAATCACCGCAAGGCTCATCTTATTCTTTCATCCTTCATCATATCTCATCATCTTTTTGTCACCGGAGTTCTTCACGGTGGTTCTTCATGATTTAATTCATTCTTCAAGAGTTCATCAAGATTTTCTTGGAGGAGTTCAAGTATCTTTTCTTCTCGCATCTCGAAGTGCAAGTAATTCTTCCTTTTCTCCTGAAGTGGAGTTTTGCATTTCTTCGTTCTTCTCAGCTATTCAGACATTGGTTGTGGTATAATTTCACCTCAAGTTTTGAGTTGTTTTTGATAAGTCCACAACAAGCTTATTCTTTCGTTGTTGATTTTCTCAACAACTCCGTTCAACCCTTCCTTCTAAGTTCTTTTCATTCTATTTCAATTCTTCCGGAGGCATTGCGTTGTTCATCTCATCAAGGGTCATCCCATCTTGTGAAGTTCAGGTTCTATTCCTTCCATCTTCAGCCGGAGTGCTGCCGGAATTCTTTCGCTCTTATTCCTTTTCTATCTTGTTCTAACCGGAGTGGATTCAGAGTCTATCTTATCCTTGAGCTTTTGATTCCCATCATAATCGTTGTTCCTCTTTTCTACCCGAGTGCTCTCGACTTTGTTCATCTTTTCTCGTGCGTTCTTAGTTTACCTCTTCTTCTTTATCTTCCGTCTCGTTCCTAAGATCTCGGGACGAGATCTCTTGTTAGTGGAGGAGAGTTGTAACACCTTGAATCCGATGCGCCAGGTGTCTTCCAGCTATTCGTCGTTGTTGCCATGTCATTTGCTTGCGTGTTGCATTTTGCCATGTCATCATCTGCATTTCATTTGCATGTTTTTCAAAACTTGCATCCGTTCGGGTTCCCCAGTTCTCTCTGTTGTCCGTTCCAAGCCCTTTCACACTCGCACGCACCCGTCGCCCCTCTTAGACCTTGTTTCGTGAGCGGGAGAAAAACATTCTCGGAAGGAGCCGAGATTTGCCAAGTGGCCTTGGTATTTCACCGGTAGACCGCCCGTCAAATTTCATTCCATTTGGAGGTCGTTTGATGCCCCAACGGTTAACCGAGCCAACTGAAACCCCCTTCTCTTTGCAGCCCAACACCTCTTCACACAGCCCACCTAGCCCATCCAAATCCCCTCCATGCTCTCGGTCGTTCGATCACGATCGTGTGGGCGAAAACTGCTCCCTATTTGGACTCTCCTAGCTCCCTCTACCTATAAATATGTCCTCCCCGTCTAAATTCGCAAGCAAACCCTACCTTCCTCTTCCTCACGCCGCCGGACGTTTCCTCCCCCTGCCCGGACATGTCCGCAACCGCCCCACGCCCAATCGCCACGCGCCACCTGTCCCTTCGCCGCCCACCGCCGCCATGGCCCGCGAGGCCCACGGCCGGCCCGCCCGCGCCAGGCCCGAGCCGCCCGAGCCCACGCCCTCCGATACAGCGCCGCCGCCCCGCCGCCGTGCGTCGTCCGCCGCCGCACCGAACCCCGTGCCGGACCGCTCGCTCCTTCGTCGTCCCTCGCCAGCGCTGCCGCGTGCCCGCCACCCGGCCGCGCCCTGCTCCTCCCCGCCTCCATCGGCGCCAGATCCGGCGAGATCCGGCCGGATCCCGCACCCCAGCAAGCTCCCCCGCAACTCCGGCGAGCCCTGCGTCTCCCCGGCCGCCGTCTTCCTCCACTCCGGCGAGAAGTCCGGCGAGATCCCGGAGGGTGGACAAGATCCACCACTCCCTCCATCCAAACACGCGCCCTCGTCCCCGGATCGCTCCATCCCGGATCCCCTCGCCCCGTTACCCCGACGTCCAATTTTTCACTAAGTCACCAGATCTGCTACATTTTGTGCACTTGTTCATCATGCCATAACTTCTTTCATGCAGCTCCGTTTTGTGCGTGTAATATGTGAAAATGTTCATTGTGAGATGCTCTTAATTTTGTTCCATTGCTCCATGCTTGTTTGAGCCCATTGTGGTGCCCTAATTATCGTTGCATGAGTGATATATGATGTTAACCTGCTGAGACTGATATAACTTGCTATTTTGTGATTTTCGTTGCATTTTGTGTGTGCCCCCTTTGAGCATGAAGTCTACATGTTTTAGGAGCATATTCATGCCATATTTACATTGGTGCAATCCATGTATTTTTGTGTGCCTTGTGGTGAGCGCATCAAGCTTATGAAGTGGGCTACTTGCTGTTACTGTTTAGCTAGGCTGAATCTGTTATAAAATGATGCTATGTAAACCTGCTGCTACAAGTCATTCTATGCATAATCTGGAGATGTTCACTATGGATGTTTTGTTACACATGTCATGCTATATCCACCCATGCCCTTGGTTGCATATATATCGTATTGTAGATTGTTGTAATCGGGCTCTCAAATTGCTAAATAATGTTGTTGTCAGCCTGTTAACATTAAGTTCAGTTTTGCCATGTGTTTTTGCTAGTGATCCATGCACCCTATGAACTTGCTCTTGCCATGTGTAGCTCAATAATTATGTGATCTTACTGTTGGTTGACTTAAAATGCCATGAAATGCTATGTGGAGAGTGGTACAAGCTCACCAACATGCCTACTTATCGTTGTTCCTGCCCTGTACTGTTATTCTGAATCTGTCATATCACATGCCATGTTTGCATGGATCCTACCATCTTTTCTGTTGATCTTTGGAATTAGTTCAGTAAGGGAGTTTTGTTCTTTGTCTTTAGTATTAGCATACGATGCTCTATTTTGCCATGATAGCTTGCTGTATCATCTTGTTTGATAGCTCTAAACATTGCAACCTGATGTTATTTTTGTCATGCTCAATGATTTTCTGCTAAGTCTGTGAACTGTTATTATCTGCAATCTTGCCATGTCCTTTTGAGTATGTTATAGTGTTTTCTGGAGATAGCTCACTGTTCATGTTTTGTCATGCTTCATATGTATATCACGTCCATGCCTTTTGTTTTCATGTTGAGGTGCTGTAGCATGTGGTTTTGATGTTTGTAAGATGCCTAGTTGTTGTTTTGGACAGCTTGTCCTTTAAACTTGTTTCATGTGTATGTGTGGCACCGTTGCTCCGTTTTGAGTGTGCTTTATATGAAACTTGCTTAATTTTGTATATAGTTTCATGTTACCTTGTTGCATCCATGTTTGAATGTGTTCACTTGATGTTTGATTGCATTTTGCATCAATGCCATGTTTAACTTGTTTTGCTCATATCTTCTAGGCCTTAGCTTCGAACTAAATGAACTTTATATGTAACTTGACTAGATTTTCGTGTAGGTCATCTTGGTGCATTTTAACTTGCTGTTTAACAACTTGAACATAAGGTTTATTCAGATCTGGACCAGTTTCAAAATTTGCATATGAGGACTTACCGGATTTATTATATGTTGTTTCCGGCCTCATTTAAACTTGCTTTGATGTGTTGCTCTTGTATGCATCATCTCTTGCCATGAGTAGCTTCATGTAGCCTTTGTCATGCATCATGATTGGTTGTGCAGCATGTCATGTTCATGTGTTGTGTGTTTACCTTGTTGTTTGCTCCTTTCCGGTTGTGCTTCTTCTCGATAGTTCCTGTTTCGTTGCGATCGTGAGGATTCGTTTTTCTACGCTTGGTTCGTCTTCGCCCGTTCGTCTTCTTCATGGACTCGTTCTTCTTGCTAGTGGGATTTCAGGCAAGATGACCGTCACCTTGGATCTCATTACTATCATTGCTATACTAGTTGCTTCGTTCTATCGCTATGCTCCGCTACCTATCACTTGTTCTTCAAGCCTCCCAAATTGCCATGTCAGCCTCTAACCTTTTCACCCTTCCTAGCAAACCGTTGCTTGGATATGTTACCGCTTTGCTCAGCCCCTCTTATAGCGTTGTTAGTTGCAGGTGAAGTCGAAGATTGCTCCATGATGGACAGGATTATGTTGGGATATCACAATATCTCTTATTTAATTAATGCATCTATATACTTGGTAAAGGGTGGAAGGCTCGGCCTTATGCCTGGTGTTTTGTTCCACTCTTGCCGCCTTAGTTTCCGTCATACCGGTGTTATGTTCCTTGATTTTGCGTTCCTTACGTGGTTGGGTGATTTATGGGACCCCCTTGACAGTTCGCTTTGAATAAAACTCCTCCTGCAAGGCCCAACCTTGGGTTTACCATTTGCCTACCTAAGCCTTTTTCCCTTGGGTTTCTGGAGCCCGAGGGTCATCTTTAGTTAACCCCCCCGGGCCAGTGCTCCTCTGAGTGTTGGTCCGAACTAGAGCCACTTGCAGTGCCACCTCAGGGAAACTTGAGGATTGGTTTTAGCTGTACGTAGTGTTCATCCGGTGTGCCCTGAGAATGAGGTACGTGCGACTCCTATTGGGATTTGTTTGCACATCGGGCGGCTTTGCTGGTCTTATTTTACCATTGTCGAAATGTCTTGTAAACCGGGATTCCGAGACTGATCGGGTCTTCCTGAGAGTCGTGCCTGCGGTTATGTGGCAGATGGGAATTTGTTAATATCCGGTTGTAGAGAACTTGACACCAGATTCAAATTAAAACGCATCAACCGCGTGTGTAGCCGTGATGGTCTCTTTTCGGCGGAGTCCGGGAAGTGAACGCGGTTGTGGGTTATGTATGAACGTAAGTAGTTTCAGGATCACTTCTAGCTTCTCGACCGTTCCGTTTGCTTCTCATCTCGCTCTTATTTGCGTATGTTAGCCACCATATCATGCTTAGTCGCTGCTGCAACCTCACCACTTATCCTTTCCTTTACCCATTAAGCTTTGCTAGTCTTGATACCCATGTAATGGGATTGCTGAGTCCTTGTGGCTCACAGATTACTACAACAATAGTTGCAGGTACAAGTTATGCGATGATCTTGACGCGAGAGCAATGTATCTTGTTTTGGAGTTCTTCTTCTGCTTCTTCTTCGATCAGGGGATAGTTTCCAGGTCGGCAGCCTGGGCTAGCAGGGTGGATGACGTTTGAGTTTCTGTTTGTGTTTCATCCGTAGTCGGATGTTGCTCTTATGTATGATGATGTTGTATTCTTGTGGCATTGTTTGCCTCTTGTATGTATCCCCAACTATTATGTAATGGTACGATGTAATGATATCCACATTGCAAAAGCGTCTCCAATATGCGCTTCTATCCTTGGTGGGACCTTCGAGTTCCTTTAGGATAGGGTCGCATATTGGGCGTGAAAAGTTGGTATTAGAGCCTCGACCGACCTTAGGAGCCCCCCTTGTTTGATCGTGTAGCTTGGCCGCTGTCGAGTCTAGAAGAAAACTATTTTCGGAGTCTAGTTATATCGGAAGAGTAGGAATTCTTTTTACTCCTCAGCCCCTTCGTCGCTCTGGTGAGGAATCTTGATGTGGGTGTTTTGAGTTACTCCTCTCCCCTTCAAATTTTCTTTAGGATCACGCAGTTGGTTTTTCGTTCGTTGGTTCTCAGCTCTTTTCATCCGGTGCATTTTCTCGTCAAGACGATTCGACCTTCTTTGTTTTTGCAAGTTCAATCCTCAGTTGTTTTCTTTTCCCACTCGCCCACCCTTTTTCTTCTTGGAGCCGCAGTCCATAATCAAGTATCCATCCTACTCATGCGAAGTCTTTGCTTTCTTTCCCCAATTATTTCAACCGGTGTTTTCTCTTCAAGATATTCGTCGGTTTCCCCTTCCAACTTGCCTTTGTTTTTCCCGCCCTCCCACCCCTTTTTCTTCCCGGAGCTTGAGTCCCTTTCGAGCATCAATTTCACTCATGCGGAGCCTCTTCAGTCTTCCCTCAATTGTTTCAACCGGTGAATTCTCTTTTGTTTGACATTCTTCATCTCTTTTCCGGTGGATTCAATTCAAGTTTTTTTCGGGTTGATCATATTCTTTTCCTTGGTTCAAGTGTTCTCCTTGCTTGTTTGCTTCTCGCCATTCAATCATTCCGGAGTTCGGAAGACATCTCAGGGGATTCGTCTGTGTTTGAATTAATTCGAGGTTGTCACCTCATTCAAATATTTCAATTGTTCCGGTGCATCATCTATCTCAACAATCCTTTTCAACGGTGTTTTCTTTTTAGTGGGCCCTAACCCACAGGTCTTTTCCCAGGATCTTACCTGACTCTTCTAATTATTCCGGAGCTATTCCCAAATTCTTTTCAAAGTGTGACGTATTCCATCAGTCACATGGCTTCTCCAAGATTGTTTTCAAATTCTTTTCATTGTTGGCTGAACCTCTTTGCTTTTCATTCTCTCGGAGTATCTCAGTAATTTTGATGGTGTTTTCCGTCATCATTTGAAGACCAAAGAAGAGTTGTTCCTCTAAATCTTGTCCGTTCTCCCAGAGATTCGCGGTGCTAGCTCGATGTTATCCTATCAAAATGTTTCCAGTCGTGCAATTCTTTTCATCCATCCGAAGTATTTCAGGAGTTGTTTTTCTGTCTCGATCATCCGGAGGCCATCGTTCGAGAAGATTTCTTTGTCCTCACATTTCAGCTACCGTTATCCAATTATCTCGGTGCTTCATTCAAGTGTTCTTTAATCAGCTCATGATCTCTTTGTTCTTTTGCATCTAAATCCCCTCTAGCATATTGGTTCTTCTAATTCTTCCCGGTGATTCATTCTCTTTCATCAGTCATTTTTGAATTCTTACGGTGGTTCGTTCAAGATTCTTTTTCTTTGATTATCATATTAATTCATTTGTTCTTTCCAATCCTACCATGGTTCATGAAGACTTTCTCAAGTTTTGTGCTATACCCCCCCTTAATCCTTTTCAACAAGAATAAGTAGTATGCAAAATTCGTTTATCATCAATTAAATTTGATGAAGGATAAGCATACAGTAAATCTTATCCTTATTTCCTCAAAGTGATTAATCCCTTCGTTCGGAGTTTGTTCTTGATGAATTAATTCTAGGTCCAAGTGTTTTCATCTTTTCTTTTCCGGAGTTAAAAATTACTCAGCCATTTCGTCGGAACCTCCATCTAAATCACCGCAAGGCTCATCTTATTCTTTCATCCTTCATTATACCTCATCATCTTTTTGTCACCGGAGTTCTTCATGGTGGTTCTTCATGATTTAATTCATTCTTCAAGAGTTCATCAAGATTTTGTTGGATGAGTTCAAGTATCTTTTCTTCTCGCGTCTCGAAGTACAAGTAATTCTTCCTTTTCTCCTGAAGTGGAGTTTTGCATTTCTTCGTTCTTCTTAGCTATTCAGACATTGGTTGTGGTATAATTTCTCCTCAAGTTTTGAGTTGTTTTTGATAAGTCCACAACAAGCTTATTCTTTTGTTGTTGATTTTCTCAACAACTCCGTTCAACCCTTCCTTCTAAGTTCTTTTCATTCTATTTCAATTCTTCCGGAGGCATTGCGTTGTTCATCTCATCAAGGGTCATCCTATCTTGTGAAGTTCATGTTCTATTCCTTCCATCTTCAGCCGGAGTGCTGCCGGAATTCTTTCGCTCTTATTCCTTTTCTATCTTGTTCTAACCGGAGTGGTTCCATAGTCTATCTTATCCTTGAGCTTTTGATTCCCATCATAATCGTTGTTCCTCTTTTTCTACCCGAGTGCTCTCGACTTTGTTCATCTTTTCTCATGCATTCTTAGTTTACCTCTTCTTCTTTATCTTTTGTCTCGTTCCTAAGATCTCGGGACGAGATCTCTTGTTAGTGGAGGAGAGTTGTAACGCCTCGAATCCGATGCGCCAAGTGTCTTCCTGCTATTCGTCGTTGTTGCCATGTCATTTGCTTGCGTGTTGCATTTTGCCATGTCATCATCTGCATTTCAATTGCATGTTTTTCAAAACTTGCATCCGTTCGGGTTCCCCGGTTCTCTCTGTTGTCCGTTCTAAGCCCTTTCACACTCGCACGCACCCGTCGCCCCTCTCAGACCTTGTTTCGTGAGCGGGAGAAAAACATTCTCGGAATGGGCCGAGATTTGCCGAGTGGCCTTGGTATTTCACCGGTAGACCGCCCATCAAATTTCGTTCCATTTGGAAGTCGTTTGATGCCCCAATGGTTAACCGAGCCAACTGAAACCCCCTTCTCTTTGCATCCCAACACCTCTTCACACAGCCCACCTAGCCCATCCAAACCCCCTCCATGCTCTCGGTCGTTCGATCGTGATCGTGTGGGCAAAAACCGCTCCCCATTTGGACTCTCCTAGCTCCCTCTACCTATAAATATGCCATCCTCGTCTAAATTTGCAGGCAAACCCTACCTTCCTCTTCCTCGCGCCGCCGGGCGTTTCCTCCCCCTTGCCCGGACATGTCCGCAACCGCCCCACGCGCAATCGTCGCGTGCCACCTGTCCCTTCGCCGCCCACCGCTGCCATGGCCCGCGAGGCCCACGGCCAGCCCGCCCGCGCTAGGCCCGAGCCGCCCGAGCCCGCGCCCTCCGCTACAGCGCCGCCGCCCCGCAACCGTGCGTCGTCCGCCATTGCACCGAACCCTGTGCCAGACCGCTTGCTCCTTCGCCATCCCTCGCCGGCGCCACCATGTGACCGCCACCCGGCCGTGCCCTGCGCCTCCCCGCCTCCGTCGGCGCCGGATCCGGCGAGATCCGGCCGGATCCCGCACCCCGGCAAGCTCCCCAGCAACTCCGGCAAGCCCCGCGTCTCCCCGGCCGCTGTCTTCCTCCACTCCGGCTACAACTCCGGCGAGATCCCGGAGGGTGGACGAGATCCACCACTCCCTCCATCCAAACGCGCGCCCTCGTCCCCGGATCGCTCCGTCCCGGATCCCCTCGTCCTGTTACCCCGAGGTCCAATTTTTCACTAAGTCCCCAGATCTGCTACATTTTGTGCACTTGTTAATCATGCCATAACTTCTTTCATGCAGCTTTGTTTTGTGCGTGTAATATGTCAAAATGTTCATTCTGAGATGCTCTTAATTTTGTTCCATTGCTCCATGCTTGTTTGAGCCCATCGTGGTGCCCTAATTATCGTTGCATGAGTGATATATGATGTTAACCTGCTGAGACTGTTATAACTTGCTATTTTGATATTTTCGTTGCATTTTGTGTGTGCACCCTTTGAGCATGATGTCTACATGTTTTAGGAGCATATTCATGCCATATTTACATTGGTGCAATCCATGTATTTTTGTGTGCCTTGTGGTGAGCGCATCAAGCTTATGAAGTGGGCTACTTGATGTTACTGTTTAGCTAGGCTGAATCTGTTATAAAATGATGCTATGTAAACCTGCTGCTACAAGTCATTCTATGCATAATCTGGAGATGTTCACTATGGATGTTTTGTTACACATGTCATGCTATATCCACCCATGCCCTTGGTTGCATTTATATCCTACTGTAGATTGTTGTAATTGGGCTCTCAAATTGCTAAATAATGTTGCTGTCAGCCTATTAACATTAAGTTCAGTTTTGCCATGTGTTTTGCTAGTGATCCATGCACCCTATGAACTTGCTCTTGCCATGTGTAGCTCAATAATTATGTGATCTTACTGTTGGTTGACTTAAAATGCCATGAAATGCTATGTGGAGAGTGGTACAAGCTCACCAACATGCCTACTTATCGTTGTTCCTGCCCTGTACTGTTATTCTGAATCTGTCATATCACATGCCATGTTTGCATGGATCCTACCATCTTTTCTGTTGATCTTTGAAATTAGTTCAGTAAGGGAGCTTTGTCTTTGTCTTTAGTATTAGCATGCGATGCTCTATTTTCCCATGATAGCTTGCTATATCATGTTGTTTGATAGCTCTAAACATTGCAACCTAATGTTATTTTTGTCATGCTCAATGATTCTCTGCTAAGTCTGTGAAATGTTATTATCTGCAATCTTGCCATGTCCTTTTGAGCATGTTATAGTGTTTTCTGGAGATAGCTCACTGTTCATGTTTTGTCATGCTTCATATGTATATCACGTCCATGCCTTTTGTTTTCATGTTGAGGTGCTTTAGCATGTGGTTTTGATGTTTGTAAGATGCCTAGTTGTTGTTTTGGACAGCTTGTCCTTTAAACTTGTTTCATGTGTATGTGTGGCACCATTGCTCCGTTTTGAGTGTGCTCTATATGAAACTTGCTTCATTTTGTATATAGTTTCATGTTACCTTGTTGCATCCATGTTTTGGATGTGTTCGCTTGATGTTTGATTGCATTTTGCATCAATGTCATGTTTAACTTGTTTTGCTCATATCTTCTAGGCCTTAGCTTCGAACTAAATGAACTTTATATGTAACTTGACTAGATTTTCGTGTAGATCATCTTGGTGCATTTTAACTTGCTGTTTAACAACTTGAACATAAGGTTTATTCAGATCTGTACCAGTTTCAAAATTTGCATATGAGGACTTACCGGATTTATTATATGTTGTTTCCGGCCTCATTCAAACATGCTTTGATGTGTTGCTCTTGTATGCATCATCTCTTGCCATGAGTAGCTTCATGTAGCCTTTGTCATGCATCATGATTGGTTGTGCAGCATGTCATGTTCATGTGTTGTGTGTTTACCTTGTTTTTTGCTCCTTTCTGGTTGTGCTTCTTCTCGATAGTTCCTGTTTCGTTGCGATCGTGAGGATTCGTTTGTCTACGCCTGGTTCGTCTTCGCCCGTTCGTCTTCTTCATGGAATCGTTCTTCTTGCTAGTGGGATTTCAAGCAAGATGACCGTCACCTTGGATCTCATTACTATCATTGGTATGCTAGTTGCTTCGTTCTATCGCTATGCTGCAGTACCTATCACTTGTTCTTCAAGCCTCCCAAATTGCCATGTCAGCCTCTAACCTTTTCACCCTTCCTAGCAAACCGTTGCTTGGCTATGTTACCGCTTTGCTCAGCCCCTCTTATAGCGTTGTTAGTTGCAGGTGAAGTCGAAGATTGCTCCATGATGGACAGGATTATGTTGGGATATCACAATATCTCTTATTTAATTAATGCATCTATATACTTGGTATAGGGTGGAAGGCTCGGCCTTATGCCTGGTGTTTCGTTCCACTCTTGCCGCTTTAGTTTCTGTCATACGGGTGTTATGTTCCTTGATTTTGCGTTCCTTACGTGGTTGGGTGATTTATGGGACCCCCTTGACAGTTCGCTTTGAATAAAACTCCTCCTGCAAGGCCCAACCTTGGTTTTACCATTTGCCTACCTAAGCCTTTTTCCCTTGGGTTTCTGGAGCCCGAGGGTCATCTTTATTTAACCCCCCCGGGCCAGTGCTCCTCTGAGTGTTGGTCCGAACTAGAGCCACTTGCAGCACCACCTCGGGGAAACTTGAGGATTGGTTTTAGCTGTACATAGTGTTCATCCAGTGTGCCCTGAGAACGAGGTACATGCGACTCCTATCGGGATTTGTCGGCACATCGGGCGGCTTTGCTGGTCTTGTTTTACCATTGTCGAAATGTATTGTAAACCGGGATTCTGAGACTGATCGGGTCTTCCTGGGAGAAGGAATATCCTTCATTGACCTTGAGAGCTTGTGATGGGCTAAGTTGGGACACCCCTATAGGGTATAAACTTTCGAGAGCCCTGCCCGCGGTTATGTGGCAGATGGGAATTTGTTAATATCCGGTTGTAGAGAACTTGACACCAGATTCGAATTAAAACGCATCAACCGCGTGTGTAGCCGTGATGGTCTCTTTTCGGCGAAGTCCGGGAAGTGAACACGGTTTTGGGTTATGTATGAACGTAAGTAGTTTCAGGATCACTTCTTGATCACTTCTAGCTTCTCGACCATTCCGTTTGCTTCTCTTCTCACTCTTATTTGCGTATGTTAGCCACCATATCATGCTTAGTCGCTGCTGCAACCTCACCACTTATCATTTCCTTTACCCATTAAGCTTTGTTAGTCTTGATACCCATGGTAATGGGATTGCTGAGTCCTCATGGCTCACAGATTACACAACAACAGTTGCTGGTACAGGTTATGTGATGATCTTGACGCGAGAGCGATGTATGTTGTTTTGGAGTTCTTCTTCTGCTTCTTCTTTGATCAGGGGATAGTTTCCAGGTCGGCAGCCTGGGCTACCAGGGCGGATGTCATTTGAGTTTCTATTTGTGATTCACCCGTAGTCAGATGTTGCTCTTATGTATGATGATGTTGTATTCATGTGGCATTGTTTGCCTCTTGTATGTATCCCCAACTATTATGTAACGGTACAATGTAATGATATCCACCTTGCAAAAGCGTCTCCAATATGCGCTTCTATCCTTGGTGGGACCTTCGAGTTCCTTTAGGATAGGGTCGGATATTGGGCGTGATAATACTATGATGAAAATGCTATTAATCATGCTAATCAAGATGAAACGAATGACAATGATAAGAAGGAGATTGAGTGTCTAACTAAAGAATTAAACATTCTTAAGTTAGCTCATGAAACTACTTTTGAAGATCATCGAGAACTTTAAAAAAAGCTCAATCTTGAGCAAGAACATGGGTTCTTAAAAGCCATCAATGATGATCTTCGGAAGAAAAGTTCTTCTTGCATTGCTAAGCGTGTAATCTTGTCTACTTACCACAAGTAAAATCTAGCAACAAGACCAAGAAAAATTCTTAGTAACAATTAGCATGCTAAATCCAATATTGTTGCTTCTAGTAGTTCGCTTGATTCCACTAATGATTCTCTTAGACAAGTTACACTTGAGCAAGAAAATAGCTTATTGAAGGGAATTATAGAGAAAGGTGTTTACAAGAGCCTTGCGGGAAGTAAGCAATTTGAGGAAATTGTATGCAAGCAAGGAAGGCACCGGAAGAATCAAGGTGTTGGTTTTGATTGAAAGTTCAATGCCAATGGAGTTGAGTGGGAAGAAGATCAATACACCAAGACAAAGTTTGTTCCTCAACAAGAGAAGTATGATCCTACTTCCTTCAAGGGGACACAAGCTCAAGATGATCTTCCACCACAAGACCACAAGCTAAAAGGCAAGGACAAGCTTCAAGAGGATATTGATGCATTTGAAGATGCTCCAAAGGCCTTGGTCAAGTGGGTTGCCAAGACTTCATCAAGTACATCTACAACCCCAAGGATTCCCATCAAGATGATGTGGATCCCGAAGAAGAAGAACTAGAGAGTTCTTGAGGGTGACTCCGCCAACATTCTTCACTCATATTCATTTTGGCAAGGACAAGTGCAAACAACTTCCATATCTTGCATTAGTTCAAGGAGTCACAAACCCTCTTGTTGGTAAGACAAGGGACAAGGTATTGAAAGTGCAACTCACTCCAAAGGATTGCTCCAAATGATCTACATCAAAAAAGAGCATCCACATCTTCAACATCTACATGAAGTCATCATCGACAAAACCCAAGGTTAGTTCATCCCTCTTAGGGGGGATATCACATCTATGGGGAGCTTTACTCTAAAATTGAGCTAAAGAAACTCTAGTGGTGTGAACACAACAATTGTCGTGGAATTAACACGTCAGATGTCCTTAGTGTCAGGACTTAGTCGCGAGGCCAACGCGTATATGTGGTAGCTTGAGAGGGGTTGATCGGGACGAGAGACGCAACACGCAAGACAAGGATTTAGACAACTTCGGGCCCCGGGAAACATCATTTGCTAATAACCCTACATGCTTATTGAAGTCCTGACACTAAGGACATCTGATGTGTTAATTCCACGACACATATCAACAAAAAAGTTCTTATTTGATTTAAGATATTACTTTTGGAATGACCCGCATCTCTATAAATAAGGACTAGATGGTGTTATTAGACGTTGTGTGCCTGAGCATGAGTAGAAACAGATCCTAAGGAAGTGCCACTTCGAGGCATACGGAGGGCATCATGCTAGAGATAGAACTACACATAAGGTATTGCAATATGGTTTTTAGAAGGCTAATCTCTTTAAGGGTGCATGTAAGTTTGTCCTCTCTTGTGATGAATGTCAAAAAAATAGTAATATAGGTAGACTTCAAGAAATGCCTATGAATTATTCACTTGTTATTGAACCATTTGATGTCTGGGGCTTTGATTGTATTGGACTTTTTTGTTCCTCCAATGGATATACTCATATTTTAGTTGTTGTTGATTATGTTACTAAGTGAGTAGAAGCTATTCCAACTAGTAGTGTTTATCACAACACATATATTAAAATGCTTAAAGAAATTATCTTTTCAAGATTTGAAGTCCCTAGATATTTAATGACTAATGGTGGTTCACATTTTATTCATGGTGCATTCCATAAAATCTTAGGTAAATATGATGTAAACCATATAATCGCATCACCTTACCATCCTCAGTCTAGTGGGCAAATTGAATTCAACAATAGAGAAATACAATTAATCTTGCAATAAGCTGTTACTAGATCTAGGAAAATTGGTCTAAGAAACTTGATGATGCATTGTGGGCATACATAATTGCTTATAAAAATCCAATGAGTATGTCCCCGTATAAAATGGTCTATGGAAAAGCATGTCATTTACCTCTTGAGTTGGAGCATAAAGCTTATTGGGCATTTAAAGAACTTAATTATGATTTCAAACTTGCCAATGAAAAGAGGTAATTTGATGTTCGTTCTCTGGTTGAGTGGAGAATGCAAGCTTATGAAAATGCGAAGTTATTTAAAGAAAAAGGATAAAGGTGGCATGCTAAAAGAATTAAAAAACGAGAATTTAATGTCGGTTGATACGTCCGTTTTGCATCATGCTTTTATATCGATATTTATTGCATTATGGGTTGTTATTTCACGTTATGTTACAATACTTATGACTATTCTCTCTTATTTTACAAGGTTTACATGAAGAGGGAGAATGCCGGCAGCTGGGATTCTGGGCTGGAAAAGGAGCAAATATTAGAGACCTATTCTGCACAGCTCCAAAAGTCCTGAAACTCCACGAAAGTCATTTTTGAAATTAATGATAAATATTCAGCGGAAGAAGTACCAGAGGGGGCCCACACCCTAGCCACGAGGGTGGGGGCGCACCCTACCCCCCCTGGGCGCGCCCCCCTGCCTCGTGGGCCACCTGGCAGCCCTCCGGTGCCCATCTTCTGCTATATGAAGTCTTTTACCCTGGAAAAAATCATAAGCAAGCTTACGGGACGAAACTCCGCCACCACGAGGCGGAACCTTGGCGGAACCAATCTAGGGCTCCGGCGGAGCTGTTCTGCAAGGGAAACTTCCCTCTGGGAGGGGGAAATCATCAGCATCATTATCACCAACGATCCTCTCATCGGGAGGGGGTCAATCTCCATCAACATCTTCACCAGCACCATCTCCTCTCAAACCCTAGTTCATCTCTTGTATCCAATCTTTGTACCCAAACCTCAGATTGGTACCTATGGGTTGTTAGTAGTGTTGATTACTCCTTGTAGTTGATGCTAGTTGGTTTATTTGGTGGAAGATCATATGTTCAGATCCTGAATGCATATTAATACCCCTCTGATCATGAACATGAATATGCTTTGTGAGTAGTTACGTTTGTTCCTGAGGACATGGGTGAAGTCTTGCTATTAGTAGTCATGTGAATTTGGTATTCGTTCGATATTTTGATGAGATGTATGTTGTCTCTCCTCTAGTGGTGTTATGTGAACGTCGACTACATGACACTTCACCATTCTTTGGGCCTAGAGGAAGGCATTGAGAAGTAATAAGTAGATGATGGGTTGCTAGAGTGACAGAAGCTTAAACCCTAGTTTATGCGTTGCTTCGTAAGGGGCTGATTTGGATCCATATGTTTCATGCTATGGTTAGGTTTACCTTAATACTTCTTTTGTACTTGCGGATGCTTGCAATAGGGGTTAATCATAAGTGGGATGCTTGTCCAAGAAAGGGCAGTACCCAAGCACCGGTCCACCCACATACCAAATTATCAAAGTAACGAACGCGAATCATATGAGCATGATGAAAACTAGCTTGATGATTTATGTAATGCACCCGCTACCTTTCAAAGATGCAAAGACTACTTTTACTTGCCCTTTCGGTACTTTTGCTTATAGACGTATGCCTTTTGGTTTATGTAATGCACCCGCTACCTTTCAAAGATGCATGATGTCTATATTCTCTGACTTTTCTGAAAACATTTGTGAGGTATTCATGGACGATTTCTCCGTTTATGGACCCTCCTTTGATGATTTCTTGAGCAACCTTGAACGAGTTTTGCAGAGATGCGAAGATACTAGTCTTGTTTTGAATTGGGAGAAGTGCCACTTTATGGTTAATGAAGGCATTGTCTTGGGGCATAAAATTTCTGAAAGAGGTATTGAAGTTGATAAAGCTAAAGTTGATGCTATTGAAAAGATGTCGTGTCCCAAGGACATTAAAGGTATACGAAGTTTCCTTGGTCATGCCGGTTTTTATAGGAGGTTCATTAAGGACTTTTCTAAAATCTCTAGGCCTCTGATTAATTTATTGCAAAAAGATATTCCTTTTGTCTTCGATGATGATTGTGTAGAAGCATTTGAAATACTTAAGAAAGCTTTGATTTCTGCACCTATTGTTCAGCCACCTGATTGGAATTTACCCTTTGAAATTATGTGTGATGCTAGCGATTATGTTGTAGGTGCTATTCTAGGACAAAGAGTTGATAAGTGTAACGCCCCGAGAATCATGCTACAGGAATCCCCTGCTGATGGTGCCATGTCATCACTCTTACTCTTGCTAATCCTCATTTGCATTCAAACACAATTCAACTTCAAATCCAAATTATAGTCAAAATTTAAAACTTCTCAAACATGAAAACAAAAATGTTCATCATGTGGCAAATATTCACTTGTTAATATTGGTGGTGAACCAACCTTTTTGTAAAATGTTTTAATGCCCCAAACTGTTTAAAACAGTAGCTAAATCTTTTAATTAAATGCCTTTTTAACTTGTAAAAATTGCAAACTATTTCAAAAGCCTCCCAATCTTTTATGGCAGTGCCCAATAATTCTTTGAAATTATTTTGGCCAGTGGAATATTTTTGCAAAGTCAGTCGTGCCTAAAAGAAAAGCAAAAGCTGCTGAAAAAAAAGGAAAAAGAAAAGCAAGGGGTGGGAGAGCCCCTGGCCTTCCCATGTGCCTTGGCCCATCCCAGCAGGTCGGCCCACTCCCCCTCCCCGGTCGCTTCCTGTTCCTCCGACCGGGCGGGACGACGCTCGCCGGTCGCCGTCCAACCACCACGCCGACGATGCCCGACGAGAGGATAAGGCCCCGGATGCCTCGGTCCTCTCCCCCGCTCTCCACTGTCGCTCGCTCCGCCTCTCCATCTCCCACCAGATCCCTCCTTGCTCTCTCCCTCGTTCCCCACTGCATCCAAGCGCCGCCATGGCCTCGCCGCCGTAAAACCCATGGCCACCAGCACTTGTTCGTCCTTCCGTGCTGCCTCGGAGCTCCGCCGACCTCCGCCTCATCGTCCGGCACTTCTCGCTGGATCTGACAAGCCCTGGAGCGTCGGATCCCCTTCTTCCTCCTCCGTGGATCGTCGAACACCGTTGTTGTCGATTCGACCTCACCTGCGCTCCCGAACCCCCTCAAGGGTCCTACATGTGCCCGCGCTGTAAGCTTCGCCCCTTTTCCTCCTTCTCAGCGTGCTGCTGCACTACCCTAGCTAGCTGCCCTCCACCACCGTACTCATCACGGTGTCCACACTCGCCGTTAAGCTCAAACGAGCTTGGGTTTGTGTTCAGCACGTCCGCGCGGGTCCGTTGCACCCCTCCCGCGAGCTCTATCGATCCCCGTAGCGCTGACCCCGTGCTCCGACTGAATGCGCCTCCGCATAGCTCGTCGTCGGCGTTGTTCCGGCGACCTTTTGGTCATTTACTCGCGCCCACCTTGCTCGCGCGTGCACGTAGGCATCGCCCCGCTCTCTGGTTTGCCCAAACTCACGTCGTACCACCGTTGTCGTTGCTCGCCCGAAGCACCTCGCCACCGGCGAGCTCGAAGCGCTCGGCCCCGTCCGGTCCAGCCACTCCGGCCACCACCGTTCGACGCGGGACGCCGAGCCGCATCGAACGCGCCCACCCACAACCCCGCAGACCCTGTGTGCACGAAATCCGCGCCCCTCCCAAGCCGCGCCGCCGCGTTTGGCTCGCCGGAGTGAACTCTGGCGCGTTTCCGGCCGGTATCCGATGTGGCGTCCACGTGGCACCACCTGAGCCACTGACTGGTGGGCCTCGGGGCCCTCTTTGACCTGTTGACTTGGGTCAACACTGACGTGGCAGCCCCCAGTGCCGCTGACATGTGGGCCCGTGCTAATTAAACCGATTTTCTAAATAAATAAGATGAATTTAATCTGTTAATTAGTTTTACTCACTAATTAGTCACTGACTAATGGGGCCCACACCCCTAACTACTACCGTTAGTCAAATTAATCCACTGTTAACCCACGGAGGCTGACATGAGGGTCTCGCTGGCCCCACTGGTCAGGTTTGGCCACGTCAGCCGCTCTGTTGACTGCTGACGTCATCAACACGTCGTGCTGACGTCATATATCCTTTTCTATTAATTTAAATAGTTCTGTAAATGATAAAATCTTTGTAAAATCATAGATAATAAGCCGTAGCTCAGCTGAAAATGTTTTCTACATGAAAGTTGCTCAGAACAATGAGACGAATCCGGATGCGCGATTTGTTTGCCTGTCAGATGCCTCTAACTATGTGAACATGGAACTTTCCCCCTCCGGTCATCTGTCTGACACAGGTCCGGAACCGGGAAAACATTCCCGGTTGAATTCCCCCTTCACCTTTATCGTGCAGCACCTCGTTAGGTCGGCCCTAATTCTACTTTTCGTCACGTCATGCTTTATGATGCTTTGTTTGCTTTATATTTATTGTTTCTTCCCCCTCTTCTCTCCGGTAGACCCCGAGACCGATGCTGCCCCTGTGATCGACTACGTCGACGACGACCCTTCTTCCCTTTCAGCGGAGCTTCCAGGCAAGCCCCCCCTTTTGATCATCCCGATATCACCCATTCCATTCTCTCATGCTTGCATTAGATTTTGATATTGTTATTGTTTGCTCCTATTCTGATACATAGCCTCCTTTTGTAACCTGTTTATTATTGCCTTACCTGCTTATCCTAAACTGCTTAGTATAGGTTGGTTAGTGATCCATCAGTGACCCCCACCTTGTCGTTGTTGCCCCTGCTTCATCATCAAAGACCCGATCAACGGGATCAAAGACCAGGCCCCGGCACCGCACATCACTTTTCCCTTAGTTGATCGACACTGCTGGGTTACTATCGAGTGCCGAGGGTGAGACCTCTACAACACTTCTGATGTTAACCCTGTAGTGTAGCTATTCGGTCGTGGTCATCGAGGGTGATTCCGCCTTAACCACTTCCGATACGACTCTGTCGTGCAACCCCTCAAGTGTGAACCTCGGGGGTGATTCCTCTTACGTTCACCTTGATGATTACATCGAGTGGAATTCACCGGGGGTGATTCCTTGGGTTTTCCCCTTGATGTTTGGATACATGGATACTTGGACTTTACAACTGTTACTTGGAAAGGCGGGTCGACCCTGAGGGGTACCCGCGAGTGATGTGGAGACGGGTTGACCTTGAGGGTGCCCGAGAGTTGAATACGAGGCGTGGCCGGGCATTCTTAGCCCTTGCCGCAAGTCCTTGAGACGGGGTGACGGGTCCCATCTTTTGTGAGTCTCTGCTCATGACCGCACTACCAACACACTAACGGTTTGGATATTTGATCCAAGGGGCCTCTGGCCTGATAGCACTAACCATCACGTGGGCATAGTATGGGCGTTCTGCGTCGTATACATCAGCCAAAGCTTAATAGACGTCAGCGACTGAGCGGCGCGCATCGGGTTGGACTGGTAAGCACCTGCTTTTTTTAAGGAGGTGGCTAGGTCTGCTCACCGGTCGGCCATGCAACGTGCAGGAGTTCCTGGGGAGATGGCCCATGACCCCTGGGGACATAGGTTTAGTCCGGCGTGCTGACCTTTCTATTAAGCCTAGGTCGGGTTGCGGCATATTGTTTGGCCAAGGCCGGGCATGACCCAGTAAAGTGTGTCCGGCCGGAGTTAATCGAGCGTGGTGGGTAAGTTGGTGCACCCCTGCAGGGAAGAAAACATCTATCGATAGCTTGTCCTACGGTAACGGACACTTGGAGTTGTATCATGGTCGATACAACTAGAACTGGATACTTGTGATGAGAATTGGATTGTGATGAGAAATGGATAGTATGGCTCTGGGATTTCTTTCTCGTAGGGAGTCGAGAAAGGATCTCTGGCCGAGGTTGATAACACTACTACTACTTTACTTTATGCTACTCTACTCCCTCCTGTTTACTGCAAGATGGTGGTTTCCAGAAGATGCTAGTCTTCGATAGGACTAGACCTTCTCTCTATTTTGGCATTTCTGCGGCCCAGTCCACATATACAGTCTTCCTTTGATAATGTTGCGTATGTAGTGTAGATCCTTGCTTGCGAGTACTTTAGATGAGTACTCACGGTTGCTTTGCTCCCCCTTTCCCCCCTTTCTTTTTCTTTCCGGTTGATGCAACCAGATGTCGGAGCCCGGGAGCGAGATGCCACCTCCGGTGCCTACTACTATGTGAAGACCGCTGACGACCAGGTGTAGTTAGGAGGCTCCCAGGTAGGAGGCCTTGCCTTTTTGATCGTAGATGCTTTTGTGCTAGCCTTCTTAAGGCAAACTTGTCTAACTTATGTATGTACTCAAATATTGTTGCTTCCGCTGACTCATTGTATTCGAGCTTATGTATTCGAGCCCTCGAGGCCCCTGGCTTGTAATATAAAGCTTGTATTATTTGAATTTGTGTCTAGAGTTGTGTTGTGATATCTTCCCGTGAGTCCCTGATCTTGATCGTACACATTTTCGTGTATGATTAGTGTACGATTGAATCGGGAGCATCACAAGTTGGTATCAGAGCCGACTTCCTATAGGTAGCCCCCTTTCCAACTCCTTGGGCGAAGTTGAGTCTAGTCATTGAAAAACTTTTACTAACACGGTTGTGTGGCTTGCGGGCCCAGCCATTGGGTGGTATTAGTATCTTTTATTCCTCGTCTATACTCTGGGACTCTGATCTCTCTTCTATTCGGGCTAAATGATTTTGCTAACTCTAACACTAGGATCTCGTAACTACTTCCTCCCGGGGAGCCCCTTTATTCCAGATGATGGTTTGGTTCATCAGAAGACCCCGAAGATACTTTTCGATGTTTTTCCGAGACCCTTGTGTCCATCGCTTGTCCATCGCTTTTGCAATTCCCTTCCATCGATAAATCCCTATGGATAACTAAATACACTTGCCGTTCATACAATCATTCCCTAGTTGTTCTTGTTATTAGAAGATACCTCAAACTTATTGGGGATTCGTTTATCCCTAGTTGATCATATGTCTCGCAAAATTCTTCGAATGCAATTCAATCTCCCGAAGATCCCCTGCAGCCTAGTGCTCCCAAAAGTCTTGTCTACCTGCATTATGGTTAAATCCATATGTCCGGCAATATTCATTAGCATCCTTTGTCATTGTCATCCTGAGCCTATTAATTCAATATGTTGCGTTGCTCGCAATCATCACTCGAATTCTGAAGCTTGACCTTCCTGCTCATACGTCATTCTGGACATGAGTTGGATCTCGGCCAATCATGTTGTAATTGATTGTCCACCTAGTTCCCTTCAACTTGAACGCTGAATTATTCAGCTGTTTCTATAATCTGATGCCTCTTTGCATTCTTTCCTTCTTCTGATTGAGTACTGATACTCACATCAGATCCATTGAGGACCGCTGAATCCTTGTTGGATTGTTATCCGCAATGTCTTTCACATTCTAAATTCTCGTGAGTTCTCCCCTAACACATAATGCCTTTGATAAATTGTATCCTCTGCTTATTTTCAACCATGCTCTACTAGTGAGCTGATGTTATATGCTCTGGAACTTAGTGGTATATGTTCCTGAGATACCCATACAGGTTGAACCTATGCCTTCCCTAATCCATGTGAACTCGAAAGAGATGTGAGTCATACTCTTCTGGTGCTTCACCAGATAAATCTTTCACACTACAAATTCTTCGAAATCGAGAAGTGGATGAAAAGTTGTGTATTGGAGAAGTGGGAGTCGACCTTGAACCTTGCGTTCATGCCCATGGACACGATGCCGATCTTATCATCAAAGCTTCTCATAAAAGTAATTACCCCCCTTATTATAAGTTCATCTGGTATCTATGTTTGGTCCTTTGCAACCGTGGTTCTAGCCATGATTGTTCCCCTTTAGTTCCATTTCTCGGACAAGTTAAAGCACTTGTCTTCTGCAGATCACTGCATCTCCACAACCTCTATTTTGATCTTCCTGCGAGTATTACCCTCCGGTACCTCGAGAATATCAAAGAACTGTGTTGCTTCCTATGAGTCTTCATCTAGTATTGCTTCTAACCGATTTCAGATTTCCCGGGTTCCGAGTTATTAGTCACTCGAGGACACCGATAAGTGAATTGATTCCACACCCCGATTCAGTAACTCTAAGTAATTCTCGTTGCTTACGAGTTTAATAATCATTCAAGTCATTCCTAGCATTAACGGCTATATCATTATCATACTAAATTTTAACCGTGCTACCTGGTCCTTCTTCCCGAAGCTCAATGTTCGGCGATGAGCTAAACTTACGTCGATCTTCCTCGTCATATCATTTTGCCTTGAGCAACAAGCTTGATTTTGAGTCTGTGTTGTATCCGTGGTTCCAATAGCCTTTCGCTTAATCGTTTCTGTTGCTTGATGTCGTCGCTCCTTGATGGCGTCTTCTAGAGCCTCTCGACAAATGTGTCGTGATCAGCATCAACCTTTTGACTTCTATTGAGATGACAACTGAATTCATGAGGAGAAATACCATCCTTGACCTACGATGATTTGAGTTATCATCGACTACCCACTTGTCTTCTTTCCAATACATGATTGATCATGTCTTGGTTATACCTTGGAATCCTTACTATTCTTGCAATTGTTCTTTGAGTATTTCTTGTGATCTTCAACTCCAGCCCCTACTTGGAACACCATGTTAATGCTACCTCGAAGCATGACTGAGGTTTTCCGAATATCAACAAGAACGTTGGAAGCACATTGTCGAATGTTTCTTGATCTATTATCCAAACACCGTTGTATGGGTAATATCATGGTTCTTCCCTTGCCCCCTTTATGTAAATGCTTTTGAACTTGTTGTTATATCATGTATATCCTGCTCCGCTTCCCCTTGGGAAGGATATACTCCTAAATCTTGTGTATAAACACATTTTCCTTTCCATTGGTTTGCTTAACCTTTCTTGTGATCTATATATGTTATAAGCAGAAATAATTCCCTGCTTATGAAAACACCTCGGTCTATGTTGATGACATTCCGGTAACCGTTGAAGGACGAGAACTTTGCCTAATGGCCCACCTTGTTCCAACGATCAGGAAAATGGTTCTCTTTGTCCCTCACCCTTGGTACCAACGTTGATGTCAACATAACTGACAGACTATCCTCTGACATGCCTTGCTATCAGGACCGTACAAGATGTGACCACCCTTCCTACTTTTTAACCCACATGGTGGGCCCATAACCCATAGTTCCACAGGATCAGAACCTGACTCTCCTATACAACCTTGATTCTGAAATATTCTTGGCACTCGGCTTCGTATGTAATACACGAGCTAACTTCCTCACCATGTTTCTTTTCAGTATCAGAGGCAACATTATTCTTCTTTGCTCTGAACCCCCTTCATCACCTATTTTAGGCATCAGCTGGATGCCTACCTGGTTAAAACTAGTTGAATCTTTGTATAGCACTCTTGATATGTCCTAGAGCTTCTAAAATCTCCTCCCTTGAGATAACTACCGGATGTTGATCCTTTCAGACATTCGTCCTTATAGCTTTCCCCTTACTCCACCTCTTAAATCTCGGGACGAGATTTCTTGTAGTGGAGGAGATTTGTAACGCCCCGAGAATCATGCTACAGGAATCCCCTGCTGATGGTGCCATGTCATCACTCTTACTCTTGCTAATCCTCATTTGCATTTAAACACAATTCAACTTCAAATCCAAATTATAGTCAAAATTTAAAACTTGTCAAACATGAAAACAAAAATATTCATCATGTGGCAAATATTCACTTGTTAATATTGGTGGTGAACCAACCTTTTTGTAAAATGTTTTAATGCCCCAAACTGTTTAAAACAGTAGCTAAATCTTTTAATTAAATGCCTTTTTAATTTGTAAAAATTGCAAACTATTTCAAAAGGCTCCCAATCTTTTATGGCAGTTCCCAATAATTCTTTGAAATTATTTTGGCCAGTGGCATATTTTTGCAAAGTCAGTTGTGTCTAAAAGAAAAGCAAAAGCTGCTGAAAAAAAAGGAAAAAGAAAAGCAAGGGGTGGGAGAGCCCCTGGCCTTCCCATGGGCCTTGGCCCATCCCAGCAGGCCGGCCAACTCCCCCTCCCCGGTCGCTTCCTGTTCCTCCGACCGGGCGGGACAACGCTCGCCCGTCGCCGTCCAACCACCACACCGACGATGCCCGATGAGAGGATAAGGCTCCGGACGCCTCGGTCCTCACCCCCGCTCTCCACTATCGCCTGCTCCGCCTCTCCCTCTCCCACAAGATCCCTCCTTGCTCTCTCCCTCGTTCCCCACCGCATCCGAGCGCCGCCATGGCCTCGCCGCCGTAGAACCCACGACCACCAGCGCTCATTCGTCCTTCCGTGCTGCCTCGGAGCTCCGCCGGCCTCCGCCTCATCGTCCGGCACTGCTCGCTGGATCTGACAAGCACTAGAGCGTCGGATCCCATTCTTCCTCCTCCGCGGATTGTCGAACGCCGCCGTCGTCGATTCGACCTCACTTGCGCTCCCGAACCCCCCCAAGGGGCCTACATGTGCCCGCGCTGTAAGCTCCTCCCCTTTTCCTCCTTCTCAGCGTGCTGCTGCACTGCCCTAGCTAGCTGTACGCATCGCCGACGCCATTGCCGTAGCTCACCTCCGCCACCGTACTCATCACCATGGCCACACTCGCCGTCAAGCTCAAACAAGCTCGGGTTCGTGCTCAGCACGTTCGCACGGGTCTGTTGCACCCCTCCCGCAAGCTCTGTTGAGCCCCGTAGCGCTGACCCCGTGCTCCGACCGAATGTGCCTCCGCGTAGCTCGTCGCCGGCGTCGTTCCGGCGACCTTTTGGTCATTTACTCGCGCCCACCTTGCTCGTGCGTGCACGTAGGCCTCACCCCGCTCTCTGGTTTGCCCAAACTCGCATCGTACCACTGTTGCCGTTGCTCGCCTGAAGCATCTCGCCACCGGCGAGCTCGAAGCGCTCGCCCCCATCCGGTCAAGCCACTCCGTGCACTATCGTTCGACGCGCGACGCCGAGCCACGTCGAACGCGCCCAGCCACAACCCCGCAGACCCTGTGTGTGTGAAATCCGCGCCCCTCCCTCGCCGCGCCGCCGCGTTTGGCTCGCCGGAGTCAACTCCAGCGCGTCTCCGGCCGGTATCCGACGTGGCGTCCATGTGGCACCACCTGAGCCACTGCCTGGTGGGCCCCGGGGCCCTCTTTGACTTGTTGACTTGGGTCAACACTGATGTGGCAGCCCCCAGTGCCGCTGACATGTGGGCCCGCGCTAATTAAATAGATTTTCTAAGTAAATAAGATGAATTTAATCTGTTAATTAGTTTTAGTCACTAATTAGTCACTGACTAATGGGGCCCACACCCCTAACTACTACCGTTAGTCAAATTAATCCACTATTAACCCACGGAGGCTGACATGTGGGTCCCGCTGGCCCCACTGGTCAGGTTTGACCACGTCAGCCACTTTGTTGACTGCTGAGATCATCAACACGTCGTGGTGATGTCATATATCCTTTTCTGTTAATTTAAATAGTTCTGTAAATGCTAAAATCTTTGTAAAATCATAGATAATAAACTGTAGCTCAGATGAAATTGTTTTCTACATGAAAGTTGCTCAGAACGACGAGACGAATCCGGATACGTGATATGTTTGCCTGTCAGATGCCTCTAACTATGTGAACATGGAACTTTCCCCCTCCGGTCATCTGTCTGACACAGGTCCGGAACCGGGAAAACATTCCCGGTTGAATTCCCCCTTCACCTTTATCGTGCAGCACCTCGTTAGGTCGGCCCTAATTCTACTTTTCGTCACGTCATGCTTTATGATGCTTTGTTTGCTTTATATTTATTGTTTCTTCCCCCTCTTCTCTCCGGTAGACCCCGAGACCGATGCTGCCCCTGTGATCGACTACGTCGACGATGACCCTTCTTCCCTTTCAGCGGAGCTTCCAGGCAAGCCCCTCCTTTTGATCATCCCAATATCGCCCATTCCATTCTATCATGCTTGCATTAGATTTTGATATTGTTATTGTTTGCTCCTATTCTGATGCATAGCCTCCTTTTGTAACCTGTTTATTATTACCTTACCTGCTTATCCTAAACTGCTTAGTATAGGTTGGTTAGTGATCCATCAGTGACCCCCACCTTGTCCTTGTTGCCCCTACTTCATCATCAAAGACCCGATCAATGGGATCGAAGACCAGGCCCCGGCACCGCACATCACTTTCCCCTTAGTTGCTCGACACTGCTGGGTTACTATCGAGTGCCGAGGGTGAGACCTCTACAGCACTTCTGATGTTAACCCTGTAGTGTAGCTATTCGGTCGTGGTCATCGAGGGTGATTCCGCCTTAACCACTTCCGATACGACTCTGTCGTGTAACCCCTCAAGTGTGAACCTCGGGGGTGATTCCTCTTACGTTCACCTTGATGATTACATCGAGTGTAATTCACCGGGGGTGATTCCTTGGGTTTTCCCCTTGATGTTTGGACACACAGATACTTCAACTTTACAACTGTTACTTGGAAAGGCGAGTCGACCCTGAGGGGTACCCGCGAGTGATGTGGAGACATGTTGACCTTGAGGGTGCCCGAGAGTTGAACACGAGGCGTGGCCGGGCATTCCTAGCCCTTGCCGCAAGTCCTCGAGACGGGGCGACGGGGTCACATCTTTCGTGAGTCTCTGCTCGTGACCGCACTATCAACACACTAACGGTTTGGATATTTGATCCAAGGGGCCTCAGGCCTAATAGCACTAACCATAACATGGGCATAGTATGGGCGTTCTGCGTCGTATACATCAGCCGAAGCTTAATAGACGTCAGCGACTGAGTGCCGTGTGCCGGGTTGGACTGGTAAGCACCTGTTTTTTTAAGGAGGTAGCTAGGTCTGCTCACCGGCCGCCCACGCAACATGCAGGAGTTCCTAGGGAGATGGCCCATGACCCCTGGGGACATAGGTTTAGTCCGGCGTGCTGACCTCTCTATTAAGCCTAGGTTGGGTTGCGGCGTATTGTTTGGCCGAGGCCGGGCATGACCCAGGAATGTGTGTCCGGCCGGAGTTAATCGAGCGTGGTGGGTAAGTTGGTGCACCCCTACAGGGAAGAAAACATCTATCGATAGCCTGTCCTGCGGTAACGGACACTTGGAGTTGTATCCCAATCGATACAACTAGAACTAGATACTTGTGATGAGAATTGGATTGTGATGAGAAATGGATAGTATGGCTTTGGGATTTCTTTCTCGCAGGGAGTCGAGAAAGGATCTCTGGCCGAGGTTGATAACACTACTACTACTTTACTTTATGCTACTCTACTCCCTCCTGTTTGCTGCAAGATGGTGGTTTCCAGAAGATGCTAGGCTTTGATAGGACTAGACCTTCTCTCTATTTTGGCATTTCTATGGCCCAGTCCACATATACAGTCTTCCTTTGATAATGTTGCATATGTAGTGTAGATCCTTGCTTGCGAGTACTTTGGATGAGTACTCACGGTTGCTTTGCTCCCCCTTTCCCCCCTTTCTTTCCGGTTGATGCAACCAGATGTCAGAGCCCATGAGCGAGATGCCACCGCCGGTGCCTACTACTATGTGAAGACCGCTGACGACTAGGTGTAGTTAGGAGGCTCCCAGGTAGGAGGCCTTGCCTTTTTTATCGTAGATGCTTTTGTGCTATCCTTCTTAAGGCAAACTTGTCTAACTTATGTTTGTACACAGATATTGTTGCTTCCGCTGACTCGTTGTATTCGAGCTTATGTATTCGAGCCCTTGAGGCCCCTGGCTTGTAATATAAAGCTTGTATTATTTGAATTTGTGTCTAGAGTTGTGTTGTGATATCTTCCCGTGAGTCCCTGATCTTGATTGTACACATTTGCGTGTATGATTAGTGTACGGTTGAATCGGGGGCGTCACAATAAGAAACTAAATGTTATTCAATATGCTAGTAAAACTCTAAACACTGCTCAGAGAAATTATGCTACCACTGAAAAAGAATTCTTAGCAGTTGTATTTGCTTGTGATAAGTTCAGACCTTATAATGTTGATTCTAAAGTAACTATTCACACTGATCATGCTGCTATTAAATATCTTATGGAAAAGAAAGATGCTAAACCTAGACTTATTAGATGGGTTCTCTTGCTACAAGAATTTGATTTGCATATTATTGATAGAAAGGGAGCTGAGAACCCCGTTGCAGACAACTTGTCTAGGTTAGAGAATGTTCTTGATGACCCACTACCTATTGATGATAGCTTTCCTCATGAACAATTAGCTGTCATAAATCTTTCTCATACTGCCCCATGGTATGCTGATTATGCTAATTACATTGTTGCTAAACTTATACCACCTAGTTTCACATACCAGCAAAAGAAAAAGTTCTTTTATGATTTAAGACATTACTTCTGGGATGACCCACACCTTTATAAAGAAGGAGTAGATGGTGTTATTAGACGTTGTGTACCTGAGCATGAACAGGAATAGATCCTACACAAGTGTCACTCCGAGGCATATGGAGGACACCACGCTGGAGATAAAACTGCACATAAGGTATTGCAATCCGGTTTTTATTGGCCTACTATAACATCCCAAATTTTCAATTTGGAATGTTATACAAATAGATCATTATTGCATATCATATTTAATGCCTTTTGCCTCGATCCTAGAAAATTCTACGCAACTCAAGGACCCACGGAGAGAGTTGGGGATTTCGTTATTTTCATATTTGAGTTTTCTCAAATTTTGAAAATAGGATCATTTGATTTTATTTATTTTATCTTCAATTATTTCAATCATAAAAATATGAGAGAGGGAATAAAATGACTTTCCCAAAATAAAGAAATAATGAGAATTTAATAAAAAAATCAAATAAGATTTATTTTGGTGTTTTTGGCTATTTTATTTGAATTTAGGAAAGAAAGCACGATTTTCGAAAATGCATTTTAGGACCAAAAAAATGTTCATCTTGTTCTAAATATTTTATTTGGACGACGAAAATTTATTTTGGTATTTTTAGATTTTTATTTAATTTTCTAGATTTTTTTCTGTTCGGTGAAATTATTTAAAAAAAACCCGCGCCCGCGCCCGACTGAGCCGAAACCCAGCCAGGCCGGCCTGCCCCGCGCCGCCACTTTCCCCGCGCTGCCGCCGCAGAGTCCAGCTCGGACTCCGCCTCCCGCTGCTGCCGCTTGCCCCTCCCCCAAGCCGCCGCACCCCCCTTCCCCTTTAAATACCCAGCCCAGGGCCCCCCTTGGGACCCCAAGCCGCAGTCATCGCCGCCGCAGGAGCCGCCCCGCCCCGCCGCCTCGTGCCGCCGCCGCCGACGCCTGCAACCGCCGCCGCCAACGAAGCCCCACCGCCCCTCGCCAGCCCCGCCGGAGGACCTCGCCGGAGGTACCGCCCGAGCCGCCGCCGCCGCCAGTTTTTTTGAGAAAAACCATTTCGTTTTTTTAAGAAAACCCTAGTTTTTATTATTATTTTATTAGATCGGTTTTTTCAGTTTGTTTATTTAGCGAGCGTTCGCTCGTTCGTTCGTTTTAACGAACGCGTTCATCGTTTAGATCCAGATAACGAATGTTCGTTCGTTAATCTGTTCGTCGTTTTCTTTTTCTCGGATTTCTTCCGTGATTTTTCTGATCGTGATTTCTGATCTGATTTTCGTTTTAGTTTATCTTTTCACTCGTTTATCGGAATTAGGCGATTCAAGCGCCTAGAGTTTCGTCTCAAAACCCTCTTTCCAAATAATCTACTCAAACAAGTTTTTTCTTCTGTAAAATTTGACTTAGGTCTAGATTAGTAAACGAAGCTTGTTTCTTTCGCCGTTTGAGTTTTGTTTCTTCGTTCGATTTGATTATTTTTGCAAACCGGAGTTCTTAAGTTGAATTTTTTGGTTAGATCTCTTATTTGAGTTTTACCTGTGCATCAGATGAGTACTTATTGTATGCTTGTTTGTTTGTTTGCTTGCGATAGAGTACCCGGATTGCACCGCTTGCTACTTCGAATCCCTAGGTTTCGCAGATCATCAGCAAGGCAAGTAACACTTTGATCATACTTCTTTATTACCCAGTTTTTATTGCATTAGTTCAATCCTCAAACAATTGCATGATTAGGATCTGATTAATATGTGGGTTTTGGGTAGATGAGGTAGTACCTATTATCTGTATTATTATCAAACCTTTGGGAGTTACTTCTATGTTTGCTTATTATGCCATGCTATGCTAGTAGACGTGGATTGGGTGAGTGTATCCATGACAGGTGTGAGATTGTTAATTAATGGTTTATTTAAGGTGGCAACTTTAATACACATCTGGGTGGATTGAGGTACCTGGGTATTCCAGGATTGCCTGTTTGTTTTTGGACCACCACCCAAGCTCAAAGGGATCATAAGATTATTCATGCTAGAAACTTCCGTGTGCAGCCACATGCTATTATGGGCTCTATCATAGTTGACTAAGTCGTGCGAACTCTTAGGGATCATAAGATTATTGACGCTAGAAACTTCCGTGTGCAGCCACATGCTATTATGGGCTCTAGCATAGTTGACTAAGTCGTGCGAACTCTTACAGTGGTAGACTAGCAGATGTAGGGGATGTAGGTTGGTACGGTCTACCCATCGTAAGGTGCTAGCACTTCTGAAAGACTATGTCTCGGTCATCCGTTTCTCAAACAACATGTAGTGCGAGAATTCCAACGGAGGAGATCGAGTCTTGTGGGAAAAGTGTGCAACCTCTGCAGAGTGTATAAACTAATTATGATTAGCCGTGTCCCCGATTATGGACGTTTTGAGTATCTAGTACTTGGATTATCGTGTGAATCTCAACACGTTACTCTAATTAATATTGTTTGGTTTGTTTAATGATGATGTTACTTAATTGGGATTGAGAATGCTGTCAACCATTCTCAAGGTTTAACAACCACAATGATAGTTAAATAAATTTATTCCTTTATAGTAGGGAAAAATTGGCTTTATGCAAAACTGTAACCATAGAGCTTTCCACCAGCCATATATGCATGTAGTATAGCTTTATTTCTTTCATTACTCTCTATGTGTTACTTTGCCAGCATATTCCATGTGCTGACCCATTTTCGGGCTGCAACGTTCATGTTGCAGACTTTTCAGACGACGAGGAAGATGCCTTAGGATCGTGGTTCTATACTCAGTGATGCCGTTGGAGTTGATGGACTCACTTATCTTCCAAAACTTCCGCTGTTATCGTTATTAGATGGCCTTAAGCCATATTTATTGTAATAAGCTCTCTTTGGAGACATTGGATGTAATAAGTGTGTGATTGCTACTCTGTTATAAATCCTTCAAGTATACTGATCCAGGGATGACATTGATGCACAGAGATCAGACTATTTGAGGTGTGGTCGCTACAAGATGGTATCAGAGCACACGCTGACTATAGGACACGACCACTAAGCAAAAGCCATAGATCACTATTCTCTCTTCTCATTTCTAACTCCTCATCTTTTCTGCTCTTTTAGGATGGCGGATGCAAGGAACAAGTTCATGCAACCGGATGAAGATACACCCTTTGGACGACACCTGAAGGAAGTTACCAAGTACCTGAAGATCGGAGTACCAAGCTTCACCGGGACCTACAACGCCACTTTACCTGAAGAGGAGCGCTGGATGATTCAAGTTCAAGTTCCAGGAAGGACGTTCATGCCCGTCACTAAGCCCATAGAGTTTTCCTTTGATGCACCAACCTGGAGCCTAGGAAAGAGCATGGCAACCCACATTACCATGGGACATATTGGAGAAGTTTACCACAAGGAGCTTAAGGATACTACCTACCAGATTTGTGGACGCCGAGATGAGCAATGGGAGATGATCAGCACCAGGAAGGATAGATCAATTACAGCTTTCATCTAGGAGTTAAACCAGCACATTCGACGCTAGGAGAACCAGATGTGCGTAGGCATGATGGATCTAAAGAAGGCCATGACCAAGATCAGGGAACTGGAGGAAGAACTCAAGTCTACACGCGATGGATATGAGGAGGAAATAGCAACACTAGTCGAGAAGAATGATGATCTGAAGAAGAAGCTAAGAGTGTTCATGGGATTTCTAGCAACTGGAGAAGACAAAGATTGCACTTGTCCTGAGAACTACATCATCATCGACGACACCGACTCGGACCTGGATGATAGTGATGATGACTATGTAGATGAAGCTAGAGCAGATATCATGGAGTCTACATCGGATCAGTTTTTCTAGTAGACCACCATAACAGTAGTAGTATTTCCCTCCATGTATCTAGTATAGTTCGAGCACTTTGTAATGATAGATAGACCGTTGTATGCCCTTGCTTGTTTGAATGAAGTGTTTTGATTGCAATTTGTCTCATGTGCATATGGGTAGTGTTTTCCCTCTAGACCTCATTCTATTCTATATTCTCATCTTTTCTAAACCCTCACATGCCTCCGAGGTGTGACAACGGATTTGCTTTCCCACCGGAGCTCACCCAGTTGATCTAGCAGCAGAATGCTTTGATGCAGATACTAGTCCAGAATCAGAATCAGGGGAACAACAACAACAACAATCCACCACCGCCACCACCTGTTGATCACTTAACCCATTTCCTTAGGCTGAATCCGCCATTGTTTTCCAGTAGCACCGAGCCGATTGTTGCAGATGATTGGCTTTGCAAGACAGCCAGGGAGTTGACCACTGCAGGATGCACATATGCGGAGAAGGTGCGATTTGCCGCACATCAGCTTGAGGGACCCGCAGCATCATGGTGGGAGAATTTCACAGCCACTTATCCAGTAGACACTATCACATGGGATCAGTTTCAGCAGGCTTTTCGTACTGCTCATGTTTCAGCAGGAGCTATGGCCATGAAGAAGCGTGAGTTTCACAACTTACGCCAGGGAGGACGTACAGTTGGCCAATATGTGGATGATTTCAGTAAGCTAGCACGTTACGCCCCATATGACGTTGCTACAGATGTAGCTAAGCAAGAGAAGTTTCTGGAAGGACTGAATGATGAGCTGAGCATGCAGTTGATGGTAGCAAGTTTCAACAACTACCAGGAATTGGTAGACCGTGCTCTTATGATTGAAGGGAAGCAGCAGCAGATTGAAAAACCGCAAGAGGAAGTATGGACAAGGGAAGTACAATTCTGGAGCTCAGCAGAAGCCACATTTTACCCCGAAGTCGGGAGGACAGTTCCAGCATACCCATGGAGGTGGTAGCTCGCACAACCATAATAGTTCCAAGAATGGTAACGGGAATGGAGGAAGTAATGGCCAGAACTGTACCAACCCCTCAACACCAGCCAAGAGAGATCTGAGTCAAGTCACTTGCTTTAAATGCCAGAAGACTGGACATTACGCCAATGAATGTCCTGAAGGCCAGAATGGAAATGGCAATGGAAGCTCTGGGAAGAAGCCAAACCCTTTCAACAGAGGAGAGGTGAACCACGTTAGCGTGGAGGAGGTTGAAGCCCAACCCGATGCAGTAATAGGTAAGTTTTTGGTTAAGTCATTTACTGCACTCGTCCTTTTTGATACTGGTGCATCGCATTCATACATATCAAGGGGATTTGTGGATAAGTATAAATTGCCAACCCAAGCCCTCAAGACACCCATGTTAGTAACCTCGCCTGGAGCAGAGTATATGGCCAGGCTATGGTGTGATCGATTACCATTAAGGATTGGTAACTACGTGTTTCCCTCAGACCTAATAGTATTGGAATCACAAGGATTGCATGTGATATTAGGCATGGATTGGTTATCGAAGTATGGCGGGAACATTGAATGTGCCAGTAAGACAATTTTGCTTACAACGCCAGTACGAAAGAGGATCAAATATGTATCCAGACATGAGCCAAAGAGGATGCACGTAAATTCCTTATCAGGAGTTGTGCAGTAGGAAGTACCAGTAGTGAAGGATTTTCCCGATGTATTTCCAGAAGAGTTGCCAAGCATGCCACTGGATAGAGACATCGAGTTTTTGATTGAACTTTTGCCAGGCACAGGGCCGATATCCAAGAGACCATACAGGATGCCAGCAAAAGATTTGGAGGAGATTAAAAGTCAGATAAAGGAGTTACTGGATAAAGGCTACATTCGCCCAAGTTCTTCGCCTTGGGGATCACCAGTACTTCTAGTGGAGAAGAAGGACGGATCATTAAGGATGGTTGTTGACTATCAAGGATTGAATGCAGTAACCATCAAGAACAAGTACCCACTATCGATGATCAATGATCTGTTTGACCAATTGCAAGGAGCAAAGGTATTTTCTAAGATCGATTTGCGATCAGGATACCATCAGTTGAAGATTCGGGAACAAGATATACCTAAGACAGCTTTTACCACCAGGTATGGGCTATATGAGTATATCGTTATGTCATTTGGTCTGACTAACGCACCTGCCTATTTCATGAACATGATGAACAAAGTATTTATGGAGTTTTTGGATAAGTTTGTCGTGGTTTTCATCGATGATATTTTGATCTACTCAAAGAACGAAGAGGAGCGTAAGGAGCATTTGCGTTTGGTATTGGAGAAGCTCAGAGAACACCAGTTGTATGCCAAGTTTAGCAAATGTGAGTTTTGGTTGAAGGAAGTTGGATTCCTCGGACATGTGATATCCGGAGAAGGAATAGCAGTAGACCCCACGAAGGTTGTCACCATGACAAATTGGGTAGCACCAACGACAGTTGGAGAGATCAGGAGTTTTCTTGGACTGGCAGGATACTACTGGAAATTCATTGAGAATTTTTCTAAGATTGCAAAGCCCATGACGGAGTTGTTGAAGAAGGATACCAAGTTCAAATGGACTGAGGAATGTGAGGCTAGCTTCCAGGAGTTGAAGGAACGTCTAGTTACCTCGCCAGTATTGATTCTGCCAGATCAGAGTAAGGATTACGAGGTGTATTGCGATGCTTCACGGTGAGGCCTTGGAGCAGTACTTATGCAGGAGGGAAGAGTTGTTTCATATGCGTCACGACGGCTTAAACCTCATGAGTTGAATTATGCCACACACGATTTGGAGTTAGCAGCCGTAGTGCATAAATTGAAGACATGGAGACATTTCCTTATCGGAAATCATTGTGAGGTGTACACGGATCACAAGAGTTTGAAGTACATTTTCACGCAGAAGGAGTTGAACCTCAGGCAAAGGAGATGGTTAGAGCTCATCAAGGATTATGATATGAGATTGCAGTATCACCCCGGAAAGGCTAACATAGTAGCCGACGTGTTGAGCCGTAAGAGCCATGTCAATACACTCATGACCGCAGGATTGCCAAAGGAGTTAGCCGAGGACCTTTGCGAACTATGTTTGGAGATAGTTCCGAGAGGCTATGTAGCAACATTGGAAATTCAGTCAATTTTGATGGATAAGATCAGAGAAGCTCAGAAGGCCGACAAGGAAATTGCTGAGATAAAGGAGAAGATGAGCAAAGGAAAAACCAAGGGATTTCGTGAGGATGAGCACGATACCTTATGGTTTGAAGACTGTGTTTATGTGCCTAATGACCCAGAGATCAGGAAGTTGATTTTGCAAGAGGCCCATGATTCGCCCTATTCAATTCACCCAGGTAATACCAAGATGTACTTGGATTTAAAGGAAACTTTCTGGTGGACCAGAATGAAGAAGGATATTGCGGAATATGTAGCAGTTTGTGATGTATGTCAGAGAGTAAAAGCAGAGCATCAGAAGCCAGTAGGATTGTTGCAACCATTGCCGATACCCGAATGGAAGTGGGATAAGCTAGGCATGGATTTCATCACAGGATTGCCCATGACTCGTTCAGGCTATGACTCGATTTGGGTTGTAGTCGATCATTTGACGAAGGTAGCTCATTTCATTCCAGTGAAGACCACTTACACCAGTGCTAAGTTGGCCAAGATATACATGACAAGGATCGTATGTCTGCATGGAGTTCCGAGGAGCATTGTATCAGATAGAGGAACCCAGTTCACTTCAAAGTCCTAGAATCAGTTGCACGAAACCTTGGGTACCAGGCTAGAGTTCAGTACAACTTTTCATCCGCAGACAGATGGACAGACCGAGAGAGTCAATCAGATTTTGGAGGATATGCTGAGAGCTTGTGCGCTAGATTATGGATCTAGTTGGGAAGACAATTTGCCATATGCAGAGTTCTCTTACAACAACAGTTATCAATCCAGTTTGAAGATGGCCCCTTCCGAAGCCTTATACGGAAGGAGGTGCAGAACCCCATTGTCTTGGGATGAAGTTGGAGACCGTCAGTTGTTTGGACCGGATTTGATTAAGGAGTCTGAACAGAAAGTGAAGTTGATTCGCGACAGGCTCAAGGTAGCCCAGTCTAGGCAGAAAAGCTATGCAGATTCAAAACGCAAGGAGACAGTTTACAAAGTCAGAGATAGAGTCTATCTTCGTGTATCTCCACTTCGAGGAGTTAAGCGCTTTGGAGTCAAAGGAAAGTTAGCGCCACGTTTTGTGGGACCATACAAAGTTTTGGGACGTATGGGTGAAGTTGCCTACAAGTTGGAATTGCCTGAGGAATTGTCAGGAGTTCACGATGTGTTCCACGTATCCCAGTTGAAGAAGTTCCAGGCAGAGATGGCGGATATACCGCTGAGAGATACAGTGCCACTAGAGGCGATTCAGTTGGACAGTGATTTGACCTATGAGGAGAAACTAGTTAAGATTCTTGAATATGCCAGTCGAGTCACCCGCAGCAAGGTTATCAAGTTTTGCAAGGTCCAGTGGAGCCACCACACCGAGGATGAAGCCACCTGGGAGCGAGAGGAAGATTTGCTGAAGGACCACCCTCACCTATTTTCTAGCCAACCCGAATCTCGAGGGCGAGATTCATCTTAAGGGGGGTAGGTTTGTAACATCCCAAATTTTCAATTTGGAATGTTATACAAATAGATCATTATTGCATATCATATTTAATGTCTTTTGCCTCGATCCTAGAAAATTCTACGCAACTCAAGGACCCACGGAGAGAGTTGGGGATTTTGTTATTTTCATATTTGAGTTTTCTCAAATTTTGAAAATAGGATCATTTGATTTTATTTATTTTATCTTCAATTATTTCAATCATAAAAATATGAGAGAGGGAATAAAATGACTTTCCCAAAATAATGAAATAATGAGGATTTAATAAAAAAAATCAAATAAGATTTATTTTGGTGTTTTTGGCTATTTTATTTGAATTTAGGAAAAATTGCAAGATCTTCGAAAATGCATTTTAGGACCAAAAAAATGTTCATCTTGTTCTAAATATTTTATTTGGATGATGAAAATTTATTTTGGTATTTTTAGATTTTTTATTTAATTTTCTAATTTTTTTTTCTGTTCGGCGAAATTATTTTCAAAAAAAACCGCGCCCACGCCCGACTGGGCCGAAGCCCAGCCAGGCCGGCCTGCCTCGCGCCGCCGCCGCAGAGTCCGGCTCAGACTCCGCCTCCCGCCGCTGCCGCTTGCCCCTCCCCCAAGCCGGTGCACCCCCCCCCCCTTTAAATACCCAGCCCGGGGCCCTCCTTGGGACCCCAAGCCACAGCCGTCGCCGCCGGACACCCCGCCGCTGGAGCCGCCCCGCCCCGTTGCCTCGCGCCGCTGACGCTGTTTTTTTGAGAAAAAACACTTCGTTTTTTTAAGAAAACCCTAGTTTTTTTTATTATTTTATTAGATCGGTTTTTTTGGTTTATTTATTTAGCGAGCGTTCGCTCGTTCGTTCGTTTTAACGAACGCGTTCATCGTTTAGATCCAGATAACGAACGTTCATTCGTTAATCTTTTCGTCGTTTTCTTTTTCTCGGATTTATTCCGTGATTTTTTTGATCGTGATTTCTAATCCGATTTTCGTTTTAGTTTATCTTTTCGCTCGTTTATCGGAATTAGGCGATTCAAGCGCCTAGAGTTTCGTCTCGAAACCCTCTTTCCGAATGATCTACTCAAATAAGTTTTTGCTTCTGTAAAATTTGACTTAGGTCCAGATTAGTAAACGAAGCTTGTTTCTTTCGCCGTTTGAGTTTTGTTTCTTCGTTCGATTTGATTCTTTTTGCAAACCGGAGTTCTTAAGTTGAATTTTCTGGTTAGATCTCTTATTTGAGTTTTACATGTGCATTAGATGAGTACTTATTGTATGCTTGTTTCTTTGTTTGCTTGCGATAGAGTACCCGGATTGCGCCGCTTGCTACTTCGAATCCCTAGGTTTCACGGATCATCAACAAGGCAAGTAACACTTTGATCATACTTCTTTATTACCCAGTTTTTATTGCATTAGTTCAATCCTCAAACAATTGCATGATTAGGATCTGATTAATATGTGGGTTTTGGGTAGATGAGGTAGTACCTATTACCTTTATTATTATCAAACCTTTGGGAGTTACTTCTACGTTTGCTTATTATGCCATGCTATGCTAGTAGACGTGGATTGGGTGAGTGTATCCATGACAGATGTGAGATTGTTAATTAATGGTTTATTTAAGGTGGCAACTTTAATACACATCTGGGTGGATTGAGGTACCTGGGTATTCTAGGATTGCCTGTTTGTTTTTGGACCGCCACCCAGGCTCAAAGGGATCATAAGATTATTCATGCTAGAAACTTCCGTGTGCAGCCACATGCTATTATGGGCTCTAGCATAGTTGACTAAGTCGTGCGAACTCTTACAGTGGTAGACTAGCAGATATAGGGGATGTAGGTTGGTATGGTCTACCCATCGTAAAGTGCTAGCACTTCTGAAAGACTATGTCTCGGTCATCCGTTTCTCAAACACCATGTAGTGCAAGAATTCCAACGGAGGAGATCGAGTCTTGTGGGAAAAGTGCGCAACCTCTGCAGAGTGTATAAACTAATCATGATTAGCCGTGTCCCCGGTTATGGACGCTTTGAGTATCTAGTACTTGGATTATCGTGTGAATCTCAACATGTTACTCTAATTAATATTGTTGGGTTTGTTTAATGATGATGTTGCTTAATTGGGATTGAGAATGCTATCAACCATTCTCGATGTTTAACAACCACCATGATAGTTAAGTAAATTTATTCCTTTGCAGTAGGGAAAAATTGGCTTTATGCAAAACTGTAACCATAGAGCTTTCCACCAGCCATATATGCATGTAGTATAGCTTTATTTCTTTCATTACTCTCTATGTGTTACTTTGCCAGCATATTCCATGTGCTGACCCATTTTCGGGCTACAATGTTCATGTTGCAGACTTTTCAGACGACGAGTAAGATGCCTTAGGATCGTGGTTCTATACTCAGTGATGCCGTTAGAGTTGATGGACTCACTTATCTTCCAAGCCTTCCGCTGTTATCGTTATTAGATGGCCTTAAGCCATATTTATTGTATTAAGCTCTCTTTGGATACATTCGATGTAATAAGTGTGTGATTGCTACTCTGTTATAAATCCTTCAAGTACTGTGCGTGTTAGCATTACTGATCCAGGGATGACATTGATGCACAGAGATCAGACTGTTTGAGGTCTGGTCGCTACACCTACTCTCTTCAAAGATGCCCGTAAGTTTGTCTTGTCTTGTGATGAATGTCAAAGAATTGGTAATATTAGTAGACGCGAAGAAATGCCTATGAATTATTCCCTTGTTATCGAATCGTTTGATGTTTGGGGCTTTGATTATATGGGACCTTTTCCTACCTCTAATGGATATACACATATTTTAGTTGCTGTTGATTACGTTACTAAGTGGGTAGAAGCTATTCCAACTAGTAGTGCTGATCATAACACCTCTATTAAGATGCTTAAAGAAGATATTTTTCCGAGATTTGAAGTCCCTAGATATCTCATGACTGATGGTGGTTCACATTTTATTCATGGTGCTTTTCGTAAAATGCTTGCTAAGTATGATGTTAATCATAGAATTGCTTCTCCTTATCACCACAGTCTAGTGGTCAAGTAGAATTGAGTAATAGAGAGCTCAAATTAATTTTGCAAAAGACTGTTAATAGATCTAGAAAGAATTGGTCCAAGAAACTTGATGATGCATTATGGGCTTATAGAACTGCATATAAAAATCCTATGGGTATGTCTCCGTATAAAATAGTTTATGGAAAAGCATGTCACTTACCTCTCGAACTTGAACATAATGCTGCCATTAAAGAGCTCAATTATGATTTAAAACTTGCCGGTGAGAAGAGGTTATTTGACATTAGCTCACTTGATGAATGGAGAACCCAGGCCTATGAGAATGCCAAACTGTTTAAAGAAAGAGTTAAAAGATGGCATGACAAAAGGATACAAAAGCGTGAGTTTAACGTAGGTGATTATGTGTTGCTATTCAACTCTTGTTTAAGATTTTTTGCAGGAAAACTTCTCTCTAAATGGGAAGGCCGTTACGTTATCGAGGAGGTCTATCATTCCGGTGTCATAAAAATCAACAACTTCAAAGGAACAAATCCGAAGGTGGTGAACGGTCAAAGAATCAAACATTATATCTCAGGTAACCCAATAATTGTTGAAACTAATATTATTGAAACCATAACCCCCCGGAGAAATACGTAAGGGACACCTTCCAGAACATTTCAGACTCCGAAAAGGAATAGGTATGTGGTACGGTAAGTAAACAGACTCCAAAACAGTTCTAATAGCAATTTTTCTCCGTTTTGGAATATTTAAAAAAATTAGGAAAATAAGAAGTAGTCTGGGAAGGAACGAGGCATCCACGAGGGTGGAGGGCGCGCCCTACCCTACTGGGCGCGCCCCTGCCTCGTGGGCACCTCGTGTGCTCTCTGGTCTCTGTTTTCTTGCACGATACTTCTAATGGTCGGTAAAAATTCATTATATAATCTCCCGAAGGTTTTGACCACCGTATCACGCAAAAATCTTCTGTCTTTGTTTCGAGTTGTTTTCTGTCAGGTTTGTCAAGGCCAGGCATCATGACATCACCCTCCTCCAACAATGAAGACAAGGATGCTTGGCTATTGAAGATAGAGCTAAAGAGAGAAGAACCTGGGGAGATCAACAAGGATGATGGGATCAAGAAGGCCATGGAGGATCAAGCTCCGGCGGTAGAAGAAGAAAACAACCTTTAACCTCTTCCTAACCTCTTTACCCCAACTAAGATTGAAGCTTTCAAGATGATTGAGTTGGCTCGCATACAAAACAAGTATCTCACACAGGAAAATATTTTGTTGAAGGATCATATCGTCGCACTCAAGGGCATTATTCGCAAATTGGAAGGGCTCTTATGCTCGATGTGCGACTATCCATCATCATCACCACCTTCTTGACCAGCAAAGGAGACATAATCACATGGGTATGGGCACTCCCCTTGGCAGCTGCCAAGCTTGGGGGAGTTGCCCCAGTATCATATCACCATCACACTCCTATCTTTACTGTTTTACTTAGTCCGGTCCTTTTGGTAATATCTTGATCTAGTAGAATAAAGTTTTGGTATGAATTAGTTTTGATTTTTGCTTTGTGATCCCTCTATGTAATCGAGTCCGTGAGCTATATATAATAAAGATTAGTGTTGAGTCAAGGGCTTTGCTATCTTGCTATGATCTTGAGGAAATAAGAGAGTAAAAAGAAATAAAAGAGATCATATTGATCTTGTGGATAGTAATGACTTCACATATAGAGAGTATGAGGCTTAAAAGTCGTTGAGAGTTGGAAAACATAGTTTTGGTCATCGTTGCAATTAATAGGAAGTGATAAAGAAAGAGAGGTTTTCACATATAAATATACTATCTTGGACATCTTTTATGATTGTGAGCACTCATTAAAGTATGAAATGCTAAAGAGTTGATGTTGGACAAGGAAGACAACGTAATGGGTTATGTTTTTCACATCTTAGTCAAAGTATATTGTCATGGATCGTCCAACATGTTGAGCTTGCCTTTCCCCCTCATGCTAGCAAAATTCCTTGCACCAAGTAGAGATACTACTTGTGCTTCCAAATATCCTTAAACCCAGTTTTGCCATGAGAGTCCACCATATCTACCTATGGATTGAGTAAGATCCTTCAAGTAAGTTGTCATGTTGCATGCAATAAAAATTGCTCTCTAAATATGTATGACTTATTAGTGCGGAGAAAATAAGCTTTATATGATCTTGTGATATGGAAGTAAAAAAAGCGACGGACTGCATAATAAAGGTTCACTTCACAAGTGGCAATATAAAGTGACGTTTGTTTGCATTAAGATTTCGTGCATCCAACCATAAAAGCACATGACAACCTCTGCTTCCCTCTGCGAAGGGCCTATCTTTTACTTTATGTCTTATACCTTATGCAAGATTCAAGGTGATCTTCACCTTTCCTTTTTATATTTTATCCTTTGGCAAGCACCTCGTGTTGGACAGGCCCTGATATATATATTGAATTGGATGTAAGTTAGCATGAACTATTATTATTGACATTACCCTTGAGGTAAAAGGTTGGGAGGCAACACTATAATCCCCTATCTTTCTCTGTGTCCGATTAGAACTCCATAACCATAAGTATTGCGTGAGTGTTAGCAATTGTGAAAGACTAAATGATAGTTGAGTATGTGGACTTGCTGAAAAGCTCTTATGTTGACTCTTTCCTATGTTATGATAAATTGCAATTGCTTCAGTGACTGAGATTATAGTTTTTTAGTTCTTAATGAAGTTTCTGAATCATACTTGACATTGTGAATAGATTGTTACTTGAGCATATATATATATATATATATATGATGTTGTTATAAGAATGATCATGATGCCCTCATGTCTGTATTTTATTTTTATCGACACCTCTATCTCTAAACATGTGGACATATTTTTCGATATCGGCTTCCGCTTGAGGACAAGCGAGGTCTAAGCTTGGGGGAGTTGATACGTCCATTTTGCATCATGCTTTTATATCGATATTTATTGCATTATGGGCTGTTTATTTCACGTTATGTTACAATACTTATGGCTATTCTCTCTTATTTTACAAGGTTTACATGAAGAGGGAGAATACCGGCAGCTGGGATTCTGGGCTGGAAAATGAGCAAATATTAGAGACCTATTCTGCACAGCTCCAAAAGTCTTGAAACTCCACGAAAGTCATTTTTGGAATTAATGATAAATATTCAGCGGAAGAAGTACCAAAGGGGGGCCACACCCTGGCCATGAGGGTGGGGGCGTGTCCAACCCCCCTGGGCGCGCCCTCCTGCCTCGTGGGCCTCCTGGAAGCCCTCCGGTGCCCATCTTCTGCTATATGAAGTCTTTTACCCTGAAAAAAATCATAAGCAAGCTTATGGGACGAAACTCCGCTGCCACGAGGCGGAACCAATCTAGGGCTCCGGCGGAGCTGTTCTGCCGGGGAAACTTCCCTCTGAGAGGGGGAAATCATCACCATCGTCATCACCAATGATCCTCTCATCGGGAGGGGGTCAATCTCCATCAACATCTTCACCAGCACCATCTCCTCTCAAACCCTAGTTCATCTCTTGTATCCAACCTTTGTACCCAAACCTTAGATTGGTACGTGTGGGTTGCTAGTAGTGTTGATTACTCCTTGTAGTTGATGCTAGTTGGTTTATTTGGTGGAAGATCATATGTTCAGATCCTTAATGCATATTAATACCCCTCTGATCATGAACATGAATATGCTTTGTGAGTAGTTACGTTTGTTCCTGAGGACATGGGTGAAGTCCTGCTATTAGTAGTCATGTGAATTTGGTATTCGTTCGATATTTTGATGAGATGTATGTTGTCTCTCCTCTAGTGGTGTTATGTGAACGTCGACTACATGACACTTCACCATTGTTTGGGTAGACGAAGAAGAAAATAGGGCCAAGGCGCTATTGGAGATGCGCAAAAAATATCCATCTCCCGATGGATATTTTTTGCGCATCTCCAATAGCGCCTTGGCCCTATTTTCTTCTTCGTCTATTGGGGAAGAAGAAGAGGTGGAGTAGCAGGCGGATCTCATCCCTCCTGCGGACTTCCCCGTACTCAAAGTGACTCTGAGAGATTGCGCTTCTCTACTAATCGCATTCTGTTCAAGAATCACTGTTTTCATGATCGAATGACGAAATAGATATACAAACTGTATAGGATCATAGAGGAAGGCATTGGGAAGTAATAAGTAGATGATGGGTTGCTAGAGTGACAGAAGCTTAAACCCTAGTTTATGCGTTGCTTCGTAAGGGGCTGATTTGGATCCATATGTTTCATGCTATGGTTAGGTTTACCTTAATACTTCTTTTGTAGTTGCGGATGCTTGCAATAGGGGTGAATCAGAAGTGGTATGCTTGTCCAAGAAAGGGCAGTACCCAAGCACCGGTCCACCCACATATCAAATTATCAAAGTAACGAACGTGAACCTTATGAGCGTGATGAAAACTAGCTTGACGATAATTCTCATGTGTCGTCGGGAGCGCTTTTCTCATTATGAGAACTTGTCCAGGCTTCTCCTTTGCTACAAAAAGGATTGGGCCACCTTACTGCACCTTATATACTTTTATTGCTTGTTACCCGTTACAAGTTATCTTATCACAAAACTATCTGTCACCTACAATTTCAGTGCTTGCAGAGAATACCTTACTGAAAACCGCTTGTCATTTCCTTTTGCTCCTCGTTGGGTTCGGCACTCTTACTTATCGAAAGGACTACGGTAGATCCCCTACACTTGTGGGTCATCATAGGTGACTAAGCACTATTGTACAATTCCCAGTTTAGACACTTTGTAGGAAAACTTTCTCTCCAAATGGGAAGGGCCATACATCATCGAAGAAGTTTATCATTCTGAAGCCATCAAGATCAATACTGCCGATGGAACTAGTCTGAAGGTGGTTAATGGGCAGAGAATTAAACGTTATGTTGCAGGTACCCCCATTAACATTGAAACCAATATTATTCAAGCAATTACACCCGAGAAACATCTAAAAGAGGCCTTCCGGGACGCTCTAGAATCCTAAAAAGGAATATGTATGTGATACGGTAAGTAAAACGACTCTAAAAATTCCCTAAAAAATATTTTTTGTTAGTTTTGGAATATTACAAAAAATACATAATTAAGAAACAACCGAGAAGGTCCATGAGGAGACCACAAGGCAGGGGGACGCGCCCTACCCCCTGGGTGCGCCCTTGTGCCTTGTGGTCCCCTCATGCACTTTTCCAACTCCGTATTATTCCCATATACTTCTCATGCAAGATAAAAGTTCATTATATATACTTCACGCTATTTTGAGCATCGTATTGCAAGTTTTTCCTCTACTCTTGTTTTTGGCTCTATCCTGCCAGGACTTTGGGATTAGGATCATTATGTCGTCACAAGATTCAAATGCGAGAAACCTGAGTACACGGGTATGGGCACCACCTTTGGCTTGTTCCAAACTTGGGGGAGGTGCCCCACTATCATATCACCATCACTTTTATCTTAGTTTGATCCTTGGTTATTTCGCGATCTAGGAGAATAAAAGTACTAGTATGAAGTAGTTTTCTGTGCTTGCTTCATGATCGTTCTATCTATGTAATCGAGTGTGAGAGTTATATAATAAAGAGTAGTTTGAGATTTGTTGCTTTACATTCTTCAATGTTAGCGATAATAAAAAATGCATATGCTAATACCATGGGGAGTGAAGACTTCACATATAAGAAGAATATTGATAAAATTTATTGGAAGTGAACAAACATAGCATTGGTGATTGATGCAATTCATGAAAGACTAATAAAGGAAGAAAGGTTTCACATATAACTACACTATCTTGGACATCTTTTATGATTGTGAGCCTCCATTAGTTACTTTTAGCTTGATCAAATAGTCGATGTTGGACAAGGAAGACAACGTAATGGGTTATGTTTGCTTATATTCACATAGAAGTTATATTGTCATGTATCCTCTAACATGCGGTGCTTGCTTATAATCTTTTGCTAGCCAAAATTTCGTACTAAGTAGAGATACTACTTGTGCATCCAAAAATCCTTAAACCCAGTTTCTTATCATAAGAATCCACCATATCTGCCTATGGATTGAATAAGATTCTTCAAGTAAATTGTCATCAGTGCAAAGCAATAAAAAATGATCTTAAATATGTATGATCTTTTATTGTAAGGGAAAATAAACTTTATACGAACTTGTCATGGTAAAGAAATAAAAGCGACAGACTGCATAATAAAGGTTACTATCACAAGGGGCAATACAAAGTGACGTTCCTGTACATTAAGAGTAAAGCGCATGACGACCTCTGCTTCCCTCTACTAATGGCCTATTTTTTACTTCTCAGCTTTTATTATTATTATGCAAGAGGCAATAATATTCATCCTTATTCCACCCAGAATTATTTTCTACTTGGCAAGCAACAGTGGTAGGGAAAGATCCATGCACATATATCCAGTTGGATGCGGGTAATCATGAGTTATTATTGTTGACATTATCCCCAAGGTAAATAACTTGGGAGGTGAAACAATAAATCCCCATCTTCCTATGTGTCTGACTGAAACGTTTATGAAAAATATGCTTTGAGTGCCAGCAATCATGGATGACTATATGATAGTTGAGTATGAGGAACTTGGTAAACCAAAAGCTCTTACATAGACTCTTCATGGAAATATGATGAATTGTAATTATTTCAATGGCCGAGAACATAGTTTGTTAGTTTTCAAGAAAGTTTATTGTTTATACTTTAGTTTTCAAGAAGTTTTGTGATGAATAATTGTTGATATAATAATGATCATGATGTTATCATGTCCGTATTTTGCTTTATCGACACCTCTCTCTCTCTAAAATGTGGACATGATTATCAAGTTCGGCATTCGCTTGAGGGAAAGTGAGGTCTAAGCTTGGGAGAGTTGATACGTCCATTGTGCATCATGCTTTCCCACTATTATTTATAGTGTTTTTGATCAACATTTTTGTTGGGAAACGTAGCATGCAATTTCAAAAAAAATCATATTCTCACGCAAGGTCTATCTAGGAGATGCATAGCAACGAGAGGGGGAAAGTGTGTCCACGTACCCTCGTACACCGAAAGCGGAAGCATTAACTTAACGCGGTTGATGTAGTCGAACGTCTTCTCGAATCAACCGATCAAGTACCGAACGTACGACACCTCCGATTTCTGCACACATTCAGCTAGATGACGTTCCTCGATCTCTTGATCCAGTAGAGGCACAAACGATGCGATGAGTTCCGTCAGCATGACGACGTGATGACGGTGTTGGTGATGTTATCCGCGCAGGGCTTCGCCTAAGCACTACGACAATATGACCGGAGGAGTAAACGGTGGAGGGGGGCACCGCACACGGCTAAGATAATTGATGTGTCTTCGGGGTGCCCCCTTGCCCCCGTATATAAAGGAGGAGAGGGGAGGCCGGCCGACCCTAGGGGCTCCAAGTGGGGGGAGTCCCACTAGGAATCCTAGTCCTAGTCGGCTCCCCCCTTCCTTCCAATGGAGAGGGGAAAGGGGAAAGAGGGGGAGAGGGAGAAGGAAAGGGGGCCGTGCGGCCCACCCCTTGTCCAATTCGGACTGCCATGGGGGGCGCGCGCCACCTCTTGTGGCCTGCCTCCCTCCTCTCCACTATGGCCCATGAGGCCCATTAACTTTCTGGGGGGGGGGGGCGGTAACCTCCCGGTACTCCAAAAAACTCTTGAATCTTTCCGGAACCATTCCAGTGTCCGTATATAACCTTCCAATATATTAATGTTTACCTCTCGACCATTTCGAGACTCCTCGTCATGTCTGTGATCTCATCCGGGACTCCGAACAACCTTCGGTTACCAAAACACGTAACTCATATAATACATATCGTCATCGAACATTAAGCGTGCGGACCCTACGGGTTCGATAACTATGTAGACATGACCGAGACACCTCTCCGGTCAATAACCAATAGTGGAACCTGGATGCTCATATTGTTTCCCACATATTCTACGAATATCTTTATCGGTCGAACCACAATGTCAACATACGTTATTCCATTTGTCATCGGTATGTTACTTTCCCGAGATTCGATCTTCGGTATCTTCATACCTAGTTCAATCTCGTTACCGGCAAGTCTCTTTACTCGTTCCATAGTGCATCATCCCGTAACTAATTCATTAGTCACATTGCTTGCAAGGCTTCATATGATGTGCATTACCGAGAGGGCCCAGAGATACCTCTCTGATATTCAGAGTGACAAATCCTAATCTCGATCTATGCCAACCCAACAAACACCTTCAGAGATACCTACAGAGCATCTTTATAATCACCCAGTTATGTTGTGATGTTTGATAGCACATAAGGCATTCCTCCGGTGTCCAGGAGTTGCATAATCTCATAGTTGGAGGAATATATATTTGACACGAAGAAAGCAGTAGCAATAAAATTGAACGATCATTATGCTAAGCTAACGGATGCTCTTGTCCATCACATAATTCCACTAATGATGTGATTCCATTTATCAAATGACAGCTCATGTCCATGTCTAGGAAACTTAACCATGTTTGATCAACGAGCTAGTCTAGTAGAGGCATACTAGGGACACGATGTTTTGTCTATGTATTCACACATGTATCAAGTTTCCGGTTAATACAATTCTAGCATGAATAATAAACATTTATCATGAATAAGGAAATATAAAATAACAACTTTATTATTGCCTCTAGGGCATATTTCCTTCAGTCTCCCACTTGCACTAGAGTCAATAATCTAGATTACATTGTAATGAATCTAACACCCATGGAGTCTTGGTGCAGATCATGTTTTGCTCGTGGAAGAGGCTTAGTCAAAGGGTCTGCAACATTCAGATCCATATGTATTTTGCAAATCTCTATGTCTCCCTCCTTGACCAAATCTTGGATGGAGTTGAAGTGTCTCTTGATGTGTTTGGTCTTTTTGTGAAATCTGGATTCCTTCGCCAAAGCAATTGCTCTAGTATTGTCACAAAATATTTTCATTGGACCCGATGCACCAGGTATTACACCTAGATCGGATATGAACTCCTTCGTCCAGACTCCTTCATTTGCTCCTTCCAAAGCAGCTATGTACTCTGCTTCACACGTAGATCCCACCACGAGGCTCTACTTGGAACTGCATCAACTGATAGCTCCACCATTCAATAAAAATACGTATCCGGATTGTGACTTAGAGTCATCCGGATCAGTGTCAAAGCTAGCATCGATGTAACCACTTACGACAAGCTCTTTGTCACCTCCATAAACGAGAAACATATCCCTAGTCCTTTTCAGGTACTTCAGGATGTTCTTGACCGCTGTCCAGTGATCCACTCCTGGATTACTTTAGTACCTCTCTGCTAAACTTATAGCAAGGCACACATCAGGTCTGGTACACAGCATAGCATACATGATAGAACCTATGGCTGAGGCATAGGGAATGACTTCCATTTTCTCTCTATCTTCTGCAATGGTCGGTCATTGAGTTTGACTCAACTTCACACCTTGTAACACAGGCAAGAACCCTTTCTTTGACTGATCCATTTTGAACTTCTTCAAAACTTTATCAAGGTATGTGCTTTGTGAAAGTCCTATCAAGCGTCTTGATCTCTCTCTATAGATCTTGATGCCCAATATATAAGCAGCTTCACCAAGGTCTTTCATTGAAAAACTCTTATTCAAGTATCCTTTTATGCTATTCAGAAATTCTACATCATTTCCAATCAACAATATGCCATCCACATATAATATTAGAAATGTTATAGATCCCCCACTCACTTTCTTGTAAATACAGGCTTCTCCAAAAGTCTGTATAAAACCATATGCTTTGATCACCTCATCAAAGCATATATTCCAACTCCCAGATGCTTGCACCAGTCCATAAATGCATCGCTAGAGCTTGCACACTTTGTTAGCACCTTTAGGATCGACAAAACCTTCTGGTTGCATTATATACAACTCTTCTTTAAGAAATCCATTAAGGAATGCAGTTTTGACATCCATTTGCCAGATTTCATAATCATAAAATGCAGCAATTTCTATCACAATTTAGACAGATTTAAGCATCGCTACGGGTGAGAAAGTCTCATCGTAGTCAACTCCTTGAACTTGTTAAAAACCCATTGCAACAAGTCGAGCTTTATAGACAGTAACATTACCATCAGTGTCAGTCTTCTTCTTGAAGATCCATTTATTATCTATGGGTTGTCGATCATCGGGCAGATCCACCAAAGTCCACACTTTGTTCTCATACATGGATCCTATCTCAGATTTCATGGCCTCACTCCATTTATCGGAATATAGGTTCATCATAGCTTCTTCATGTTCATAGGTTCGTCATGGTCAAGTAACATGACCTCCGAAACAGGATTACCGTACCACTCTGGTGCGGATCATGCTCTGCCAGCCCTACGAGGTTCTGTAGCAACTTGATCTATAGTTTCATGATCTTTATCATTAGATTCCTCTCCAGTTGGTGTAGGCATCACGGGAACAGTTTTCTCGGATGAGCTACTTTCCAAATTGAGAGCAGGTACAATTACCTCATCAAGTTCTACTTTCCTCCCACTCACTTCTTTCAAGAGAAACTCCTTCTCTAGAAAGGTTCCATTCTTAGCAACAAAAATCTTGCCTTCGGACTTGTGCTAGAATGTGTACCCAATTTTTTGCTTAGTATCCTATGAAGACACATTTCTCTGATTTGGGTTCAAGCTTATCGGGCTGAAGCCTTTTGACATAAGCATCACATCCCCAAACTTTAAGAAATGACAGCTTAGGTTTGTTGCCAAACCACAGTTCATACGGTGTCGTCTCAACGGACTTTGATGGTGCCTTGTTTAAAGTGAATGTAGTTATCTCTAATGCATAACCCCAAAACAATAGTGGTAAATCGGTAAGGGACATCATAGATCGCACCATATCCAATAAAGTGCGGTTATGACGTTCGGACACACCATTACGCTGTGGTGTTCTAGGTGGCGTGAGCTGTGAAACTATTCCACATTGTTTTAAATGAAGGACAAACTCGTAACTCAAATATTCTCCTCCACGATCAGATCGTGGAAACTTTATTTTCTTGTTACGATGATTCTCCACTTCACACTGAAATTCTTCGAACTTTTCAAATGTTTCAGACTTGTGTTTCATTAAGTAGATATACCCATATCTACTTAAATCATCTGTGAAGGTTAGAAAATAATGATACCCGCCACGAGCATCAACACTCATTGGACCGCATACATCAGTATGTATTATTTCCAATAAGTCACTAGCTTGTTCCATTGTTCCGGAGAACGGAGTTTTAGTCATCTTGCCCATAAGGCACGGTTCGCAAGTATCAAATGATTCATAATCAAGTGATTCGAAAGTCCATCTTTATGGAGTTTCTTCATGCGCTTTACACTGATATGACCCAAACGACAGTGCCACAAATAAGTTGCACTATCATTATCAACTTTGCATCTTGGCATCGATATTATGAATATGTGTATCATCACAATCAAGATTCAACAGAAATAGACCACTCTTCAAGGGTGCATGACCATAAAAGATATAACTCTTATAAATAGAACAACCATTATTCTCTGATTTAAATGAATAACCGTCTCACACTAAAAAAGATCCAGATATAATGATCATGCTCAACGCTGGCACCAAATAAAAATTATTCAGGTCTAAAACTAATCCCGAAGGTAGATGTAGAGGTAGCATGTCGACGAAGATCACATCAACCTTGGAACCATTTCCGACGCGCATCATCACCTCGTCCTTAGGCAATCTTTGTTTAATCCGTAGTCCCTGCTTCGAGTTACAAATATGAGCAACCGAACCAGTATCAAATACCCAGGCACTACTAGGAGAATTAGTAAGGTACACATTAATAACATGTATATCAAATATACCTTTGCTCACTTTGCCATCCTTCTTATCCGCCAAATACTTGGGGCAATTCCACTTCCAGTGACCAGTCCCTTTGCAGTAGAAGCACTTAGTTTAAGGCTTGGGTCCATTTTTAGGTTTCTTTCCGGGAGTGACAACTTGCTTGTCATTCTTCTTGAAGTTCCCCTTCTTTTTACCCTTGCCCTTCTTCTTGAAACTAGTGGTCTTGTTAACCATCAACACTTGATGCTCCTTTTTTATTTCTACCTCCGCGGGCTTTAGCATCGCGAAGAGCTCGGGAATAGTCTTTTCCATCCCTTGCATATTGTAGTTCATCACGAAGCCTTTGTAGCTTGGTGGCAGTGATTGAAGAACTCTGTCAATGACACAATCATTGGAAGATTAACTCCCAACCAAGTCAAGTGATTATGGTACCCAGACATTCTGAGTATCTGCTCACTAATAGAACTATTCTCCTCCATCTTGCAACTATAGAACTTGTTTGAGACTTCATATCTCTCAACTTGGGCATTTGCTTGAAATATCAACTTCAACTCCTATAACATCTCATATGGTCCATGACGTTCAAAACGTCTTTGAAGTCCTGATTCTAAGCCGTAAAGCACGACAGATTGAACTAACGAGTAGTCATCAACACGTGACTGCCAGGCATTCATAATGTCTGAAGTTGTTGGGGCAGGTGGTACACCTAGCGGTGCATCAAGGACATAATTCTTCTGTGCAGCAATGAGGATAATCCTCAAGTTACGGACCCAGTCTGTGTAGTTGCTACCATCATCTTTCAACTTAGCTTTCTCTAGGAACGCATTAAAATTCAAAGGAACGGTAGCACGGACCATTGATCTACACATAGATATGCAAGAAACTATCAGGACTAAGTTCATGATAAATTAAGTTCAATTAATCATATTACTTAAGAACTCCCACTTAGATAGACATCCCTCTAGTCATCTAAATGATACGTGATCCAAATCAACTAAACCATGTCCGATCATCACATGATATGGAGTAGTCTTCAATGGTAAACATCACTATGTTGATCATATCTACTATATGATTCACATTCGACCTTTCGGTCCAGTGTTCCGAGGCCACATCTGTATATGCTAGGCTCGTCAAGTTTAACCCGAGTATTGTGCGTGTGCAAAACTGGCTTACACCCATTGTATTTAGAACGTAGAGCCTATCACACCCGATCATCACGTGGTGTCTCAGCACGAAGAACTTTCGCAACGGCGCATACTCGGTGAGAACACTTATACCTTGAAATTTTAGTGAGGGATCATCTTATAATGCTACCGCCGTACTAAGCAAAATAAGATGCATAAAAGATAAACATCACATGCAATCAAAATATGTGACATGATATGGCCATCATCATCTTGTGCTTTTGATCTCCATCATCGAAGCAACGTCATGATCTCCATCATCACCGGCTTGACACCTTGATCTCCATCGTATCGTTGTGGTTGTCTCGCCAACCATTGCTTCTACGTATATCGTTACCGCTTAGTGATAAAGTAAAGCAATTACATAGCGCTTGTATTTAATACAATAAAGCGACAACCATATGGCTCATGCCAGTTGCCGATAGCTTTTACAAAACATGATCATCTCATACAACAATCTTTCTATCACATCATGTCTTGACCATATCACATCACAACATGCCCTGCAAAAACAAGTTAGACATCCTCTACTTTGTTTGTTGCAAGTTTTACGTGGTTGCTACGGGCTTCTAGCATGAACCGTACATACCTACGACACAAAAACCACAATGGTGATTTATCAAGTTTGTTGTTTTAACCTTCACAAGGATCGACCGGCCGTCAAATTCGGTTCAACTAAAGTTGGAGAAACAAACACCCGCCAGCCACCTTTATGCAAAACTAGTTGCATGTCTGTCGGTGCAACCGGTCTGATGAATGCGGTCATTTAAGTTGGTTCGGGCCGCTTCATCCAACAATACCGCCAAATCAAAATAAGACATTGGTGGTAAGCAGTATGACGATCACCGCCCACAACTCTTTTTGTTCTACTCGTGCATATCATCTACACATAGACGTGGCTCGGATGCCACTGTTGGGAAATGTAGCATGAAATTTCAAAAAAAATCCTACGCTCACGCAAGATCTATCTAGGAGATGCATAGCAACGAGAGGGGGAGTGTTTCCACGTACCCTCGTAGACCGAAAGTGGAAGCGTTAACTTAACGCGGTTGATGTAGTCGAATGTCTTCTCGAACCAACCTATCAAGTACTGAACGTACGACACCTCCGAGTTCTACACATGTCCAGCTTGATAACGTCCCTCGGACTCTTGATCCAGTAGAGGCACAAAGGAGTCGATGAGTTCTGTCAGCACGACAGCGTGATGACGGTGTTGGTGATGTGATCATGTAGGGATTCGCATGAGCACTACGATGATACGACCGAAGGAGTAAACGGTGGAGGGGGGCACCATACACGGCTAAGACAATTGATGTGTCTTTGGGGTGCCCCCTGCCCCCGTATATAAAGGATGAGAGGGGAGGCCGACCGGCCCTAGGGGCACGCCAAGTGGGGGGAGTCCCACTAGGACTCTTAGTCCTAGTCGGCTCCACCCCTTCCTTCCAACGGAGAGGGGAAAGGGGAAAGAGGGGGAGAGGGAGAAGGAAAGGGGGGCCGCGCCCCCACCCCTTGTCCAATTCGGACTGCCATGGGGGGGCATGCGCCACCTCTTGTAGCCTACCTCCTCCTCTCCAGTATGGCTCATGAGGCCCATTAACTTTCCCGGGGGGTTCCGGTAACCTCTCGATACTCCGAAAAATTCCCGAATCTTTCCGGAACCATTCTAGTGTTCGTATCTAACCTTCCAATATATCAATCTTTACCTCTCGACCATTTTGAGGCTCCTCGTCATGTCCGTGATCTCATCTGGGACTCCGAACAACCTTCGGTCACCAAAACACATAACTCATTTAATACATATCGTCATCGAACGTAACGCGTGCGGACCCTACGGGTTCGAGAACTATGTAGACATGACCGAGACACCTCTCCGGTCAATAACCAATAGCGGAACCTGGATGCTCATATTAGTTCCCACATATTATACGAAGATCTTTATCGGTCGAACCGCAATGTCAACATACGTTATTCCCTTTGTCATCGGAATGTTACTTGGCCGAGATTCCATTGTCGGTATCTTCATACCGAGTTCAATCTCGTTACCGGCAAGTCTCTTTACTCGTTCCGCAGTGCATCATCCCGTAACTAACTCATTAGTTACATTGCTTGCAAGGCTTCATGTGATGTGCATTACCGAGAGGGCCGAGAGATACCTCCCCGATACTCGGAGTGAAAATCCTAATCTCGATCTATGCCAACCCAACAAACACCTTCGGAGATACCTATAGAGCATCTTTATAATCACCCAGTTACATTATGACGTTTGATAGCACACAAGACATTCCTCCGGTGTCCGGGAGTTGCATAATCTCGTAGTCGGAGGAATATATATTTGACATGAAGAAAGCAGTGGCAATAAAACTGAACGATCGTTATGCTAAGCAATCGGATGGGTCTTGTCCGTTGTAACGCCCATGATGCGGCTATATCTCTCACGTGTCGGGGCACGACTTAGAGGCATAACCACCTTGTAGGTTTTGTCGCAAGAAGGGTCATCTTCACACAATCCCATGTAATGAACAAAAATGGGATAAAGAGAGTTGGCTTACATTCGCCACTTCACACAATACATAAATAAATTCATACATCAACCAAAATACACTCATAGACCGGCTACGGTCAACTCCAAATGAAAAGAAGATAACCCCAAATGCTAGATCCCCGATCGTCCCAACTGGGCTCCACTACTGATCATTAGGAAACGAAACATAGTAATGACCAAGGTCCTCGTCAAACTCCCACTTGAGCTCGATTGCGCCACTTGCACTGGTATCCTCGGCACCTGCATCTGTTTTGGTAAAAACTGTGAGTCACGGGGACTCAGCAATCTCACACCCGCGAGATCAAGACTATTTAAGCTTGTAGGTAGGAAAGGGGTAATATGATGGAGCTGCAGCAAGCACTAAGCATGGTGGCCTACATACGCAAGTGAGAGCGAGAAGAGAAGCAATGCATCGGTCGAGAAGCTAGAAGTGATCAAGAAGTGATCCTGAAACTACTTACGCTCATACATAACCCAAACCGTGTTCACTTTCTAGACTCCGCCGAGAAGAGACCATCACGGCTACACATGCGGTTGATGCATTTTAATGAAGTCAAGTGTCAAGTTCTCTACAACCGGACATTAGCAAATTCCCATATGCCTCATAACCGTGGGCACGGCTTTCGAAAGATAATACCCTGCAGGGGTGTCCCAACTTAGCCCATCACAAGCTCTCGCTGTCAATGAAGGATATTCCTTCTCCCAGGAAGACCCGATCAGTCTCGGAATCCCGGTTTACAAGACATTTCAACAATGGTAAAACAAGACCAGCAAGACAACCCGCTGTGCCGACAAATCCCGATAGGAGCTGCACATATCTCGTTCTCAGGGCACACCGGATAAGCTAAGCATACAAGTACCAACATAACCCAAGTTTCCAAGGGACGGTCCCGCACGGTGCTCTAGTTTGGACCAACGCTCGGAGGAGCACTGGCCTGGGGGGTAATAAAGATGACCCTCGGGCTCGCGAAAACCCAAGGTAAAAAGGCTTAGGTGGCAAATGGTAAAACCAAGGTTGGGCATTGCTAGAGGAGTTTTATTCAAAGCGAACTGTCAAGGGGGTCCCATAAATCACCCAACCGCGTAAGGAACGCAGAATCAAGGAACATAACACCGGTATGACGGAAACTAGGGTGGCAAGAGTGGAACAAAACACCAGGCATAAGGCCGAGCCATCCACCCTTTACCAAGTATATAGGTGCATTAATTAAACAAGAGATATCGTGATATCCCAAAGTATCCATGTTCCAACAAGGAACAAACTTCATCTTCACCTGCAACTAGCAACACTATAAGAGGGGCTGAGCAAAAGCGGTGACATAGCCAAACAACGGTTTGCTAGGACAGGATGGTTAGAGGCTTGACATGGCAATATGGGAGGCTTGATAAATAAGTGGTAGGTAGAGCTAACATAGCGATAGAGCGAGCAACTAGCAAAGCAAAGATAGAAGTGATATCGAGGGTATGGTCATCTTGCCTACAAGGTTCTCAGAGTTGTCAAAAGCTTGATCCTCGTTAGCGTACTCAACAGGTTCCTCGTTCACATACTCATCTCCCGGCTCTACCCAAAGCAAGAACACAAGCAATGGAACCACAATAAATCATGGTGCAATGCACAAGCAACATGATGCAATACATGGCATGATATGCGAGATGTGATATGTAATGCGTATGCGTGCTCCAGAAGGAAAATGATGAACAAGGCATCAAATTCGCAAACCAAGTATGCCGCTGGAAAGATGAGATGATTTCGGTTGAAATTGATATAAAGATCACCGGAATCGGATGCACGGTTTGCAAATGGCAAGCAAAACAAGAATGACACAATTCTACCATTAACATCATGATAACACTTAGAATACATCAAGAAACTATTGCTACAACATCCCAACATATCAACAAAGCACATGGCAGTGATCTACAGGAGATGTTTGACAAAATATGAAGAGCTACGGCTAGTTCACACATTAACAGGTTCAAACAAGCATGGCAAAAGTGCAAAAGATATCAACTTCACAAACTTAGTGAAAATACTGAACATGGCAGGAACATCATCAGAAAGCAATGTTTAGGGCAAGCACACATCATGCTACAGGAACATATCATAGAAACTTAAGACATGGAATGATACTAATAAATTCATAGAACAAAAGTCCCTTACTGACCATGAGCCAAAAAGGATCAGAAGATATGATGGCACCCATGTAAACATAGCAAGTTTCGTTAACAGATTCAGGAATCAGAGCATGGCATTAACAGCATTATGAAGGTATCTTTGCGAGCTCGACTCACTCACCACAAGTCATTTCATGACAAGATAAGCAGATCAACAGCAAGAAGACATGTTTATGAAACTAAACATGGCAAGAACAAGTTTATAGCATGCAAGGATCAACTACAACAACCTTGGCAACATTGAATAACATGTAAACAATCTGCCAGGAAACATTTTATAGCAAAAGTATAGCAAGAAAATGACATGCTTGACTACTCCATAATTGCAAACAGGGGCATGGATGGATAGAGCATAACCATATGTTCAAAACATCCTTACTAAAGTATCTCAAAATATGCATGGATCTCTCTGTAGCATCAAGTTTACATGGCATCAAAATAACAGCAGAACAGGGACTGAAATCAGCAACATCATGAAGCCTAGTTTGCATGCTTGTTCTAGTCACCACATAAATCACAAAAATACATTGCAAGCACCTATGTAAAGAAGACATGGCATATTCCAAAACACATGTAGAGCTCATGCTCATAAGATGCACACAATAAATGTAGCGAAAATGACAAATGCCCACAATCTGTTAAGAATCATCAACTAACATTATATGGCACTCTTGCATCAGAGATTTGGGCATCGAGATGACCTCAAATGAACATGGCCCAATGGAACTAAATGAAGAGCACAACCTGGTGAACATTTTGATATATCGTGCGCATGAAACGGATCTATGTATGCAGAGTGATGATGTGGCGAACAGAGCTTCAGAATGTGAAGATTTAGGACATCAGAAAAAAACGAGGGGGTGAAGTCAACCTCTCGGGATCTGGATCAGGCTTCGGGTGCACGGATCGAGGCGGGCCGGAGCGAGCTCGCCGGAGGCGGGTCGGGAGGAGGCCGGAGAGGGGTCAGGGCCGGCCGGGGCGCCCGGATCCGGCCGGCGCGCGGTTGCCGACGAGGTTCGCGGCGGAGGGTGGCGGGGAGGCGATGAGGCGATGGCGGCCGGGGCGCGCGGTGGCGGCGGTGCCTGGCGAGACGGCGCGGCGGCGGGGTCGAGGCGGAGGCGGTGGCCGGCGGCCGGCAACGGAGGCGCGGGCCGAGCGGGCGTCGACGTGGAGGCGGAGGCGGAGGCGCGCTTGGGTGCGGGCGCGGGCGGCGGGGGCCCCGCGCGGGCCTGGCGGGCCGGCGGCGGCGCGCGGTGGCCGGGGCCACGTGTCGCGCTGTGGTTGGATGCGGGCGGCGGCGGGATTCGTCCGGCGGTGGCCGGACGTGTCCGGTGGCGACGAGGATGATTTCGTCTAGGGTTTCGCCCAAAAATTTAGGGGAGGGGCGCATATTTATAGGTAGAGGGAGCTAGGAGACTCCAAATGGAGTGTAGTTTTCGCCCACACGATCGTGATCGAACGACCGAGAGCATGGAAGTGACTTAGATGGGTTATTGGGCTGTTTTGGAGGGGTGTTGGGCTCCAACCCAAAAGAGGCCTTTGCGGATACCCGGTTAACCATTGGAGTATCAAACGACCTCCAAATGGCACGAAACTTGACAGACGGTCTACCGGTGCTATACCAAGGCCACTTGGCAAGCCTCGCTCCATTCCGAGAACGTTTAACACCCGCTCACGGAAAGAGACAAAGGGGTGCGTCGGTGCATGTGGGAGTGTCGGATTGCAAAACGGACAACGGGGAAAATGCTCGGATGCATGAGACGAACACGTATGCAAATGAGATGCACATGATGACATGATATGATATGCATGACATGAACAAAATGCAAAACGGAAGACAAAAACCCAACCACTGAGGGAATATCATAACACATGGCCAAAAATGGCAAGAGTTGGAGTTACAAATATGGAAAGTTACATCCGGGGTGTTACAACACTCCACCACTACAAGAGGATCTCGTCCCAAGATCTAGGACTGAAAGAACTCCAGGTATTCGGAACGGAGGTGATCCTCGCGCTCCCAGGTGGCTTCTCGGTCGGAATGGTGTGACCACTTCACTTTCAGGAATTTGATTGACTTGTTGCGAGTCTTGCGCTCGGTTTCTTCAAGAATAGCAACGGGGTGCTCATGATAAGAGAGATCTTCTTGGAGGTTAATTTCTTCGAAGTTGATGGTGCGTTCAGGAGTCTTGAAGCACTTGCAAAGCTGTGACACGTGAAACACATTGTGCATGTTTACAAAGTTGGACGGAAGCTCAAGTTGATAGGCGAGATCGCCTCTTTTGCAAATGATCTTGAAAGGACCCACGTATCTAGGGGCAAGCTTCCCTTTGATACCGAAGCTACGGGTGCCTTTCATTGGAGAGATGCGGAGGTAGACATGGTCTCCAATTTCAAAAGCCACATCACGGCGCTTGTCATCATAATAGCTCTTCTGGCGCGATTGCGCGGCTTTGAGATTCTCACGAATGACTTTGCACATTTCTTCAGCTTCTGTGATCAAGTCATTGCCAAGAAGTTGGCGTTCACCTGTCTCAGACCAATTGAGAGGAGCACAACACTTTCCGCCATAGAGAATTTCGAATGGGGCCTTGCCCGAACTCGCTTGGAAGCTGTTGTTGTAGGAGAACTCGGCATATGGAAGACAATCTTCCCACTTCATACCAAAAGAAATGACACAAGCCCTGAGCATATCTTCGAGGATTTGATTGACTCGCTCGACTTGGCCACTTGTTTGAGGATGGAAAGCTGTGCTGAAGTGAATGTTGGTTCCCATTGCCTTCTGGAAGGAGTCCCAGAACTTAGAAGTGAAGATGCTTCCACGGTCTGAAGAAATCAATTGTGGAATGTCGTGCAAGGAGACAATCCTGGAGGTGTATAGTTATGCCAACTGATCTGTTGTGATAGATTCTTTGATAGGAAGGAAATGAGCCACTTTAGTAAGCTTGTCAATGACAACGAAGATGGCGTCATTCCCACGCTTGGACTTAGGAAATCCAGTCACGAAGTCCATCTCGATATGGTCAAACTTCCATTCTGGAATAGCAAGGGGTTGGAGGAGACCAGCTGGTCGTTGGTGTTCTGCTTTCACCCTTCTGCAGACGTCACATTCATTCATGAATTGAGCAATTTCTCGCTTCATTCGAGTCCACCAATACGACTGCTTGAGGTCATGGTACATCTTCATACTTCCAGGATGAATGGATAGAAGGGAATTGTGTGCCTCGTTCATAATGACTTTTCTCAGATCGCCTTTAGGAACCATAATTCGGTCCTCGAAGAAAAGAGTATCTTTGTCATCAATGTGGAAGCACTTGTATTTGGGAATGCCCTTGTCAATACCACGTTTCACCTTTTTCACCATGGTATCCAGGAGTTGTGCCTCATGAATTTGATCTTCCAAAGTAGGAGAGACTATGAGGTTGGCAAGAAAGCCTTGAGGAACAACTTGAAGATTCAGTTTGCGGAAAGCTTCACAAAGGTCCGGTTGGAAGGGCTTGAGAATTAAGCTGTTGCAATAAGCCTTTCTGCTCAGAGCATGTGCAACCACATTGGCCTTGCCAGGAGTATATTCAATACTTGGATTGTACTCTTGAATCATTTCGACCCATCGAGTTTGTCTGAGGTTGAGGTTGGGTTGAGTGAAGATATACTTGAGGCTCTTGTGATCGGTGAAAATGTCCACTTTCCTTCCCAACAAGAGATGTCTCCATGTTATTAATGCATGGACAACTGCCGCCAACTCAAGATCGTGAGTGGGGTAGTTCTTTCTGTTGGGCTTCAACTGACGAGAGGTATAGGCCACAACTTTCTTCTCTTGCATTAACACAGCACCGAGACCTTGCAAGGAGGCATCACAGAAAACTTCGAATGGCTTGGATTCATCAGGAGGAGTCAAGACAGGAGCTGAGACTAGCTTCTCTTTGAGGGTGTTGAAAGCAACGTCACACTCAGGAGACCAGACATACTTGACATGCTTCTGGAGGAGGTTGGAAAGAGGCTTTGCAATCTTAGAGAAATTCTCAACGAATCTTCGGCAATAGCTTGCAAGACCAAGAAAACTGTGGAGCTGCTTGACATTCTGAGGAGGTTCCCAATTCACAATTGCAGACACCTTCTCGGGATTAATAGCGATGCCCTTGGCAGAGATGATGTGACCAAGATAAAGAACTTCATCAAGCCAAAACTCACATTTGGAAAACTTCGCATAGAATTGATACTCTCTGAACTTGTCGAGCACCAATCGCAAATGTTTGGCATGATCCTTCTTATTCTTGGAGAAGACCAAGATATCATCAAGATACACTAGGACGAATTCATTGGTGTAGGGGTTGAAGATGAAGTTCATCATTCGAGAGAATGTTAGAGGAGCATTGACAAGGCCGAAAGACATGACAGTATATTCATAAGAACCAAAGCTTGTTCTGAATGCTGTCTTGGGAATATCTTGTTCACGAATGCGAATCTGATGATAACCCATACGAAGGTCAAGCTTGGAGAAAACTTTAGCACCTTTGAGTTGCTCGAATAGCTCATTGATGTTGGGAAGTGGATACTTGTTCTTGATTGTCTTCTTATTTAATTGACGGTAATCGACGCACACTCGGTCCGTGCCATCCTTCTTCTGGACAAAAAGAACTCCACAACCCCATGGAGATGAACTCGGTCTGATCAAACCCAGACGCTCTTGTTCATCGAGCTGTTTCTTCAATTCCTTCAGCTCTTTAGGTCCAAGCTTGTATGGACGCTTGCAAACGGGTTCAGTGCCAGGCTCAAGATCGATAACGAATTCGACTGGCCAGTGCGGAGGCATACCCGGAAGCTCTTCTAGAAAGACATCTTGGTACTCACAAACGACTGGAATCTGAGAAATAGCATCCAACTCGCCCTTCTCATTGAGAGAAAACAACCGAATGGTTTCGTCACGAGCGTCATAGACGATAACATCCTCAGAAGAGTGTGTCAATTGAATCTCTTTGGCAGCACAATCAAGTTGAGCTTTGTGCTGAGAAAGCCAGTCCATCCCAAGAATTAGATCAATATCTGAGTCACCAAGAACAAATGATTTAGATAGAAATTTATAGTTGCCCATCTTGATAGAAACATCTGGAATCATTGTGGTAGCCCTCATAGAAGAGCCCGGAGAAACAACGTGAAAGTGCAACTATCCCTAGGTGGTTTTGGTAATTCATAACAACATATAGCTCATTGAGCTAATGCTATTCCAAGACTATTATTTCAGGAAAGCTCAATGAATGTCATGGCACGGATGATGAAAGTGGATCCCTCAAAATACTAAGGACAAAGGATTGGCTCAAGCTCAAAAGCTCAAGACTCTTCATTTTGTATTTTAGTGATCCAAGATCACATTGAGTCTATAGGAAAAGCCAATAGTATCAAGGAGGGATGAGGTGTTGCTTAATGATCCTCTTGCTTCATGTGCTTAGTGATATGCTCCAAAACCCTCAGCTACTTTCTCACATCCACAAATGACCTAAACCCTTAGCCAAAATTGGTCACACCGATTATTCCTACCCGGCGCCACCGATTTCAAAAGTCATAGCCACTACCACAAACCTTAGGCAAATCGGTCCTACCGATAGGGATCTCGGTCTCACCGAGATGGGATTGTAATCTCTATGTTTCCCTTCGTAACGTTTCGGTCAAACCGAAGTGAGCGATCGGTCCCACCGAGATTGCAATGTAAACTCTCTGTTTCCCTTTTTGTAACATTTCGGTCTCATCGAAAAGAGCAAATCGGTCCCACCGAGTTTACCTGGCCAACTCTCTAGAAAGCTTATTACCAAAATCGGTCTCACCAAGTTTGTGTAATCGGTCTTACCAAGATTAGGTTATGCCCTAACCCTAACTGGATCGGTCTCACCAAGTTGCATGTCAGTCCCACCGAAAGTCACTAACGGTCACTAGGTTTACTAAATCGATCTGACCGAGTCTGTTGAATCGGTCCCACCGAGTTTGGTAAATTGTGTGTAACGGTTAGATTTTGTGTGGAGGCTATATATACCCCTCCACCTCCTCTTCATTCGTGGAGAGAGCCATCAGACTAAACCTACACTTCCAACTTACTATTTCTGAGAGAGAACCACCTACTCATGTGTTGAGGCCAAGATATTCCATTCCTACCATATGAATCTTGATCTCTAGCCTTCCCCAAGTTGCTTTCCACTCAAATCTTCTTTCCACCAGATCCAAATCCTATGAGAGAGAGTTGAGTGTTGGGGAGACTATCATTTGAAGCACAAGAGCAAGGAGTTCATCATCAATGCACCATTTGTTACTTCTTGGAGAGTGGTGTCCCCTAGATTGGCTAGGTGTCACTTGGGATCCTCCGACAAGATTGTGGAGTTGAACCAAGGAGTTTGTAAGGGCAAGGAGATCGCCTACTTCGTGAAGATCTACCGCTAGTGAGGCAAGTCCTTCATGGGCGGCGGCCATGGTGGGATAGACAAGGTTGCTTTTTTGTGGACCCTTCGTGGGTGGATCCCTCTGTGGACTCGCGCAACCGTTACCCTTCGTGGGTTGAAGTCTCCATCAACGTGGATGTACGATAGCACCACCTATCGGAACCACGCCAAAAACATTCGTGTCTCCAATTGCGTTTGAATCCTCCAAACCCTTCCCTTTACTTTCTTGCAAGTTGCATGCTTTAATTTCCGCTGCCCATATACTCTTTGCATGCTTGCTTGATTTGTGTGATGATTGCTTGACTTGTACTAAGATAGCTAAAATCTGCCAAACTCTAAAATTGGGAAAAGGTTAAGTTTTTAATTGGTCAAGTAGTCTAATCACCCCCCCCCCTCTAGACATACTTCAAGGTCCTACAAGTGGTATCAGAGCTTTGGTCTCCATTTGCTTTGATTTCCATAGCTTTGGTAGTCATAGCCTTGGTTTCACAACCTAGGAGAGTATGGCGTCTAGCGAGGGAAATTATCACCGTAGAGGTCCTTACTTTGATGGTACTAACTTTGCTAGTTGGAAGCATAAGATGAAAATGCATATTCTTGGACATAACCCCGGCGTTTGGGCAACTATTTGTATTGGCTTGCAAGGTGAATTCTTTGATGGGAGAGAGCCGAACCGTGAAGCTAATCGGAAGAATTGAAGATGCTGCAATACAACGCTCAAACTTGTGATATCATCTTCAACGGATTGTGCCTTGAAGAATTCAACAAAATCAGTCGTCTTGAGAATGCAAAGGAAATTTGGGATACTTTGATTGATATGCATGAAGGTACCGAATCCGTCAAGGAATCCAAGTTGGATGTGCTCCAAAGTCAGCTTGACAAGTTCAAAATGAAGGATGGTGAAGGTGTCGCCGAAATGTACTCTAGGCTTGCTCTTATTACAAATGAGATTGCCAGCTTAGGGAGTGAAGAGATGACCGACAGATCCATCATCAAGAAGATCCTAAGAGCATTGGATGGAAAGTATGATACCGTGTGCACATTGATCCAAATGATGACAAACTACAAAGATCTCAAGCCAACGGAAGTCATTGGAAGAATTGTTGCTCATGAGATGTCACTCAAGGATAAGGAGGAACTTCACAACAAGTCAAGTGGTGCTTACAAAGCCTCAAGTGAAGCCCCCACATCATCAAGTGAGAAACAAACCTCTAATGAAGAATTGAGCTTAATGGTGAAGAACTTCAACAAATTCTACAAGAGTAGAAGCAAAGAAAGAAGCTCCAAGTCAAGGTCTTATCATGACAAAAGATCTTCTAGTCGAGAGCGCAATTGCTACAATTGTGGGAGACTTGGACACTATTCCAATGAGTGTACGGCACCCTACAAAAGAAGAGAAGATTCTCCAAGAAGAAGGAGCAAAAGAGAAGAATCACCACCAAGAGAGAGGAGGAGTAGAGATGATCGTTATGAACGAAGACCCTCATGAAGAAGCAAGGATTCGGAAAGGAAGGACAAGTCAGCAAGGAGCTACACAAAACGAAGACATCAAGATCATGTTGGTGAATGGGTATCCGGCTCCAACTCCGACAAACACTCCGAGAGAAGCTATCACTCGGACTCTGAATATACTCAAGATGAAGGTGTTGCCGGTCTAGCACTTGTGTCAACCAACTCCTACGACATATTTGATTCACCAAATGAAGGAATTGGAAGATGCTTCATGGAAAAAGGTCCAAAGGTAACACATCCTGAGTATGTTAATTTCAATAGTGATGAAGATGACTTGCTTGTGGATGATGATCTACTTGTTGACAACTCTAGTGATGAATACTATGATGGAAACGTCAATTAATCATGCTAATCAAGATAAAACGAATGACATGATAAGGAGAAGATTGAGCTTCTAACTAAAGAACTAAACACTCTTAAGTTGGCTCATGAAACTATCTTCGAAGATCATCGAGAACTTTTAAGGGCTCATGAGAAGTTACGTTTTGAAAAGCTCAATCTTGAGCAAGAGCATGAGTTCTTAAAAGCAATCAATGATGATCTCCGTAAGAAAAGTTCTTCTTACATTGCCAAGCGTTTACTCTTATCTACTTACATGCCTCAAGTCAAGTCTAGTAACAAGTACAAGAAAGATACTTCCTCTAGTAGTAACAATAATAATATCAATATTGTTGCTTCTAGTAGTTCTCTTGATTCCATTAATGATTCTCTTAGCCAAGTTACACTTGAGCAAGAAAATAGCTTACTGAAGGGAATTATAGAGAAAGGTGTTTACAAGAGCCTTGCCGGGAGTAAGCAATTCGAGGAAATTGTACGCAAGCAAGGAAGACACCGGAAGAATCAAGGTGTTGGTTTTGAACGAAAGCTCAATGCCAATGGAGTTGAGTGGGAAGAAGATCAATACCCCAAGACGAAGTTTGTTCCTCAACAAGAGAAGTATGATCCTACTTCCTTCAAGGGAACACAAGCTCAAGATGATCTTCCACCACAAGATCACAAGAACAAAGGCAAGGACAAGCTTCAAGAAGAGATTGATGCATTTGAAGAAGCACCTAAGGCCTCATTCAAGTGGGTTCCCAAGACTACGTCAAGTTCTACTTCATAAAGTACAACTACAACTCCAAGGATTCCCATCAAGATGATGTGGATCCCGAAGAATAAGAACTAGAAAGTTCTTGAGGGTGACTCCGCCAACATTTTTCACTCATATCATTATGGCAAGGACAAGTGCAATCAACTTCCACATCTTGCACTAGTTTAAGGAGTCACAAACCCTCATGTTGGTAAGACAAGGGACAAGGTAACCTAATGATTTCATAGACATCATCTTGTGTGTGCATCACTCTATGTCTATGGATATTCTTGTTTGTTCCTTGTGGGACTAACCCATGTAGGTAAGTTGAAAGTGCAACTCACTCCAACGGATTGCTCCAAATGATCTACATCAACATTGAGCATCCACATCTTCAACACCTACATGAAGTCATCATCGACAAAACCCAAGGTTAGTTCATCCCTCTAAGGGGGGATCTCACATCTAGGGGGAGCTTAACTCTAAGAATTGAGTCAACGCAACTCTAATGGTGTGAACACATCAATGCATTATGTAAAAGTGGTAACCCCACTTGAGCTTAAACGATGAGTATGACCTATGATCAAATGTTCTCATTTGACTCCTAAGTCAATATACTCATATATAGATGACCTAGTCATCGCCAATGGTTTGATAGATGCTAGAATTGGTTGTGCATGCTTTGCCACATATTTCATCTGCCACTTTATTGTGTGAGCATGTTGGTGCATATTTTACTCATTCAAGGACATCCACTTGTTGTTTTGATTGTTTGGGTTCTTTTCTTTTTGCCAAGTGGATGGACAAGAATGCCTAAGAACCTTCTTTAGCTATCTATGCTTTTCTCGTCTCAAACTCTATTCATGCTACATCACAAAATTTGATCAAGTCATATTCGAACCACTCTGTGTGAGGAGCACTCGGAGTCCCCGATTCGTCATAGACTTAAACTTCCAAAACCTCTTTGTGACTCTCGGTCTGACCGATTCCTCCATTTCGGTCCTACCGAGATCATTAAGTTGATCTGAGTTTTCAATCTCGGTGCAACCGATTTGAACTTTTCGGTCACACCGATTTGCTGTAACTGTACATAGTTATGCATCTCGGTGCCACCGAGTTGTTCCACTCGGTCACACCGACAGGGTCAGGCTATATATAGTCACGGGCAAAATTTTGGAAATTTCTCTGAAACCCCTTCGCCCGCGCAATAGCTCGCTCTGCCATCGAAGGTCTCCGGATCGTCTCCTCGTCGCCAGCAGCCTCCTGTCGCTGGTCTCCGCCGCCGTCAACGGGTTTCGCCCCCGCCGTTGCCGCAGTAGCGAGTCCACCACCAAGTTAGGGTATGGACTCAATCTTTGTGCTATCCACGTCTGATTCCTAGCACATTGTATTCTTATTGAATCTTGCCACGATTGAAAAAATCTTATCCAGCCAAAGTAGTCCGTAGAGTAGATGAGATTCAAAATTTTAGGGTTAGGTTTCCGCCGAAACCATCTCGGACCCACAGAGTTGAAAAACTCGGTCTCACCAATTTGGCTTATGCCATTGCACTAGTGACTCTCGGTCTGGCCGAGAATTACTAATCGGTGCGACCGATTTTAGGATTCTGTGAAACCCTAGTAGTCTCGGTGCCACCAAACTGTGACTCGGTCCAACCGAGATCATCAGTTTAGGTTCCAAAACTGCTTCGGTATCACCGAGTTTGAAAATCGGTTGATCCGAAATGCTTTCTGTGGAAAACTAAAACTGAATTTTTGAATCATTCTTTTGCAAAAATCTCTGCATTTTGTGATGCTCATCCATTCTATCTCATCTATAACTCTTCACAGGGTCAGCAGTCAGCTTTTTGCAGCATGTCAGACCAGAGTGACAGCCAGAACAGGTCTGAAGAGCAGATTGACATGGGCAAGGGCACTAGTCCCTCAAACTCTACAGATGAAGGGAGCAAAAGCACTCCTTCAAGGACATCCACTTGGGATCCTCCGACAAGATTGTGGAGTTGAACCAAGGAGTTTGTAAGGGCAAGGAGATCACCTACTTCGTGAAGATCTACCGCTAGTGAGGCAAGTCCTTCGTGGGCGACGACCATGGTGGGATAGACAAGGTTGCTTCTTTGTGGACCCTTCGTGGGTGGAGCCCTCCGTGGACTCGCGCAACCGTTACCCTTCGTGGGTTGAAGTCTCCATCAACGTGGATGTACGATAGCACCACCTATCGAAACCACGCCAAAAACATCTATGTCTCCAATTGCGTTTGAATCCTCCGAACCCTTCCCTTTACTTTCTTGCAAGTTGCATGCTTTAATTTCCGCTGCCCATATACTCTTTGCATGCTTGCTTGATTTGTGTGATGATTGCTTGACTTGTCCTAAGATAGCTAAAATCTGCCAAACTCTAAAATTGGGAAAAGGTTAAGTTTTTAATTGGTCAAGTAGTCTAATCACCCCCTCTCTAGACATACTTCAAGGTCCTACACAACTCCCATGGGTTTTTCCAACATTTCCGAAATGAAATCATGCTTTGCAACAAATGATCTAGAAATGAAACAATGCGATGCACCGGTATCAAATAAAACTTTTGCCGGAATATCATTAACTGGAAGATTACCCATTATCACATTCGAAGAATCCTCTGCTTGCGCTACATTCATCATGTTCACCTTTGTAGACTTGGGATTATGCTTGACCACCGCATTGCTTGAAGATCTCGCAGGAGGAGGAGGCGGAAGGCGCCTTTGGTTGAAGCACTTGTTCGCGTAGTGACCTTTCTGCTGGCACTTGTTGCAAGTCACCTCTGAGAATGGACGATGATACGAAGCATTTGACCTTGGAGCTTGAGAATTTGACTTGTTCTGATAGCCTGGGTTGGGTGGGTGGGATGATCCACGAGCACCTGAGTTCTTCTGCTGATAAGGCTGACGAAATGGAGGAGGAGGAAGGTAGAACTTTTGCTGCTTAGCTGCCACTTGAGAGGAAGAAGAAGACTGAACTGCATCCCTGATTCTCTTCTTAGAAGCCTCACACTTGAGCTAAGCACCTTCTTGCTTGAGGGCCATATTGTAGAATTGATCAAACTGAGTAGGCTCAACAAGAACGAGAGCTAACTGCAGATCCTCTCTAAGGCCACCTCTGAATTGATAGATCATACTCTTCTCATCAGGAACGTCTTGTTTAGCGAAGCGAGCAAGTTTCTGAAACTGCTTGTTGTATTCGTACACTGACATGCTGCCTTGCTTGAGATTGCGGAACTCCTCACGCTTACTCTCAACAACACTGGTAGGAATGTGGTGAGCTTTAAAGTCCAGACAGAAGTCAGTCCAAGTAATCACTCGACCTCCTCTGGAATCTTTGTATTGCTGGAACCAATCAGCTGCTTGGTCCTTGAGCTAAAAATAAGCGAACTTAATGTAGTCCTCAGGCCTGACATTGCTACATTCAAAATGCTTGTTGATATCCACGAGCCAATCATCGGCGTCTGTGGCCTCGGCACAGTAGCTGAAAGACTTCGGCTGATTTGCAAGGAACTGGTTGAGGGTAGGAAATTGAGGCTGATTGTTGAACTGCCCTTGACCTTGATTCCCCTGGTTGCCTTGGCCTTGGTTGCGCTCTTGCATGAGCTGAATCATCATCTAAGCATTGGCGTTTGTGGCTGCCATCAAAGCTTGCCATGCCTCCGGAGGCGGAGGTGGAGGTGGAGGGTTCACCTGACTCCCATCATTGCGTTCCGGATTCTGACGCGTTGGCGGAGCCATTCTGAAGAGGGTGACATCCGTTAGCATCTTGATAGACAGATAGACATGTTGAATCAACGTATAGAAATTGCAACATATAGTCTTCACAATAAACATTCGAACAATGATGAACGAATGAATTCCAAAGATAACATCACGTCCATTAAGGCGAGAAGCCACTTGATAAGAGATTGATGAAAGAAATAACAAGGTGCAACTAGAACAAATAAGTGGTAAGGATTACCCAATCCCCAACCAAATATCTGCGGGAAGAAAAGCTAGAGATACTTGAATCCCACCTATAAACTCCCGAAACTTTCTGGTTATGCAATCAGGTGTTGGGGATACAGGGGAAGCAATATATCTCACCCAAACTAACAATCCCTACATCCATCCGTATCCATCCGTCAACACATAACCAAGAAACCTTAGGAAATCGTGTACCTCAACCTTCGAAAAGCATCCGTTATACGAGTTATGGCAATACTCCCGAATTCCCCAGTACTGGGTGACGTCGAGGTTATCTCACCAACAACTGCATAAAAGAGATTTTTGATGTCGGCAAAACTCAGGTATTCCAGAACTGCAATGATAAAATTGTGACGACAACACCTCGGAGCTCAACTCCCCGGGACACTGCCACAACCCCTAAATGTCAGGAGGCACCAAGAACAATGTTCTCGTCACAAAACCATCGGAACAATTCCAAGATACTCGTGTGATCCTAAATTTTTTTTAGTGAAATTTGAGGAGAGAAGAGTCAAAACTTCTACGTCAGGAGACCTCACCAGAGCGACAAAGGGACCGAGGAGTAAAAAGAATCCTACTCTCCGATATATATAATCCTAAGACTCAAAACATTTTTGATCTAGACTCAACAACGCCAGCGATCAATCAAGCAGGGGCTCCTAAGTCGGGGATGGCTCTGATTACCAACTTGTAACGCCCACGATGCGGCTATATCTCTCACGTGTCGAGGCACGACTTAGAGGCATAACCACATTGTAGGTTTTGTCGCAAGAAGGGTCATCTTCACACAATCCCATGTAATGAACAAGAATGGGATAAAGAGAGTTGGCTTACAATCGCCACTTCACACAATACATAAATAAATTCATACATGAACCAAAATACACTCATAGACCGGCTACGGTCAACTCCAAATGAAAAGAAGATAACCCCAAATGCTAGATCCCCGATCGTCCCAACTGGGCTCCACTACTGATCATCAGGAAACGAAACATAGTAACGACCAAGGTCCTCGTCAAACTCCCACTTGAGCTCGATTGCGCCACTTGCACTGGTATCCTCGGCACCTGCATCTGTTTTGGTAGAAACTGTGAGTCATGGGGACTCAACAATCTCACACCCGCGAGATCAAGACTATTTAAGCTTGTAGGTAGGAAAGGGGTAATATGATGGAGCTGCAGCAAGCACTAAGCATATATGGTGGCCTAAATACGCAAGTGAGGGCGAGAAGAGAAGCAACGCATCGGTCGAGAAGCTAGAAGTGATCAAGAAGTGATCCTGAAACTACTTACGCTCATACATAACCCAAACCGTGTTCACTTCCCGGACTCCGCCGAGAAGAGACCATCACGGCTACACACGCGGTTGATGCATTTTAATGAAGTCAAGTGTCAAGTTCTCTACAACCGGACATTAACAAATTCCCATCTTCCTCATAACCGCGGACACGGCTTTCGAAAGATAATACCTTGCAGGGGTGTCCCGACTTAGCCCATCACAAGCTCTCACGGACAACGAAGGATATTCCTTCTCCCAAGAAGACCTGATCAGTCTCGGAATCCCGGTTTACAAGACATTTCGACAATGGTAAAACAAGACCAGCAAGACCACCCGCTGTGCCCACAAATCCCGATAGGAGCTGCACATATCTCGTTCTTAGGGCACACCAGATAAGCTAAGCGTACAAGTACCAACATAACCCAAGTTGCCAAGGGACAGTCCCGCACGGTGCTCTAGTTTGGACCAACACTCGGAGGAGCACATGCCCGGGGGGTAATAAAGATGACCCTCGGGCTCGCGAAAACCCAAGGGAAAAAGGCTTAGGTGGAAAATGGTAAAACCAAGGTTGGGCCTTGCTAGAGGAGTTTTATTCAAAGCGAACTGTCAAGGGGTCCCATAAATCACCCAACCGCGTAAGGAACGCAGAATCAAGGAACATAACACCGGTATGACGGAAACTAGGGTGGCAAGAGTGGAACAAAACACCAGGCATAAGGCCGAGCCTTCCATCCTTTACCAAGTATATAGGTGCATTAATTAAACAAGAGATATCGTGATATCCCAAAGTATCCATGTTCCAACAAGGAACAAACTTCATTTTCACCTGCAACTAGCAACGCTATAAGAGGGGCTGAGCAAAAGCGGTGACATAGCCAAACAACGGTTTGCTAGGACAGAATGGTTAGAGGCTTGACATGGAAATATGGGAGGCATTATAAACAAGTGGTAGGTAGATCTAACATAGTGATAGAGCGAGCAACTAGCAAAGCAAAGATAGAAGTGATATCGAGGGTATGGTCATCTTGCCTGCAAGGTTCTTAGAGTTGTCGAAAGCTTGATCCTCGTTAGCGTACTCAACAGGTTCCTCGTTCACGTACTCGTCTCCCAGATCTACCCAAAGCAAGAACACAAGCAATGGAACCACAATAAATCACGGTGCAATGCACAAGCAACATGATGCAATACATGGCATGATATGCGAGATGTGATATGCAATGCGTATGCGTGCTCCGGAAGGAAAATGATGAACAAGGCATCAACTTGTAAAACTAAGTATGCCGCTGGAAAGATGAGGTGATTTCGGTTGAAATCGATATAAAGATCACCGGAATCGGATGCACAGTTTGCAAATGGCAAGCAAAACAAAAATGACACAATTCTACCATTAACATCATGATAGCACTTAGAATACATCAAGAAACTATGCTACAGCATCCCAACATATCAACAAAGCACATGGCAGTGATCTATAGGAGATGCTTGACAAAAGATGAAGAGCTACGGCTAGTTCACACATTAACAGGTTCAAACAAGCATGGCAAAAGTGCAAAAGATATCAACATCACAGACTTAGTGAAAATACTGAACATGGCAGGAATAGCATCAAGAAGTAATGTTTAGGGCAAGCACACATCATGATACAGGAACATATCATAGAAACTTAAGACATGGAATGATACTACTAAATGCATAGAACAAAAGTCTCTTACTGACCATGAGCCAAAAAGGATCAGAAGATATGATGGCACCCATGTAAACATAGCAAGTTTCGTTAACAGATTCAGGAAACAGAGCATGGCATTAACAGCATTTTGAAGGCATCTTTGCGAGCTCGACTCACTCACCACAAGTCATTGCATGACAATATAAGCATAGCAACATCAAGAAGACATGTTTATGAAACTAAACATGGCAAGAACAAGTTTATAGCATGCAAGGATCAACTACAACAACCTTGGCAAAATTGAATAACATGTAAACAATCTGCAGGAAACATTTTATAGCAAAAGTAGAGCAAGAAAACGACATGCTAGACTACTCCATAATTGCAAACAGGGGCATGGATGGATAGAGCATAAACATATGTTCAAAACATCCTTACTGAAGTATCTCAAAATATGCATGGATCTCTCTGTAGAATCAAGTTTACATGGCATCAAAATAACAGCAGAACAGGGACTGAAATCAACAACATCACGAAGCCTAGTTTGCATGCTTGTTCTAGTCACCACATAAATCACAAAAATACATGGCAAGCACCTCTGTAAAGAAGACATGGCATAGTCCAAAACACATATAGAGCTCATGCTCATAAGATGCACACAATAAATGTAGCGAAAATGACAAATGTCCACAATCTGTTAAGAATCAGCAACTAACATTATATAGCACTCTTGCATCAGAGGTTTGGGCATCGAGATGACCTCAAATGAACATGGCCCAATGGAACGAAATGAAGAGCACAACCTGATGAACATTTTTATATATCATGCGCATGAAACTGATTTATGTATGCAGAGTTATGATGCGACGAACAGAGCTTCAGAATGTGAAGATTTAGGACAACAGAAAAAACGAGGGGGAAAAGTCAACCTCTCAGGATCTGGATCGGGCTTCGGGCGCACGGATCGAGGCGGGCCAGAGCGAGCTCGCCGAAGGAGGGTCGGGAGGAGGCCGGAGAGGGGTCGGGGCCGGCCGGGGCGCCCGGATCCGGCCGGGGCGCGGTTGCCGGCGAGGTTAGCGGCGGAG